>NC_057795.1:229345434-229716943 GCF_018294505.1 Triticum aestivum
GGGGGGGGCTAAAAACAACATTTGAATGTACATAGTACGAGACTTAATATCGATGTTTCAATTCGGTGTACATTGTAAGATTTGAACCGAGGACCAGGCATACGGGTAATTATTTCGAATTCGTGCCATACTAAGTTTCGAAAAGTTGACATTGACTCAATTTGTTGTGCTATTTTGTAGGTCATATGTTTGAATCCATCCAAAAGTTTTCTCACTACCATGGTGTTCATCATATACATATGAATTTGTATTAAAAAAGTAGTGTGGATACAGTGAAATGCGAAATCCACGTTAGATCTGAAGATCTCTACGTGACACACACTCTAATTCAAATAACTAACTACGTGACACACACTCTAATTCCAATAACTAATTATGTGACACACTCTAATCCACGTTAGCATGGGTATCGTTTTGAATTTTTTTCAAATAACTCCTCATCAATTAATTTATAGTACTCCCTCTGTTCACTTTTATAAGACCTTGAAGACATTTCAGACAATGTGCAAAACAGTTCATTTTAAGTTGTCTGAAATGACTTACAAAAGTGAACAGATGGAGTATCTCGTTTCGAATGACTAATTATTGCAAGGAAAACACGGGCATGGTAATACATACAGATTCGTTTGCAAATGAAAGAAGATTGGTTTGCATTCTCAAATGTAGGCGCACCAGGCAGACCAGGGTCGTGTCGGGGTGGACGCTGCTTCGGTGCCTTAAAGGCAACTTCCCTTGGGTGACTGGCATGTGGGCCAGCCACCTGTTCGGCCCACATGTCATGGACACAAAGGCAGGTGCCTTAAGGCACCGAAGCATAGTCCTGTCGGGGTGGTCGTGTGTGTCGGACGGACGCGTAGCACCCAGCCACCCACCCCCCTCCCCCCCAAAAAAGGGACGACGACAATATAAGTTCGCGCTTCCACGTTTCAGATTGAAATATCTGGCGGCCCTAATTCCAGCCCTGCAAAATCTCTCTTCTCCACCGTCCCCTTCCGCGCCCAGATTGCTCAAATCCCTCATTCGACGCCATCCCTCGAATCGCCCCTCATCTCGTCTCTTTCCCCACCGTTCCCCACCTCTGTGCGGGAGGACGACGACGAAGACGACGGTCGCGCTTCACCACTGCACTGGAGCTACCTCATCTACGCCCTCGTCCATCGCACCGGGTGGTCCACCAACAACGTCGGCCGCCGCAATCGACGTGCCTCACAGACAGCGAGTTCCACCGCATCAGGTGCGCTTCACCGACACCATCTCCTAGCTCACTGGGGCTACTTCACCGAGCCCATCATCGCACCTCCGCCCCCCGAGGCCGTTGGGGCTTCACCAACGGTCTCGTCCACCACATTGTAGCGCTCTGCTGCCACTCAAGATCTGCATCCGTGCGTGGCCAGCCAACGCCAGTGCATCACCCTCAACGGCTCTGAAGTGACCCGCACTCTAGCTAGGCGAGCATGCCTAAATGCCATCCTGAACTAGGTATCCACACATCACTCCCTTGTGCACTGTTCCGACAATGTTTGGATATCCTTTCACTGCTCTCTTAGCTTACACACCTATGCAACTCTGACTTTAACTCTTATTTCTTCTAGAGATATCATCTGAAACAAGCATATCCATTTTTTAGCAAAGCATGACGGCGCTACGGGATCTGGTACACATCCTGCACACCAGTATAACCTTGTAAGTATCTGTCCTCCGGTACAACATCAAGGTCGATTCCTATTATTTGATCAACCATTCGTCGTGTAAAAAATGTAGAGGGGGATGCAAGGAGCACAAGGCCTATACATCCAAGCAAGTGGTAACATGGACTTGTACATGGAACATCCCAAGCGCAAGCAGAGCTGCAGTGAGCCTGTACAACGAGCTAGCGTAAGTCCCTGCATTTCATTTAATTCATACCGGCATTCGTGTATGATTTGTCTGCAGTGGCTGATCCACGAATTCAAGTTACCAGGGGCGAACATTTAACTTAAAAATATGAAAGCACTTGCACTCCGGAAATCAACATAACTTGAGAAATGTGAAGCTACATGCACTTTGAAAACCAGCTAATGATCCAAAGTAGTTCAGATTATAAACACTAAATGATGCAAGCACCAAAAACACAAAATGCAACATGGTGTACAAGGACTACAAACATGGTCTGTACCTGCTTGAATTATTCGTTCTCTGGCTGAAAATATCGAAGTGTAATTGCACATATAACCAGTGTGTAAATTGCATATCAATATATCTATCCTGCACAAGTATGCCAATAGTTTCAAACAACAGATTAGAAAAGTATTTATGCTATGTTGTCATGATACGGGGACTTTCTGGTAGATGGCCTCGACGTTTCCTCAAGCTATGAAAATGCACTATAATTTGTTTGTCATCAATGCCTGCAAATCTCTGTCTCTCTCAACATAGTACATCATCATTAGACACTAAATCCTTCAATGAGCTTGCAAAATGCTTGCATTAGATCCATCATTAGACACTATATGTTCATCACCAGGAGCATGTAAAATGTTTGCATCAAATCCTTCATTAGCAGTCTGTTCATTAGACACTTCAGGCTCAAGAACAACATGAGCTTGTATGTTTGCATCGGAAACTTGTTTAGATACATCAGATTCAGTCAGTTCAGTATTGATTGGGGGAGTTATAAAATAAGTAGAAACTGGTTCATTTTCTCATAGATTCCCTACATACAAGCAGTTTTACAACACCGTCAGGTTTAACTATTGGCCAGAAATTGAAGAGTTGAATTAGATATAATCAGGGATGTGATGTACCTGCTCGTTGCACATGATACTCTTGCAAGCTACGACTGTCCATTTGCGCAAGCTCGATGCCATGCTCGTGCTGCCGCCGCTGCCTCCCACGCAGGCTACACCCAGGGTTGGATCTTCATCTTCTTGTCCCTCCGTTCGCTTGAAGCCCGGCGACCGCCCTCCAACGAGGGCGCGAGGAAGTGTTGTGTCGGTCTGTCTAGCGGCGGCTAGGTTAGGAGTGAACCAGACTGGAGGCTGGAGCGAATGAATTGGGATTTTTCCTGCTGTCGATCAATATGGGAGGCGCTCGTATGGGCCGCGAGCCTGCTATAGGGCCTTCCTTGCACTTATTTTATTGGCCCATCCAAATTGAAACATTTTTCTTCATTTTTTACATTGCCTGCTCGTGCACTGGGACGAACAAAACTAGCGTGGGCCAACCTGGACGACTCAAACTAGGTGCACACTTTCCAGCCACCTGAGGCGGCCGCCCATACCAGCCCCTATGGTGGCGTCGCCCCTTTTTGCATGTATGATTGGATAGTGAAAAATATTCCAGTGGCGCTTTTGATTTACCCACAGAATGGTTGAATTGCTTGTTTCTATGAACTGAGTTTGCCAATAATGTGAAGGATGCTAGTCTTTTCATCCTATTGTAGATTGCTTAGATCTCGATATGCCAAAAGTAATCGCATGAAATATATAGTAAAAGCCAGTGTGATGTGCTTGGCTACAACTAGTCTGACTACACGTCCTCATATAACATATCAAGGATGCACCATCTTACCAGATTAACCATTCGACTTACCCATGCAGTGTGGGAAGAAAGAAGTATTGGGACTGCGTATCCAAGCAATTGATGCCATGGACTCCTTTGTACAACCTTATAAGCGAAAAAGAAGTTGCAGTGTGCCTATACAAAGAACTAGCATAAGTTCAGTTACCTACTTCTCGGAATTTTAGTTAGCCACTTATTGCAAAATTGTTCAATTATGTTGCTTGGCTTAATTTAGTTTGCTACTGATTACATAATGGCATAGCCTGTTAATCATATTGTAGACTGCGCCTATCTATGTGTTTGATACTTACTATTAAGAATTACCTGTTTGCCTTAACTTAAATATCTACTTGTTTGTTTAACTGCTTTGCTGCTGCAGCAGCGGGTTACAATGATGTTAATAACTACTGTACTTTTCAGCATCCAATTGAAACTCTTTAATTCCTTGTTTATTTAACTGGTTTGCTGTTATAACTCCCAGTTGAGATGTTTTGCTAACTTCAACTTTTCTGAATCCAATCGGAACTTTAATGGCAAAACAGGTTAGCCCAAGATCAAAGAGCGAGGTCCCCATGGACGTTGCATCATCCCACAGCAGTGGCACCGGCCCAATCGTGCATTATGAATTGCCAACTGCTGATGCTCTAGAGGCTAAACTACTGGTAGAAAGAGATTCTGCTTCTGCACTTAGAGATGAAGTTGACATGTTGAGGAAGCAAACAGCATAATCACAAGCAGTACTCAAGACAACCATTAAATATTTGGTGGATTTCAAAACGAAGCAAGCTGAGACTGACCAGATTGTTAAGGTCCTGAAGGAAAAAAGGAAATTAAATTCCTACTTGGTAAATCATAGGTGAAATGTTCTTTCCATAGTTGAATAACCTTTGTGTTGTCTGTTCATGTAATCAATCAAACCATTTGTTTTAGAGATCATGTAATAATTTTTTTTTGTTTTTTGGTTTGTAATTTTATTTGACCACAAGTCTGTATTAATTGATAAGACTCGGAGACATTTCATTTGGATTGCCGTGCCAGACCTACAAATATGCCAATCAGGCTGAATGTGCATTCAGCAATAGTAGTAGTATAGATGGACCATAAGTGGCACGCATCGGAAAGGGCCAAGATGCTGGCTAAAAAAAGGATGTTGTTGTAGCCAAAAAAGTACAGCGGCCTGGCTTATGTATGTTAGTTGATATTATTGATCCATATACTCTATAAGTGTTTATATGTCTGTTAATTCTGTACATTCTTGGTTGATTGATTCGGTATTTGAATCTTGATACATCGCTTTTGTACATATCTAAATGGGAGTACACATTATGCTGCGTGTGACATTTGAGTTGGACATCAAGTGTTCCAAATATTCGAATTCACCTTAAACTGGATTCTAGTTTCTGAATTTGAGTATGTGCATTTGTAAACCATATTCATATATGATAGTGGAATACATCTTTGTCGTCCTTTTGAAGATATATGAAAACACATAAAATGATTTATAAAGATTCATATAGGAATACAAAGTGGATTCGAATTTAGTTGCCAGGGTAAACGTGGATGCCTATTTGTTGGGGAACGTAGCAGAAATTCAAAATTTTCCTACGTGTCACCAAGATCTATCTATGGAGAAACCAGCAACAAGGGGAAGGAGAGTGCATCTACATACCCTTGTAGATCGCTAAGCGGAAGCGTTCAAGAGAACGAGGTTGAAGGAGTCGTACTCGTCGTGATTCAAATCACCGGAGATCCTAGTGCCGAACGGACGGCACCTCCGCGTTCAACACACGTACAGCCCGGTGACGTCTCGCACGCCTTGATCCAGCAAGGAGAGAGGGAGAGGTTGAGGAAGACTCCATCCAACAGCAGCACAACGGCGTGGTGGTGATGGAGGAGCGTGGCAATCCTGCAGGGCTTCGCCAAGCACCGCGGGAGAGGAGGAGTAGGGAGAGAGGTAGGGCTGCGCCAAGAGGAGAAGTTCTCATGTGTTGGGCTGCTCCAAAACCTCCAATATATATAGGGGGAGAGGGGGTTGCGCCCCCTTTAGGGTTTCCCACCCCAAGGGGTGCGGCCAAGGGGGGAGGAGTGCCTCCCAAGTCAAGTGGAGGCCTCCCCCTTTAGGGTTTCCCCTCTCCCATGCGCATGGGCCTTGGGGGGCTCGTTCCCCTGGCCCATTAAGGCTAGGGTGCCCCCTTACAGCCCATGCTGCTGTATTGGACGTGGTGGAACAATTTCCGGACCTCCGGACCCCTCCGGAATCCTCCGTAACCTTCTGGAAGCTTCCCGGTACAATACCGAAAAAACCCGAACCTTTTCCGGAACCCGAACAACAACTTTCCATATATAAATCTTTACCTCCGGACCATTCCGGAACTCCTCGTGACGTCCGGGATCTCATCCGGGACTCCGAACAACATTCGGTAACCACATACAAGCTTCCTTTATAACCCTAGCGTCATCGAACCTTAAGTGTGTAGACCCTACGGGTTCGGGAGACATGTAGTCATGACCGAGACGTTCTCCGGTCAATAACCAACAGCGGGATCTGGATACCCATGTTGGCTCCCACATGTTCCACGATGATCTCATCGGATGAACCACGATGTCAAGGACTCAATCGATCCCGTATACAATTCCCTTTGTCTAGCGGTATTTTACTTGCCCGAGATTCGATCGTCGGTATACCGATACCTTGTTCAATCTCGTTACCGGCAAGTCTCTTTACTCGTTCCGTAACACATCATCCCGTGATCAACCCCTTGGTCACATTGTGCACATTATGATGATGTCCTACCGAGTGGGCCCAGAGATACCTCTCCGTTTACACAGAGTGACAAATCCCAGTCTCGATCCGCATAAAACAATAGATACTTTCGGAGATACCTGTAGTGCACCTTTATAGTCACCCAGTTACGTTGTGACGTTTGATACACCCAAAGCATTCCTACGGTATCCGGGAGTTACACGATCTCATGGTCAAAGGAAGAGATACTTGACATTGGCAAAGCTCTAGCAAACGAACTACACGATCTTTGTGCTATGCTTAGGATTGGGTCTTGTCCATCACATCATTCTCCTAATGATGTGATCCCATTATCAACGACATCCAATGTCCATAGCCAGGAAACCATGACTATCTGTTGATCATAACGAGCTAGTCAACTAGAGGCTCACTAGGGACATATTGTGGTCTATGTATTCACACGTGTATTACGATTTCCGGATAATACAGTTATAGCATGAATAAAAGACTATTATCATGAACAAAGAAATATAATAATAACACTTTTATTATTGCCTCTAGGGCATATTTCCAACACTATTGTCCCAAAATTCGAAAGAAGCACCAAAATGTCCACTCCCACGTCGGCTGCCCGAAGCCAAGTGTTTGGGAGATGGAAATTACTGTCTACCCATTACACGGACAATCCATCGGCCCGATTTCTACTGCTCTAAATAGGGGTAGGTTAGTAACTTCAATTAGAGGTGACACGACCGCCTCTGAGCCCATTCCGACACGGTGGGCGTCAAACATGGGCGGAAAAACACATTCGATTCAAGCTCGTCCGAAAGACCTCTGTTTCTCCCTCCATTCCCCATTCATACACGGTGGGCGGCAAAACAAACTCGACTCGGCCGAAATCGATGTAGGCAAATATTTTCAATAGGGGCAGGTTTGTAACTTCACTCAGACGCGACACAACCGCCCTACCTGTCAACCTTGTTCATACACCATGGGCGCCAACCACCCTCTCCTCGCCCAAAATCGCTCTGGGAAAATATTGGCGAGATGCGAGATTACCGTTCTATCCCCAGCCGACGAGACATCCAAATTTTAAACGGGGGCTAAGTTCGTAACTTTTCCATATTTCAGACAGGCGCGTCCCAAAAACATGGTTCCCCGTACCTCTCCCTCCATTTCCCCATTCATACACAGTACGCGCTAGAACACCCCATTCCCACACAAGCCTCCGTCCGCCACCCCATCCATCGCCGCCGTCCTCCACCACATCCATCGCCACCGTCCTCCACCATGCCGGAGCACCTACCAAGACCGCATCGTCCACTGCTAGAGATGGACGTTTCTCATCCACGGCGACGAACCAATAGCCTTGCATCACATCCTCTCTCTTCATCGGCGCCGTCGTCCTCTTTCCCGGGGCCGCTCACACGACCTTCTCTTCCACCGCAACGGGACTTATCCCCCAATGCACGTGTCTACCGTCACAGATCTGCTTCAACGCCACTGACAGCCATCGCACCCCCGATGCCTACACGGCGCCACAAGAGAGGTGGTACTTCATATCTCCTCAACTTTTTGATCTCAACCAGAAAATAGATCTTAACTTGGTTACTCTACTTTCTTTTCAGCTCTTAGAATTTAGTTCTTAGTTCGAAGCAACCAATGGATGCTAAATATCATTTCTCCGGTTTGCAGCTTCAAATCTGCCATGGCACAGCCATAAAACGGTTTAATTGATCATGCTTAGGGTTTAATTGATCATGTTGGTTCTGTGGTGGTTTCTTTAATAGAAATCGGAGGGGAAACCCTCTTTTGCTAAAAAAATATGCTTAGAGTTTCCCCCTTTTATGATCACTATACGATCAGAATACGTGCTTCGTGTCATAATAACACTGCTCCACCCATCAAGCTAAACAAGCTTAGATGTTCAAATACGAATCTGATATTATTAAAACATAGTTGTTTAATTGGTCAGCTAAATGTTCCTAAATTAGTTTCAAAAATGCATGGTCGCCGCTCGGGTGTGTATCTCTATAGGGTGCCCATGGTGGGCCGGCCCACCCTGGGATTTTGGGTCGTCCTAGGCCCCAATTCCCCTTTGTTCTGCTGCGCGCTTCCGATCTCTACTCGCCCCCAGCCACCTACCTCGCCTGTGACTTGCCGTCCCCGGACGACATGACTCTAGGAGGAGATGCCGGACTAGCAGGAGGCCAGGAGCCTCTCGCCCAATAGCGTCACCGCTGCCCGGGCGCGCTGTTGTGCCTACCTTCCCAGTCTGTTTAGGGCTTAGGCGTGCAGCACCCACCAAGCCAACCCGCTTTATCCTGAGATACGTCCTCAACACTCAGCAACCACTCCTCGTCACCCATTTTCTAATTGATTCATTACTCATTAGGCAGGACTGTCATTAGGGTTTGTTGTGTGCTCAGTGCTACCTACACCTAATGGTTCAGATGTATTTAAGTAATCTTTAGTACCACTAAAGTTCACAGGGTTTTCAAAATTTCAGCCCTCGGAACAGAAACTAGTCATTTTGGATTGTTGGTCGTAGTGACATTAACCCAGATTACTACTGCAAGCCAGGTTTTTTGACAATTTTACTTGTCTTTTTACTCATTCGATACAATATCCAATTATTCACGTCGATTAGTTGCAAACAATAAGTGCTAGACAAACTTCTTCATTCAGATTTTGGACGGTCTCTTACTGCAATTACAATTTTGCATAATTTTCCTAATAAGCTCACAAGTAAATGATTGATTCACTACATCTATGCTTGCCTTGTCATATTTGTTGTCAATATTCTTTTAGGGTGGACCACCCTGTTTCTAAATACTGGAACCGTAGACATGAGTAAATAGTATTTCTGTATGTGATCTCTTCCATCATGTGTGGGTAACAAACACTGCATTGTATAGAAAGAAAGTGTCATTTCCAGCTTTTACATAGGTTTCGATCTTTTACATGGAATACAACCTGCCTACTTGCTTTGTGTCGCATTACCAACACTCCACCCTTGAAGCTAAACATTACGCCACTCATAATTGCTTAGTTTATTTGCTCAAATACGAATTTCATATGATTCTAATATTCCTACTTCAGTTTTGAAATGTGTGCCTGCCTGTTATAGAGACATGAGGGGTTTGTATTTCTGTGTGTGGTCTGGTAAGCACGGTTGGGGAGGTGAACTTTGCATATGCAGGGGTTTATAGAGAGACACTCTCCAAGTTGAATCCGCAATGCATTCCATAGATAATCTGACTACTTTTTATGTTTTCATGAATCTCAGATTCTGAATAGCATCATAATGATTATGAGCTTGCGTGCATGAAAAGAATAAAGCACAACAATGCCATGGCTATCAAACTTGGCATTAAGGGACTGAAATTAAGTCTGGATGCAATGCAATGCAAACGCTCTCCACCTATAGATTCATGCTCAGAATATGATCCTAACAGTGATTCTGAGCTAGAGGGAGACCTAAGTCAATGTAGCTCCCTAGTGGAGGAGTCAGAGGAAGATGCCCTATCTTATTCACCCATCAAGGTACTTGCTCTAACTTTCCAAGGTTACATTGCTCGCACATATCTTGCAACTGATGCTTTGCATTGCTTCTACTTTGTTGAACTACCATTAGCTTAGTTTACACATCGTGTATGTGAATACTCCCTGCCTATCCATTTTCAGTACATATTCCATCTGTCATCATACCATATTTATCCATTCAAATGTTGTTCTTGTGTATCAGACGTTCAAAAGGAAGAGGGCGATTGCTGATCATGGAGGAGCACAAGCAAAGTATTTGGAAAAGGTAGTGGCACCTGATAAATCAAATAGCCTATTAGGTGTAGTTGCAATATCACCTGACCCACAAAATACCCCAACTCTAGCAGACTCTAGCCCTACTACACTGGTCATTTCTGATGCCCCAACTCAGCAGACCCCAACTGCAGCAAACAATATGATTATGCCAGTTAACATAGCACCAGCTGTACGATGCAAAACCCCCATTCCAGCAAAGAGTACACCAAATCCAGTTGCCAAATCCCTTTTCGAACCAGAGAGAGCCCAAATTCCAGCTAATAGGACCCCTGTTCCATTTCTTCCCAGTTTAGAAGACGAAGCTTATGTTGTTGTCAGGAACTTTGTGCGCATCTTTCCTTCATGGAAAGATTATACCGCAGACACAGAACAATTTCCAGTCTTCCTCCGCAACTTACGCGTAAGTAATGTACTAATGTTATTCATGGTCATTACTGCATATGTTACTGCTCACAGAAGACACAAGATTTCATCCTTTTAAATAGGCGATGAGCAAACTGGATTGTGATGACGAGCAAGAGTTGGTTGCGCTTTTCAAGCACTCGTAGATGAAGTATCGTTCCTACCTGAGGCAAGCGCACTTCGATGGCAAGCCTCTGAATGAAATTTCTGTAAAGTCTCTGGTGCTACATTTATCCGATGGTGACTAGAATAATCTTGTTACACATTGGTCTCGGCTGCAGCGTAAGGTACTGCCTATGGTATCACATCACAATTTGAACTACATTTCTGCATTTGCCTTAATGTCTCACTTGTACAAAAACTGTTAGCAGAAGAACATTCGTTCTCAAGGGACCACAGAATCTCGCAACTATACTGCACACTGCATTGCTCTTGTGAGTACCTCTTGCCCTGTATGACCATACTTACTTTCATAACTGTTTGATTATGTAGCATCACTGCACATGTTAGCCTCATAATCGTCCATTTGCTGGACATTATAAGATCCGTATGGACTCTTACACAAATTTAGAATCAACCCAATGCTTTTGAAGCGGTTTAGCTCTGCAGTCCTCTTGTAAGGACTAAACGTGGTCTATCACTGTAGTTACATTAACAGCTACTCCCTCCGTTCCATAATAAAAGAATGTTTTGTAGAGTACACCAGTGTTCAAAACACTCTTGTATTATGGGAAGAGGGATTGGTTCATTTTGTAGCATTCTGCATCTTCTCTCCCTCGCCCACCATTTACTAAAAAAGATCAGATCTATATTTAATCTTACCAACAAGTAGAATACACAGACAATGCCACTGCAGAAGTGTAGCCCATTGCTCTTGTCAGTACATTTTGTCCTGTAATGCTTGTACTTCCAGGGATTGGTAGTTGATTATGTAGCATCAATCTGCATCTTATCTTCATTATCCTCTATCCCTTCCAGTATTATCATATCTATAATTACTCTCTACAAAATGTAGAGTACAGGCAATGCTTATGAAGAAGATTCTGTGCTAAAATTCTTGAGTTATCCTTCCCTTGACATGGAGAAGGGCATTATAAAGCCGGGGTTAACTGTTAATGTAAGTCAGTCCTTCTAAAGCCTTTATCCTCAACTGCTGTTTAATTTGCTCATACTCCCTATCGTTTACTGCTGTTTAGTTTGTTGTTTCTACCAAAATGCATGTTCGTAAGAACCGTAAGTTCTAAGTTTTTGTGACGCTCGGATAATTAAACAACAATAACCCTCTACTAATGATGCCATGTCACCTCGATTACTGTTGCTAATCTCACGTTAGTTCGAAACTGATTCAAATTCAAATTCGAAATCAAGCAAACAATAAAAGTTTTCAAATATTAAAACTAAACTGTTCGGCTTCTGACAAGTAATGCATGGGTAATTATGGTGAAGAAACCACACTTTTATAAAATGTTTGAATACTCTTGAATGAATAGAGAATTAGCAAAAACAATTATTTATATGCTTTTAAATATAAACAAATGTTAAACTAGTTTATTTAGTCATCAAACTTTTTGCGGCAGTGTCCTGTATTATTATGCTAATTTAGGAGCAAGGGTTATATTTTGTAAAACTAATTCGCTCACTAAAATAAGGAAAGCAGAATTTATTTGGAAGAAAACAAAAGCAAAAACAAGATAAAATAATGTAAACAGGCCGAAACCCCTGTCCACTTGGGATGCGGCCCACCGGAGCCAGCCCATCCCCCGTCACCCCTTGTTGCCTCCTTTTCCCGCGCCCGGTTCCTCCGACCGCGCCATGAACAGGATGAAAAGGGGCGCGTCCCCATCGCACCACCTCGCCGTCCCCCCCGAGGGGATAAGATCGCCAGCGCCGCACCTCCTCGGGTCTCCTCCCAACTCCACCTCACCCTCCCTCTCGGCCTGTCCCTCTCCCCTTGTTCCCCCACTCGCCCGTTAGCCTCCGCCGCTTGCCGCCGTCGATCCCGCGCTCCCCGACGACACCGAGCCCCGGCGAGATGTCGCGGAGCTTCGCCGCCCTCCGCTGCGTCGCCTGAGCCGAGCCACTGGAGACGATGGGCTCGGCATCGCGTGGATCGAGCTCGTCTCCGTCTTTGTCGTCGGTGACCGCCACCGTCTCCATCATCCCCTGCTGCTACTAAACCCACCAAGGGCCACCATGTGTGCCGCTCGGTGAGCTCCACCCCCTTCTGCTACCCGTTCTTGCTCCGTTTCCGTGCCGTAGCTAATCACGCGCAACGCTCGCACCACCATTGCCAAGCTACGGCTTCGGCGTCGAGCTCGCTGTCGCGGTCACCGCACGCACGGCTCACGTCCGACTGCATAACCGTGCTCCCTACAACGCCACGACACCGGTGCTCTCTCCAGCGCATCCTCTTGCTGCTCCTAGCTCCGTCCCCGCCGAGCTCCGATTCCGGCTATCGCCTGATCTCGAAGCACCGCTCAACCCCGGCCACCCCCGTGCCTGCGGCCACCACCAGTCAACGCGCGCTGCCACGAGCGTTCGAACGCACCCGACCCTGCGAAGAATCGTGCCCCGCAGCCCCGCCTTCGGGATCGCCCGAGCCATGGCGTCTGCCGGCTCGTCGACGGCGACGATGCGGTCCTCCTCCGGCCGGCGCTTGGCCGCACTCCCGTTGCCGGGTGCGTGTGGCCTCGCCTGCGCTGCTGCTTCGCCTCGCCTCTGCTCATGCCGCGTCACGCCCGACTGCTGCCAGCCCGTGCTTGTAGCCGCACCTGCCACTGCAATTCACATCTCTGCTGCTGCTGCTACAGTAACTGAATGTTACAATAGCGCTGGCTAGCTTCTGTTATTTCTACTCTATTAGCCCTTTGGATGGCAACAAAACTGTGGTCAAACAAAGTCTAACTTAGCTGAAATTAATTTGTTTAGGTAGTACACTCAACAAGCTACAAGTTACCCCATTGGACCAAATTCAAATAGGGCATGGATTAAATCCTGTGAAAATCACAAAATCCTATGTTCGTATATTTTAACAATTTCTGGAATTAACAACAAGTGGCACTTTTCAAGCAAAGTTTTGATTAAGCAAATGAACACTAGTAGTGATGCAATTAATATCATTTTGTAGATCACAGGGAAATGGTCATTATTGATATAAGGTACTAATCCATAGGTTGGGCAGAACCATAGTTATAGCCTTTAGAAATCAGCTAAGTGGACTTTAAAAACTTAGCAATTCTCAAACTTAGCCAATTTTCAGGAATTCCAAATAGCTGTTTAAATCTTCGGAAATTCGTAGAAATTCATCCGTAACTCGGATGGAAAAACTTTGTACATGAAAGTTGCTCAGAACGACGAGACAAATTCGGATACACAGCACGTTCGTCCACCACACAAACCTAGCATAGCAAACACGCAACTTTTCCCCTCTGGTTCATCTATCCGAAAACATGAAACTCCGGGGATACTTTCCCGAATGTTTCCGTCCTTCACCGGTATCACCTCCTACCGCGTTAGGGCACGGCTAACACCGCTCATTGTCATGTCATACATCATCATGCTTATGTTTCCATTGTATTCATTGTTTCTTCCCCCTCTTCTCTCCGGTAGACTAAGAGACTGACGCTGCTGCTGGTACCCCGATCAACTACGGTGTTGACGACCCCTCCTTGCCCGGGCAACCAGGAAAGCCCCCCCACCTTGATCACCAGATATCGCCTATTCTACCCTCTATTGCTTGCATTACAGTAGTGTAGCATGTTACTGTTTCGATTAATCCTATTCTGTTGCATAGCCTGTCATTGTTGCTACATCTGTTGATACCTTACCTGCAATCCTAAATACTTAGTATAGGATGCTAGTTTATCATCTGTCGCCCTACATTCTTGTCGATCTTCCTTGCTATACTATCGTGCCGTGATCACTTGGGAGGTGATCACGGGTATATACTATACATATATACATACTACAGATGGTGACTAATGTCGGGTTGGCTCGTTGAGTACCCGCGAGTGATTCACGGATTGGGGGCTGAAAGGACCTTTGTCCCGACGGCCCTCTATGTGGATCTTTGTGGCGGAGCGACAGGACAGGTTGAGACCACCTAGGAGACAGGTGGGCCTGGCCCTGGTCGGCGTCCGTGGTTACTTCATAATAACATGCTTAACGAGATCTTGGTATTTGATCTGAGTCTGGCCACTGGCCTATACGCACTAACCAACTACGCGGGAAAGATATGGGCACTCGACGTTGTGGTATCAACCGAAGCCTTCTTGACTTTAGCGATGGAGCGGCGCGCACCGGATTGGACCGCGTAACGTGACTTCCTTTGTAATGGAGGTTGCTAGACCTGCTTCCGACCGCCCTCGCAACGTGCAGGTGTGCAATGGGCGATGGGCCCAAACCCCTGTGTGCATAGGATTTAGTCCGGCGTGCTGACCTCTCTGTTGTGCCTAGGTGGGGCTGTGACGTGTTGATCTTCCAAGGCCGGGCATGACCCAGGAAAGTGTGTCCAGCCAAATGGGATCGAGCGTGTTGGGTTATGTGGTGCACCCCTGCAGGGAAGTTTATCTATTCGAATAGTCGTGTCCCTTGGTAAAAGGACGACCCGGAGTTGTACCTTGACCTTATGAAACTAGAACCGGATACTTAATAAAACACACCCAGACAAGTTCCAAAGACAACCCGGTGATGTCTTTTCCACACGGCGACGAGGGGAGAATCGCCGAGTAGGATTATGCTATGCTATGCTACTTGGAGGACTTCAATCTACTCTCTTCTATATGCTGCAAGACGGAGGCTGCCAGAAGCGTAGTCTTCGACAGGATTAGCTATCCCCCTCTTATTCTGGCATTCTGCAGTTCAGTCCACTGATATGGCCATTTACACATATACCCATGCATATGTAGTGTAGCTCCATGCTTGCGAGTACTTTGGATGAGTACTCACGGTTGCTTTTCTCCCCCTTTTCCCCCCTTTCCTTTCTACCTGGTTGACACAACCAGATGCTGGAGCCCAGGAGCCAGACGCCACCGTCGACGATGACTCCTACTACACCGGAGGTGCCTACTACTACGTGCAGGCTGCTGACGACGACCTGGAGTAGTTAGGAGGATCCCAGGCAGGAGGCCTGCGCCTCTTTTGATCTGTATCCCAGTTTGTGCTAGCCATCTTATGGCAACTTGTTTAACTTATGTCTGTACTCAGATATTGTTGCTTCCGCTGACTCGTCTATGATCGAGCACTTGTATTCAAGCCCTCGAGGCCCCTGGCTTGTGTTATGATGCTTGTATGACTTATCTATGTTTTTAGAGTTGTGTTGTGATATCTTCCCGTGAGTCCCTGATCTTGATCGTACACGTTTGCGTGCATGATTAGAGTACGATTGAATCGGGGGTTTCACAAGTTGGTATCAGAGCCGACTGTCTGTAGGAATCCCCCTTCCACACTCCTTGGCTGAAGTCGAGTCTAGTCACTACAAAACTTTTACTAACTTGGCTGTTTGCCTTACGGGCCCACGTCGCCATTGGGTGGTATTAGGATCTTTTATTCCTCAACCTATACTCTGGGACTCTAATCTGTCCTCTATTCAGGTTAAATGATTTTACTAAATCTGACTCTAGGTTCTCGTAACTACTTTCTCCTGGAGAGCCCCTAATCACAGATGATCGCCTACTGCATCAGAAGATTTCGAACATACCCTAGGATGTTCTCCCGAGACGCTTGTGCCCACCGCCTTTGCAAATTCCCTACCACTGTTATATCCTTATGGATAACTGCATGCACCTGCCATTCTTACATTCGATCCCATTGAGCTTTTTATTACAAGGTGCAACGAACTGCTCTTCGTTGTTCCAAGAATCCTTTGAGCTTACTGCCTTATGGCTCTTTGCCACAAGAATACCCATATGGATAATTCCTAGCACTTATCGAGTATCCGCTCCTTATTAGTTGTTCAGGTGTTTCACATAAGCCTTTGAAATACTATTTGATCTTTCAAAAATCCTCAACAGCCTATTGTTCTTGAAATTCTTGCTTGCTTGCATTATGGTTAATCCCATAAGCATAATAATCTTATTGCAATCCTTTGTCACTATCATTTTTGAGTCCATTGATTCAATAAGCTGTGAATGTTCACAATCATCAGTCGAATCCTAGGATTATCCTTCCGGCTCAGATAACATTTGGATATGGGCTGGCTCTTAACCAATCAATGCCTTGATAGGTTGTGCTTCTAAGTCTATCAAACTTATTCATTTTCGATCAAAATGATTGCTTCTGATCCCTTAATTTAGAAATCATAAAATTCTTCGCATTAAGCTTCGAATTAGTCAGTTGTTTCTACAATCTGATGCCTTGGCATTCCTTCTTCCTCTGATTGAGTACCGATACTCACATCAGCCCCGTTGGGGACCACCATACCCATTACCGGGTTATTATCCGACAGTGTCCTTCACAACCAAAATTCTTATGAGTTCCTTACTCGATACATAATACCTTTGGTAAATTGTATCCTCTACTTTTGTCAACCATGCTCTACTTTTGAGCTTACTCCTGAAGTTCATGGTATATGTTCTAAGAAGCCCCAATGGGTTGAACCTATGCCTTCCTTAATCTGTGTGAACTCAAAAGTTTTCACAGGTCATACTCCTCTGGTAATTCACCAGGTAGGTTTTGACACTGAAAACATTTTTATCTAGAGTAGTGAATGAAAGGTTATGCATTGAAGAAGTGGGAGTCGACCTTGAATTTTGTGTTCATGCCCATGGACACTATGTAGATCCTATCATGGAAGCTACTCTTAAATTAATTATTCCCTTGGTATAAGTTCATCCTATATCTGGGATCTAGTCTTTTGCAATCTTGGTTCCGGCCATATTGATATTCTTTGATTCCTTTTCTCGGACAAGTTGAAGTACTTGTCTTCTGCAGATCATTACACCTATCCAACCTCTATTCTGCTCTACCTTTGAGTATACCCTCTGGTATCTCGAGAATATCACGGAACTACATAACTTCTTATGAGTTCTTCGTCAACTATTATTCTCATCGATTCCAATTTTCCCCCGGGTTTTGAGTTATTAGTCACTCGAGAACACCGATAAGTGAATCGATTCCACACTCCGATTCAATACTCTAAGTAATTTTCGTTGCTTATGAGTTTAATAATCCTTCAAGTCATTCCTATCCTGATCGGCTATATCCTTATCGTGCAACTTTTTAACTGTGCTACCTGGTCCTTATTCCCGGAGCACCACTTTCGATGATGAGCTAAGCTTACGTCGATTTTCCTTGTCATATCATTTCACCTTGAACAGTAAGCTTGATTTTGAGTTTGTGTCATACTCGTGGTTCCAATAACCTTTCGCTTCATCAGTCCTTTGACTTGATGTCATCACCGATCGATTACACCTCCGTGAAATCTCTCGACAAATGTGTCATGATCATCATCAACATTCTGAGCTCTTCCAGGATATCAACTGAATTCATGATGAGAAATACCATCCTTGCCCTCGATGATTTGTGTTGTCATCGACCACTCCTTGCCTTCTTTCCAACACAAACTTGTTCGTGTTGTGGTTGTACCTTCAGTTCCTGGCAATCCAACTTGTCTGATGTCCTACCTTGGAGTATTACCATCTTATATATCAAGAATGTTATGAGAATTTCACCACCTCTTAAGAATACTTGATATAGTAATATTTTTCACCATCTCCGTTCATTTCTTGCTCCCCGTGTTGTTTCTAATCGGAATACCGACAAATGGTCTGTGATGTGTAAATTCTAACATCTAGCAACCCTCTTGCTTTGAAGTTATTGGTCTATAGGTTCATCCTACGTCTATGGCTTATTGAATCATCATTCGAACATTGATCGTGCTACCTAGCCCATATTTCGGGTGCACATTTCAACAAATGTTTAATTGTGTATGTTTTCCTCGAGCATACATCATTATAACAATTGATCTGACAAATGTTATCTCCTTGTTCACATAAGTGTGGAAATCCATCTTTTGAATATCTCAATGAATTGTAGCTGAGTCAATCAGCCACCTACTCACCTCCCCTTCATTTAATGAAGAACTCGTGTGTTGGCACTCGCTCCATAGTTCATTTCCCAAGAATCTTACATTGTCATCTCGTCAATTGTGTTGCACCTTTTCTTCCTAGGTATCCTGCCACCAATCAGAACTGAATCTCGGTCTGATATGATGGTTGGAACCTACTTCCAAGAGATATAACACTGGTCTTTACTTGACCCGGTAAGGTGATGTCGTGCCTAGCACACCTGGTCGGAGGCCCTATTGTTATAGTTCTTCATTTTAGCAATGTTAACCATTCTTCCATGAAAAAATTGAAAGACTTATTCTATAAGTTGTTCCTGATGAATCCATTGAGTATCCAAAGTCCGACCTTTGCTTGAAGACCATGTCAATGCTATCTCAAGCATGTCTGTGGTACTCCGATTTTCAATAAGAACATTTGAAGCCCAAATGCTACATGTTTCTTGCTCAATTATCCAAACACCGTTGTATTGGTAATGCCATGAAATTTCTCTCCCCTTACCTAAAGGGTTTTCTACATTATATCCTGTCACGGATATCATGCTCTGCTTGCGCTTGTGAAGGATATACCCCTGATATATGTGTTTAAACACATTTTCCTTTCCGTTGGTTTGTTAAAACTTTCTTATGATCTACTTAACTGAGCAGTGGTAATTCCCTACTTAGGTAAGCATCTCGTGGTACAACTCTTCCAGTAAGACCCTATTACTATAATTGATGAGATTTCGGTAGCCACCGATGGACGAGAACTTTGCCTAATGGTCCGCCTCGTTCAACAAGCAGGAAAATGGTTCTCTTCGTCCCTCGCCCTTGGTATCGACATTGTTGCCAACATAACTGATAGGCTACCCTCTGACATGTCTTGCTATCATGACCGTGCAAGATATCAACGCTTTTCCTACTTTTAACCACATGGTGGGCCCATAACCCACAGATCCACAAGATCGAAACCTGACTCTCATGTACACCCTGTTTCCAAAGTTACTCCTCGCGCTTGGCTTCGTATGCAATTCACAAGCCACATTCCTAGTGATCTATTCTGGTATCAGACGCAATACTTATTCATGTTGCCCTGAAATTATTTCACCTTCTGACTAGGCATTGAACGATTGCCTGGCTACTTGAAACTTCTTATTGTACATTCGAACTTTACTCTCAAGGTGTTTTATTTGTTCAACTCGAGAGGTACTCATAGGCTCAGTCATGGGTTAATCCCAGATTAATACCGTTATAGCATTCTGTCGTTGCCGATCTGCCTCGTTACCTATTCGTAAGTACGATGGAACCCCCAAAGAAAGGATGACGACTTCATAATGATGACCTAAAGCAGTGGAATGAAGAAATCAATGTAATGGATTGATCTCTTCGAGAAGAGCAGCCAATATCGAGAAGATCCGTTAGAATTTCATAACCAGACATTTCCCCCTTACTCTACCTCTTAAATCTCGGGACGAGATTTCTTGTAGTGGAGGAGAATTGTGACGCCCGGATAATTAAACTACAATAACCCTCTACTAATGATGCCATGTCACCTCGATTACTGTTGCTAATCTCACGTTAGTTCGAAACTGATTCAAATTCAAATTCAAAATCAAGCAAACAATAAAAGTTTTCAAATATTAAAACTAAACTGTTCGGCTTCTGACAAATAATGCATGGGTAATTATGGTGAAGAAACCACACTTTTATAAAATGTCTGAATACTCTTGAATGAATAGAGAATTAGCAAAAAAAATATTTATATGATTTTAAATATAAACAAATGTTAAACTAGTTTATTTAGTCATCAAACTTTTTGTGGCGGTGTCCTCTATTATTATGCTAATTTAGGAGCAAGGGTTATTTTTGTAAAACTAATTCGCTAACTAAAATAAGGAAAGCAGAAATTTTTTGGTAGAAAACAAAAGAAAAAACAAGATAAAATAATGTAAATAGGCCGAAACCCCTGTCCACTTGGGCTGCGGCCCACCGGAGCCGGCCCATCCCCCGTCGCCCCTTGTCGCCTCCTTTCCCCGCGCCCTGATCCTTCGACCGCGCCATGAACATGATGAAAAGGGGCGTGTCCCCGTCGCACCACCTCGCCGTCCCCGCTAAGGGGATAAGATCGCCAGCGCCGCGCCTCCTCGGGTCTCCTCCCAACTCCACCTCGCCCTCCCTCTCGGCCTCTCCCTCTCCCCTTGTTCCTCCAATCGCCCGTTAGCCTCCGTCGCTCGCCGCCGTCGATCCCGCGCTCTCCGACGACACCGAGCCCCGGCGAAATGTCGCGAAGCTTCACCGCCCTCCGCTGCGTCGCCTGAGCCGAGCCACTGGAGACGACGGGCTCGGCATCACGCGGATCGAGCTCGTCTCCGTCTTCATCATCGGTGACCGCCGCCGTCTCCATCATCCCCTGCTGCTACTAAACCCACCAAGGGCCACCGTGTGTGCCGCTCGGTGAGCTCCACCCCCTTCAGCTCCCCGTTCTTGCTCCGTTTCCGTGCCATAGCTAGTCGCGCGCGACGCTCGCACCACCATTGCCAAGCTACGGCTCCGGCATCGAGCTCGCTGTCGCGGTCACCGCACGCGCGGCTCACGTCTGACTGCATAACCGTGCTCCCTACAACGCTGCGACACCGGTGCTCTCTCCAGCGCATCCTCTCGCTGCTCCTAGCTCTGTCCCCATCGAGCTCCGATTCCGGCTATCGCATGATCTCGAAGCACCGCTCAACCCCGGCCACCCCCGTGCCTGCGGCCACCACCAGTCAACGCGCGCTGCCGCGAGCGTTCGAACGCACCCGGCCCTGCGATGAATCGTGCCCCGCAGCCCCGCCTTCGGGCTCGCCCGAGCCATGGCATCTGCCCGCTCGTCCCTGGCGACGCTGCGGTCCTCCTCCGGTCGGCGCTTGGCCGCACCCCCGTTGCCGGTTGTGTGTGGCCTCGCCTGCGCTGCTGCTTCGCCTCGCCTCTGCTCATGCCACGTCGCGCCCGACTGCTGCCCGCCCGTGCTTGTAGCCGCACCTGCCGCTGCAATTCACATCTCTGCTGCCGCTGCTACAGTAGCTGAATGTTACTATAGCGCTGGCTAGCTTCTGTTATTTCTACTCTATTAGCCCTTTGGATGGCAACAAAATTGTGGTCAAACAAAGTCTAACTTAGCTGAAATTAATTTGTTTAGGTAGTACACTCAACAAGCTACAAGTTACCCCATTGGACCAAATTCAAATAAGGCATGGATTAAATCTTGTGAAAATCACAAAATCCTATGTTCGTATATTTTAACAAATTCTGGAATTAACAACAAGTGGCACTTTTCAAGCAAAGTTTTGATTAAGCAAATGAACACTAGCAGTGATGCAATTAATATCGTCTTGTAGATCACAGGGAAATGGTCATTATTGATATAAGGTACTAATCCATAGGTTGGGCAGAACCACAGTTATAGCCTTTAGAAATCAGCTAAGTGGACTCTAAAAACTGAACAATTCTCAGACTTAGCCAATTTTCAGGAATTCCAAATAGCTGTTTAAATCTTCGGAAATTCATAGAAATTCATCCGTAACTCGGATGGAAAAACTTTGTACATGAAAGTTGCTCAGAACGACGAGACAAATTCGGATACACAGCCTATTCGTCCACCACACATACCTAGCATAGCGAACACGCAACTTTTCCCCGCCGGTTCATCTATCCGAAAACGCAAAACTCCGGGGATACTTTCCCGAGTGTTTCCCTTCTTCGCCAGTATCACCTCCTACCGCGTTAGGGCATGGCTAACACCGCTCATTGTCATGTCATACATTGTCATGCTTATGTTTGCATTGTATTCATTGTTTCTTCCCCCTCTTCTCTCTGGTAGAGTACGAGACTGACGTTGCTGCTGGTACCCCGATCAACTACGGTGTTGATGACCCCTCCTTGCCCGGGCAACCAGGCAAGCCCCCCCCCCTTGATCACCAGATATCGCCTATTCTACCCTCTAATGCTTGCATTAGAGTAGTGTAGCATGTTACTGTTTAGATTAATCCTATTCTGTTGCATAGCATGTAATTGTTGCTACATCTGTTGATACCTTACTTGCAATCCTAAATACTTAGTATAGGATGCTAGTTTATCATCTGTGGCCCTACATTCTTGTCGGTCTGCCTTGCTATACTATCGGGCCGTGATCACTTGGGAGGTGATCACGGGTATATACTATACATATATACATACTACAGATGGTGACTAAAGTCGGGTTGGCTCATTGAGTACCCGCGAGTGATTCACGGATTGGGGGCTGAAAGGACCTTTGTCCCAACGGCCCTCTGTGTGGATCTTTGTGGCGGAGCGACAGGGCAGGTTGAGACCACCTAGGAGATAGGTGGGCCTGGCCCTGGTCGGCGTCCGCAGTTACTTCATAATAGCACGCTTAACGAGATCTTGGTATTTGATCTGAGTCTGGCCACTGGCCTATACGCACTAACCAACTACGCGGGAAAGATATGGGCACTCGACGTCGTGGTATCAGCCGAAGCCTTCTTGACGTCAGCGATGGAGCGGCGTGCGCCGGATTGGACCGCGTAACGTGACTTCCTTTGTAATGCAGGTTGCTAGATCTACTTCCGGCCGCCCTCGCAACGTGCAGGTGTGCAATGGCCGATGGGCCCAGACCCCTGCGCGCATAGGATTTAGACCGGCGTGCTGACCTCTCTGTTGTGCCTAGGTGGGGCTGCGACGTGTTGATCTTCCGAGGCCGGGCATGACCCAGGAAAGTGTGTCCGGCCAAATGGGATCGAGCGTGTTGGGTTATGTGGTGCACCCCTGCAGGGAAGTTTATCTATTCGAATAGCCGTGTCCCTTGGTAAAAGGACGACCCGGAGTTGTACCTTGACCTTATGACAACTAGAACCAGATACTTAATAAAACACACCCAGACAAGTCCCACAGACAACCCGGTGATCGCTTTTCCACAGGGCGACGAGGGGAGAATCGCCGGGTAGGATTATGCTATGCGATGCTACTTGGAGGACTTCAATCTACTCTCTTCTATATGCTGCAAGATGGAGGCTGCCAGAAGCGTAGTCTTCGACAGGATTAGCTATCCCCCTCTTATTCTGGCATTCTGCAGTTCAGTCCACTAATATGGCCCTTTACACACATATCCATGCATATGTA
Source organism: Triticum aestivum (assembly GCF_018294505.1). Lineage (NCBI taxonomy): Eukaryota > Viridiplantae > Streptophyta > Magnoliopsida > Poales > Poaceae > Triticum > Triticum aestivum. The sequence goes on from NC_057795.1 coordinate 229,369,137, forward strand.
GTGTAGCTCCTTGCTTGCGAGTACTTTGGATGAGTACTCACGGTTGCTTTTCTCCCCCTTTTTCCCCCTTTCCTTTCTACCTGGTTGACACAACCAGATGCTGGAGCCTAGGAGCCAGACGCCACCGTCGATGATGACTCCTACTACACCGGAGGTGCCTACTACTACGTGCACGCTGCTGACGACGACCTGGAGTAGTTAGGAGGATCCCAGGCAGGAGGCATGCGCCTCTTTCGATCTGTACCCTAGTTTGTGCTAGCCACTTATGGAAACTTGTTTAACTTATGTCTGTACTCAGATATTGTTGCTTCTGCTGACTCGTCTATGATCGAGCACTTGTATTCTAGCCCCCGAGGCCCCTGGCTTGTATTATGATGCTTGTATGACTTATTTATGTTTTTAGAGTTGTGTTGTGATATCTTCCCGTTAGTCTGTGATCTTGATCGTACATGTTTGCATGCATGATTAGTGTACGATTGAATCGGGGGTGTCACAGTTTTACTTTTAAAACCAAATTTCTTATTCATACCATGCACATTACTTAATACTCCCTATATGTATGCTTGGTTTTGTGGATCTATAATCCAGTGTGTGGTGAAGCAGCCCACGTTTGCACCTTGTCATCTCCTGTTTTATCTTACTGATGTGGCTGATGATATGAACAACATGCCATGCACATTATCCAAAACAGATATAATGATTTTCTTTGCCCTTCATCTATGCTTGTTATGTTGACATGGTAATTCAGTAGTGTGGTGAAGATCCCCGCATTATGAACAATGCCAAATTATGCTATTGATATTTTGAACTTACTCTTTATTTTCTAATTTGAAATTGGATAGAATTGACAGAATAGTTATCATCTTTGTTTATACACGTGCAAAACCTGTCATCTCTCTGCTTTGTTTCAAGGTGATATGCCTGATGGCATGCACAAGTCTGTTGAAGGCTGTGAGACAAACCCAACATATATTGCAGCAAAGAAGGCAAAACATCTTGAAGATAGCGAGACAACCCCAAAGTCTTGTCTTGATGCAGTGTTCAAGTTACTTGAGACTAACAGTCAGACAAGCTCACAGAATTCGTTGTCTGAATCAGTTCGACTTCTTCAGTCCCAAGTTCTAGCAGAAAGGCATTCTGCAACTCAACTTTGACTTGAAGTCCTATCTCTAAGAAATATTGCGGAGAACACCAATGAGAACCTCATCGCTAAACAGCTACACCTGGAAGCTATGACCGACATGCTATGCCGGTCTCACAGCCTTGCTCAGCAGCTTGCGCACCAGTTCCCCCGCAAGGCTAACCTTTCTCGAACTGTCTTGGAAGTGGTCTCGGTTCAGTATTATTTTGTTACGCTGCAATGGTGCCCAGTTTTTGTAATCTGCTTCTTCGTTGCGCTTTATGATCACTGGTGGCGAACTTCGATGCCCAGTGGATGTAATATACCTTAAATCCTTTATTGTATAGTGTAGGTTTATTCTTAGTTACTATGTCGTAATTTATTTATTGTATAGAGTAGGTTTGTTCTTAATTCCTACTAGTTACTGCCATCATTCGCTATCTGAAAAAAATCAGATGTAGTCGACCGGGCCGAAACATTCAACTCTAACGGGCCAGGTTTTTAGCGGGCCACAATTGGGTCGGCCTGCGTCTTTCTTGGGCCCGAATGATTGGGCCTTCACACATTGTGCCAGGCCCAAACTTACACCGGCCTATATTTTAGTTGGGCCTTTTGTCAACCCAGCGCTTAGTTTGGCCCAAGTAGTGTTGGGCCATTAACATGCTGAATATTGTACTGGATTGTTACGGCTGAGATGAAACCACGGGCCTTTAGCAGGCCAAAATGCATGTTGGGCCTCACTTTTCACTCGTTGTCGACGGGCCTTCAGCAGGCCGAAATGTAGACCGGGCCATTATGGTCCCAGTTAGCTCACGGGCCGTTACCAGGCCGAAACATATCTCGGGCCTTAGTTGGCCCACTGATATCATGGGCCTTTAAGAGGCCAAAAGCTTAGTATAGGCATCAACGGGCTGAATTACATGACAGGCCTTTAACAGGCCGAAAGTCACGTTGGGCTTAACTGTTGCCACCTTTAGCACGGGCCATTAGTGGGACCGATGTCCCGTCGGACCATATATGGCCCATGGGCAGCACGGGCCATTCCCAGGCCGAAAGTCACACCGGGATGAAATGGGCCCATGTCTACATCAGGCCTCTAATAGGTCGAAAGTCACTAGGCTGTAGTTGGGCCCGAATATTTGGCGAACAATTAACGGGCTAGATCTGGCTTCGGGCCGCAAATGGGCCCAAATAATGGCCGAACAATTAACGGGCCAGATCTGGCTTCGGGCCGTAAATGGGCCCAAATATTGGGCGAACAATTAACGGGCCAGAACTGGTTTCGGGCCATAAATGGACCTTTATTAAGCAGGCCGTTATTGGGCTGGCCCACTAGTACCTGATTAAGTTCTACGGGCCTTTGACTGGGCCGGCCTTTTTAACCTATATGGGCCTGTGTTGGGCCTATCCACGTCTCGACGTACCATAGGCATGTCTCCTCCAATGGACGGGCGACATCTGGCCCACTGACGAGCTGACAGGTGTTCCCTTCAGCCAATCAGAATTTTACACGTGGAAATTTCCTATTGGTCGGGGCTGTTAACGGGTTATCGGATCCAAAATCCGACCCGATAGCTTAACGGCGTTCCGTTACGGTGGATGCCATGTGTCGGTCACCCTTGACGAAAGCACTTCTGTGACGCGCAATTTATCGTCATGGAAGTGGACACTTCCATGATGATAATTTTGGTAATGTCATGGAACACTTCTACAACAGCACAGGTATGACTATCTTGATTCTGTCATAAATTTGGCATGGATGTACATGCATGACAAAAAACGCGACCTACTGTGACAAACACGTATCATCGCGGAAGTGTATTTTTTTCTAGTGTCACTCCCCGCCATTGGTCCACCGCCGCCTCAGCCATCCCTCTAGGCCCCCCGCGCCGAGATTTTTCTCCGGTGATCCCCACGCCACTGCCCCACCACCGCACCGCCCACCGCCGAGGACCACCGCCCCCACCCTGAACCTTAAGATAGAGAGTGGGGTACCTCTCTGGCAAGCCCCCTCCCCACTGCGGCTGGTTCTTCCTTAACTCCGGCGAGCCCCCCCCCCCCCAACCCCTGAAAATTGATTGACCCAAAAGTCGATTCAGTCGACTGAAGTGTAGCTAAATCGAAAAGATGAATATGCAGACACGTGGGGAGCTAGGGTAGTAGAGCAAGGCCGCTTTGGAAGAACTTATAACTAAGGGTCGTCGGGAGGTCGGCGGCGGCAGGTCAGATCTGTGCACAATACGGCAGGGAGGAAGAAGGGTCAGAGGACCTCCCGAGCTGGCACTGTGTCGGAGAGAACGACACGGGCAGAGGATCGAGACACGCCGGCAGCTATGGGTTTCCTCCCTCGCCGCCGATGACCGTGTGAATGGTACACTAGTCCTCTACACACACCGATCGAAGGGATCTGACCGAATCTGTGACCAGCGGTGAGCAGAGAGAAAATGTCGACACCGCTATCTTGTCCTAGTAAAGTAAGCATTCAGGCCCTTGCCAGAGAGGTGATTATCTTTTTCTCTCCACAACAAGCGTTTCAATTTGTGTACGTGGCATTAAAGAAAAGAAACTCTCTATTTAACGTGACTAACTGTACAACTCCTACTTACCAGTACAGTAGTAGTATTGTTTCATTGTGCTCCCCAGCCCTCCATTCATTGAACAGCCCCACGGGTGAATAAACATACAGTACTAGTATTTGTATAGAACGAACAAGCTCGAACTATTTTGGCTTTAAGATATTGATGGTACAGTTTGACCACATTGCATCAATGGACTCAGCACTTTCAAGTAACCTATATGTATAAACACATGCATGGTTTACATTCCGAATCGCTAGCTAGAGCTTGAACTGTATTTGCTTACATGTACCACATTTTTCTTTTGGTTTTATGCTCCATGGCGCAATTCATTGATACAAAATTATACTATAAGTAGTTAAAAGTTGAGGGCGGGGCTTTTTCCGGGCAGTATGCACGACAGTTTTCGTGCAGGCGGTCTGACAGAGAGGTAAGGAGGGTGAGGGAGTAGTGGATTCAACTTACTACTGGAAAGGTAGGGTTGTGCGATTGGACGGTGTGTTACTACTGGAAATACGGGGTCTTGTGATATGACTACTCACTATAGTCATGAATTACTGGCGCTACGACCGGGGTGATGCCCCCCATTTGTTCCCCACTCTAATCTGGTGCATGACACGTCGACCCGGATGCTGGATCTCCCACATGTCGGCGAAGTACGTAAGAAGGAGCAAAGAATCATGTGGTATATATAGTGTATATACTAGTACTACTATTCACGTCGGAGGAGTGCGAACCACGGCAGCCTAGTGAATTAGTAGGCAATAGGCCATAGAAAACAATGTGGTGATATGGCCATAAAATAAATGTGCTACAGTCCAGTCTGTAGAATGTACATGACTACTCCTCTTCCTCCTCATCTCGGTTGATCACCATCATACTTTCCCCATTCATGTGTTTTCAGTATCCTGCGAATCAAAGAGACCCTTAGATTGGTTTAGGTCCGGTCATTTTTTATAAATGTGTTATGTCCAAAATTTAATGAACGTGCTCCCATTTATATGAATAATCCGGTTTGCATGTAGTAATTCATTTATTTATTTATTCTTCTGCGGGGGTTTGCATGTAATTCGTGAGGTCTAAAATGTAAAGTACGCTGGCATGGTTGCATATGCTCCGAGTCGTGCATGCACTACGACCCAGATGCTCTATGTCCCACATGTCGGCGAAAGGGAGCACGTGGAAATAGAGGAGTACATATAGGAGGATAAATGTGTGAAAAAATATGTACTATGAAGTGTAGCTATGGCTTGAAAAGGAGACCTAAAGTGATGACATGTATAGGTTGCACGCACCAAACTAGTGGTACTAGACGTACGACTACTTTTTCCCTCAGAAATAAAAAAAGAGGTACGAGTACTCAGTACTCCTATTCTATCAACACGAGTCCCATCTGACAATAGCATTCGTGCTTCATCTAGCTCTTCTCCCTCATTTCTCTCTTCTAATTCTAACACAGCCGACGCGCGGCGGGCAAGGTGGGGATTTGCCGATGGTCGGTTTGCTCAACTACGGCCCCACCTCACAGTGAAAATATTACGACTGGAGAATGGAGCGTACACTCCGTTTGCAAGGCATGGGAGTTTGCAGCGAGCCCACCAGGGTTCGAGTCGCGCTTGGTGCTCAGGGAGTTTCTTCTATAAAAAATGCCAACATGCTAGTCTAGCTCGGGTTGGTCTTGTTTTCTTTTTTTAATGTTACGACAGGAATAAAAGTGCCACACACTAATAAAACATTAAGGCCACGAGGCGATGCAATGCTGGTTATAGGAGGCAAGAAGAAAGATGCATCCATCAACGACGTCCACCTCCTCGACTAAGGGTGTCGGCCCACCGAACGGCGGCTAAGTAGAAGCGGCTTTCGTGGCCAGGTCGACGTGCTTCCGAACAATGGCGTCCAAATATTCCAGCCGCTGGAAGAAGGCCAACGTCTTTCTGTCCTTGCTGGCCTTGTAGTGGCCTATGTAGACGATTTCCTCGTAGACGTGGATGTGCAGGTTGACGGTTTCTTGCATGGCGAGGCGATGTGCGGCGAGCGCGACCTCGAGGTGCACATTCTTTGTCTCGACCTTTGGCACCTGCAGGGCCACCAGGGCTTGAAATAGTTCGTCACCATGGTGGCCGGTGAGGGTGGCAAGCAATGAGGAGCCTGGGCGTGTGGGCTGGAGCAGTACGGCAAGGTCGTTCACATGCTTCTTGACGGCGGTGAACTTACAGATGGAGCAGACCATCATGTCGTCCATGATAGAGGCAAAGCCGGCATCGGCGAGGGCTACGATGCCATTGGTCGCCAGCACCGTCTGGAAACGTTGCGCGGTTTGGGGCAGCAGGCCGACATCTTGGATGATCTGGCATAGCCGACTGCCGCTCACGTCCATCGCCTCCATAGGTGCTTGTGGCTTCTGGTCACTTGGTCTTGGCTTGGAGTGAGCAGTGTCGCACAGAGACTACGAGTAGATGGATTGGAGTGGTGGGGCGCCTTTATATGAGAGTCCAAACTCTGTTGCATTCACATTGTGCTGGCTCTATTATGCTTCTCCAATTAATTCCCCCTACATGCTAATTGAGGATACATCATTGACCGTTCAACGTCTCAGGAACCGCTACCCTCTCCCTCCTTGGCACTCAAGCCATATCAATGTAAATGCGGGTCAAGAAGAGACTATCATTTACTACATTGTGCACCGCGACTGTGTGGGAGGGCGACGCGAATGGCACATGCATGTTGTACTTGTTCTACTTTCTCGTTTTGAACTCGTGACTTGTAGTAACGATCAGTTTTGAATATATATAAGTTTGGTTGTCGCGCCAATATATACAACACTCCCTCCATGTAGTTTGGATCGCTGAAGTGAAAATTAGACATAAAACACGATCGTGACGGACCAGTCTACCTCCGTCCTGGTTTATTGCTCCCTGTCGTAATCTGTGCCAAATTTTTTACCATAAATTTGACTAACAAAAGGTTCATGCATGTCACCAGAATTATATCATTGAAAACTATGTTCAAATACAAATCAAATGATGTATTTTTGGTTGATATGCACATTTTTTCAGTTAAACCTTTGGTCAAAATTTAGCACAAATTACAAAAGGGACTAATAAACCAGGACCTAGGTAGTACACCATGTCAAAGACAGTGATACTACATATAATTTACGCCAAATAAGAGCAAGGGACCACACATGTCATTTACGACTGGAATAAAAATGCCATACACTAATAAAACATTAAGGCCACAAGGCGAGGCAGTGCTGGTTACAGGAGGCAAGAAGAAAGATGCATCCATCGACGACGTCCACCTCCTCGACTCAGGGCGCCGGCCCACCGAACGGCGGCTAAGTAGCAGCGGCTTTCGTGGCCAGGTCGACGTGCTTCTGGATAATGGAGTCCAAAGATTCCAGTCGCTGGAAGAAGGCCAACGTCTTTCTGTCCTCGCTGGCCTTGTAGGGGCCTATGTAGATGATTTCCTCGTAGACGTGGATGTGCATGTCGGCGGTTTCTTGCATGGCGAGGTGCTGCACGGCGAGTGCGGCCTCGAGGTGCACATTCTTTGTCATGACCTCCGGCAGCTACAGGGCTACCAGTGCTTCAAAGAGTTCGTCACCCTGGAGGCTGATGAGGGTGGCAGGTAACAAGGATCCTGGGCGAGCGGGCTGGAGCGGTACGACAAGATTGTCCGCGCGCTTCTTGACAGAGGTGAACTTGCGGATGGAGTCGACCATCATCTGGCACATGCAAGAGTCGAAGCCGGCGTCGACGAGGGCTATGACGCTGGAGGTCGCCAGCACCTTCTGGAAACGTTGTGCAGTGCGGGGCCACATGCCGATGTCTTAGATGATCCGGCACAGCAGACTGCCGCTCGCGTCCGTCAACGCCATGGGTGCTTGTGGCTTCTGGTCACTTAGTGTTGGTCTTGGATTGGAGTGGGCAATATTGCGTAGAGACTAGGAGTAGATGGATTGGAGTGGTGGTGCACCCTTATGAGAGTCCAAACTACGTTGCATTCACCTCGTGCTAGTTCCATTCTGCTTCTCCAATTACTCCTACCTCTGCATGCTAACTCAATGGAGAGGCATCATTGACCGTTCAACGTTTCAGGAACCGCTACCCTTTGCCTCGTTGGCATTCAATCCGTATCTACGTAAATGTGTATCGAAAAGAGACTAGTTAGTAGATTTTTTTGCGATGAACTAGTCAGTAGTAGTATACTCAATATTGTGCACGCGCCCAAGGAGGAGAGGAAAATGAGAGAACTACATATTTATTAACGGTGTAGATTCACTCATTTTGCTCCATATGTACTCATTTAGGGTGTACTCCTGGTCACTTGTTGGAATCTCTAGAAAGGGAAATACTCCCTTTGTTTTTATTTACTCTGCATATTAGAGTTGACTGAAGTCAAATTTTCATAAAGTTTGACCAAGTTTATAAAAAAATATAAACATTTATCATAACAAATGGAGTATATATGATGTGAAAGGTACATTCAATAATAAATCTAATTGTATTGGTTTGTTATTGCTTATGTTAATATATTTTTATAAACTTGGTCAAAGTTTATAAAGCCTGACTTTTACCAAATCAAATACGCGGACTAAATAAAAACGGAGGGAGTAGTCCCTCCTTTCTGGTTTACAGGGCTATACTATTAAGAGCAAGTACAATAATGGTCTCATAGCTTGCTTACATGGCAATTTTGTCTCATGCAAGAGCCTGGCTATATGCGTGCTCCAAGGCTCCTCACCATGCCCCACCCCTACACAAAGACTGCCACGCAAGCGTTCGCAACTGTCACGTTCGGGTTGCGCTTGGCTCTTCACCTCTTCGAGAAGACGAACAATGATGCTACTAGTTCTACAATATCGAATCAACTGCTACATGTCCGTCCACCGCATGCGGGAGGGATAGCTTGTTGTAGTAAGCAAAAGTATGTCCTCGTCTATGAGCCACCGCGTGCATGGGCAAGGGAGAGGGTGTGTAGTAGTAAAATCAAGCTTCTCCTTGTTGTATGAGTTGACGCAACACATCATAGCACTGGCCCCACATGATTGCCTCTAAACTTGGCTAAAAGACCAGCAGTGTACAATATATTTGCTGCAACCTCTAACATTTACCCCACCACAAATTAAAGTATATATTCTTGTCTTGACCAGATGAGCATGCAAACTACAATCACCAGGATGACATGTAGGGCCAGAAGATTATTTTAATCAAAAAATGCTTCGAGATAGCCTCCTAGCATGGAGCCGACACCAACGATTTTAAGCTTAGAGGCACGGTACATGCTATCCTAAACTACATCACTATACTATCTCCCCTACACATGAAACTGCCACACGAGCGTCCAGGTTGCCCTTGGCTCTTCGCCTCTTCGGGAAGTCGAACAATGATGGTACTACTGCAGTGGAGTACTACTAGTATGCTTCTAGCCATCTGACACAGAATGAACTACTGCATGTCCATCGCATGCGGGAGGGAGAGCATGTAGCGAAAGCTTCTCCTAGTCCTGCGAGCCACCATGCTCATGGGCGAGGGAGAGGGCGTTGTAATAAAACTTATCCTTGTTGTACGAGTTGATGCGACACATCAAAGCAGTGCACTCGATATATTTCAATTATTTGTGTTTACCAATGCATTAATTACAATGCATGCATGCATGCCTTGACTTTCCTTTTGATACTGTACTTGCATGTGTTGATTTAATGCACCTTGAAGTAGTATGAATATGTGATGTAATGCCCCGGCGCTAAAGCGAGAGATGGTTGTGCACGAGGAGGGCGAGATCATGCCGACGGAATAGGACCCGACAATGGAGCTCTCTATGGTCTCTATGGACCTCACCTTGCTCCACTGCCCCTTGTGCCTCCGCCCCTTGAAGCCTCCAGTGTATGAGGTTCGAATACACCTCGTCTGTTCGGCTGATCGAGGAAGGTGCAGGTTTCTTGCACTACAAAAAAATACACTTCCGTGATGATACGTGTTTGTCACAGTAGGTCGCGTTTTTTGTCATGCATGTACATCCATGACGATTTTATGACAGAATCAAGATAGTCATACATGTGCTGTCGTAGAAGTGTTCCATGACATTACCAAAATTATCATCACGGAAGTGTCCACTTCCATGACGATAAATCACGCGTTAGAGAAGTGCTTTCGTCAAGGGTGGCCGACATGTGGCATCCACCATAACGAAACGTCGTTAAGCTATTGGGTCGGGTTTTGGATCCGATAACCTGTTAACAGCCCCGACCAATGGGGATTTTCCACATGTAAAATCATCATTGGCTGGAGGAAACACATGTCTGCTCATCGTTGGGACAGATGTCATCCACTCATTGGATGGAAGGCGCCTATGATACATCGACACGTGGCACGGCCCAATAGAGGCCCATTCCTGTGAAAAGGCCGGCCCGTTTGACTTGGTCAAAATGTGGCGGGCCAGCCCATGGAAAGCCTATTAACGGCATGTTCGCATATAGCCCATTTACAGCCCGCTAACCCAAGGCCCGTTACGCCCTATCCGAATTTGGCCCAGTAGCATCATCTGGGCCACCCAATATGATTCCAGCCCGTTTACACTTCTGTCCCATGTATGGCCCATGACGTCTTTCGGCCCATATGAGGCCCTATGTAACTCTTGGCCTATTAACGGCCCGTGGTGAAACTGGCCCGTAATGAACAGTGTATCACTTTACACCCATTAACGGCCCATGGTGAAACTGGTCTGTAATGAACAGTGTATCACTTTATACCCATTAACGGCCCATTATTCCGTTGGGCCATTTCCAGCCCATGTTGTCTTTCGGCCTTCTCGGAGCCCATTTATTATTGGGATCATTTCCAGCATTCATTTACTTACGGCCCGTTACTGTCATTTTCTGCTTGTGGGCCAAATTCAGCCCGTGGTTACAGTCGGCCCGTTTGTGGTCCGTTAATACGTTGGGACGTTTTCATAGCGTCATGAAATACGGCCTATTAACGATGGCCCGTTATGGTAGGCCCATGAACGGACGATTCCAACTCTAGCCCAGTTACGGCCATAATGCGGCCTGTTATTGGCCCATGTTATCATACTGCCCGTATAAGGCCCATTGATAATACGGCCCGTAGAAGGCCCATTGTTTCTACGGCCCATAGAAGGCCCATTGTTTCTATGGCCCGTAGAAGGCCCACTGTTTCTACGGCCCGTAGGAGGCCTAGTGTCACTACAGTAAATACTAGCCCATGGTTATTGTAGCCTAGTTTTCAAAAATAGGTTATTGCAGCCACTAGCAAACCGCGGAAAAAGAACTGCAATGACTACAAGCAAACAAATAAACAAGACAACAAGGAAATAAATAAGCAAGCAACTTATGCTAGGCTATCACGGCTATCACATATTACATCCACTTGGTATTAAAGTTCGCCACCAGTGCAAATAAACATGCTGACAAAAGAATATACAAAACTGAGAGCACTTCAGAAGGCACTAGGACTGGCCAGGAAGGGGCCCCCAAACAGCTGAAGAAGCTGAGTAGACCTCAGTTGTGTCAACGATAGATGCATCAACACTAGATTTAAGGTATGATGGTGCGCACGACAGTCCTCTGACATCTTCATTGCATCTTTGACTTCAAGTCGGAGCTGAGCTGAAGCAAGCCTTTCCGCTTTAAGTTGATACTGAAGAAGTCGAACTGATTGAGGCAGCGACTGCACAGAGGTTGTCTCACACCTACTGGTGAGTAGCTTCAACTCACTGTCTTCATCAAGACATGACCTTGGGGTCATCTCGCTGTCCTCAAGATGGTTTGTCTCACTATCTTCCCTAAAGTTATGTCTGGCGTAAGAGATACGACTCTGAAAAATAAACAAGGAGACACATAACAGGTTTCACAATTATATAAGCAAATAAATGGATCTGTTCTGCATAAGGAACATGTTTTTACAACCGCAATTTGAAATTGGTAGTTGTTGCAAACGTCCAATCAGATGTAAACAGCAAAGCAAATAGCAGTGGAGGAAATGATGCCTATCCAAATCTATACTAGAACAAAGTTTGAAGGCTTCAGAAGGATGAACTTACATTACATGTTAACACGGGCTGGACAAAGCCCTTCTCCATGTTGATGGAAGGATAATTCAATAAATTCCCCAAAGAAAATTCTTTATAAGTGTTGCCATTATTCTACATTTTGCAAAGAGTAAATATAGATCAAATAATATTGGAAGAAACAGAGGATAATGAAGCTCAGGTGCAGACTGATGATACATAATCAAATAGCAATTAATTAAGTACAGCGTTACAAGGCAAAAGGGAGAGAGGTACTGACAAGAGCAATGCAGAGCCCATTATTGTTTTGAGATCGTATGATCCTTTGAGCAAGGAGATTCATCTGAAATTAGTTTTCATACAAGAGAGAAGGTAAGGCACAAGCATAAATTTAGGAGTTCAAATTTTGAATTGATATCATAGACAGAACCTGACGCTGGGCTCCCAGCAGTTCTAATAGGGGTTTGGCCACTGGAGTAGGGGTAAAGTGTGGTACAGTTGGGCCTGTGTTTTCTGTGGCTGCTGATCTATCTGATTTAACAGGTATCACTGCCTTTTCCAAATACCTAGTTTGTACTCCTTGAGGATCTGCACTCACCCTCTTCCTTTTGGACATCTATTACGAAAGATCAACATTTGACTGGAAAAACATAGTGTGACGACACATGGAATAGGTACAGAAAATGGATAGGTATGGCATATAACCAAATATGATGCTTAAACTAAGCAGATGGTGTAACAAAGTAGAAGTAATGCAAGAGGTCAGATGCAAAATATGTGCGACCAATACAACTTTGCAAAGCTAGAGCAAGCACCTTGATGGGTGAATAAGATAGGCCATCCTCCACCATGCCAAGTTTGTTAGCCAGTGGATCGTTCTGCAATATTCCTCTCATGCGCCCATTCTCATATTCATTTTGATAATGTTCAATATCTGACATGCATGAAAACATAAAAACAAGTGGGATTTTCTTTGTAATGCAAAAGTGATTCTAATCCAATACTGCCTCCCTGTAAACCCCTTTGTGCTATCTCTGCAATTATTTTAAAAGGTGCCATGCATGCTGTAATTTGTTGTGTGCATTAATATAATGTGGCCTACTACTCAAAATATGAGAACTCCAGAAGTGATGACACTTCGCAGATGATAGCTTCAACATATAGTAAAGGAGAACAAGTCGACCTGACCTGACAGATTCAAAATATACTAAGGGAGAACAACTCGACCTGACCAGTCGACCGCAAGAGAAGAGTATCATCTTAAAGAAGAGCAGAAGAGCAAGCAGATTGGAGATATTACAAGTCTTTCAATACAATGTCGGTTGGCCACCCATGATGAACCAGAGTGCACAAAGAAATAATATTCTTTCCGGTCTCTCCATATGTGGCTCACATGCATTTCGAAACTAAAGTAGGAACATTTAGCTCACCAATTAAACATCTCTCAGTTTTACTAATATCAGCAATAATATCAGATATGAATTTGTACAACTAAGCTTGTTTAGCTCGATGGGTGGAGCAGTGCTATTACGACACGAACCATGTAGGCTGATTGTGGTCATCATAAAATGGGAAAAACATAAGAATGATGAGTACAGTGTTGACCGTGGCAGTGGGGTGGCAGATCTGAAGCTGCAAACCGCGCAAAGGTAGTAAGCAACCGATGTTTGCTTTGAAATAACAACTAAGATTTGGTATGGGCAAGAAAGTACGGTCAACAAGTGACAAAGAAATGCAATTATGCTGTCTCTCTATATGTCGCGACATGCATTTGGAAACTCAAGTGGGACCTTTAGCTAACCAATTAAATGTGTCGGTTAACTAATATCAGTATCATATCACAATCATATTTGAACAACTAAGCTTTCAAATTCTGAGTGGTGTGTTATTTAGCTTGAAGGGTGGAGTAATGCTAGTACGACAGAAAGCACCTACGCAGATCATAGTAGAGTAGATAAAAGGGGAAAACCCTAAGCATCAAGAGAAAAATTAGGAAAGTGGAACTAGCTGGACCAGTGGGTGGCACACATGCTTTTCGAAACGAATATAGGAACATTAGGTGACCAATTAAACATTCTTTGTTTTAGTGATATGAGCATCTTATCAGATTCGTATTTCAACACGTAAGCTTTGGGTTGAGGTCTTGAGGAGTAGTGCTAGCACGACACGAAGCACCTACGATGATGGTAGTGAATATAAAGGGGGGGAAACCATAAGCTTTACGAGTATAGTGCCCGTGCCATGGCGGATCTGAAGGTGCAAACCGGACAAAGCTAATTCGCAACCAATATTTGCTTTCAACTAGCCACTACGATTTGGTACAGACAAGAAAAGTACAGTAAACAAATTACGATCTATTTTCCGGGTGAGAACAATAACTTAAGCACATATGGAAGAGTACCACCTCTCTTGCGACGCCGTCTAGGCCTATGCTGATACGTTGAGGGTGCTGCGAGTGCGATGGCTGTCAGCGGCAGGGAAGAAGACTTTAGACGGTAGACGGTCGGGTCGAGGGATATATCCTGTTGCCGTGGACGAGGCGGTCGTACGAGCGGCAACGGCAAGGTGGACCATGGTGCCGATGAAGCGAGAGGAGGTGATGAAAGGATCCTGGTCCAGTGCCGTGGATGAGAGACGTCCATCTCTTGCAATTGACGATGGGGTAGGGTAGCGGCTCCGGCAAGGTGGAGGATGGGGTAGCGGACGAAGGAGGCTGGCCGCAGTGCGGAGGTTGTCGTGCCGTCGATGGTGTATGAATGGGGAAATGGAGGGGAGGGGGATCTCCAACTTTGGGACGCGCTTCTCTGAAATGGGGGAAAGTTACGAACTTATCCCCCGTTTAAAATTTCGGACATCGCGTCGGTTGGGGATAGGATGGTAATCTCGCATCTCCCAAATATTTGTCGGTAACTATTTCAAGCGAGGAGAGGGTGTTTTGCCGCCCACGGTTGGCACCCATGGTGTATGAACGGGGCTGACAGGTAGGGCGATTGTGTCACGTCTGAAGGAAGTTACACTTCTGCCCCTATTTAAAATATTAGCCTACATCGATTTCGGACGAGGAGAGTTTGTTTTGCCGCCCACCGTGTATGAATGGGGAAATGGAGGAAGAGACACATGTCTTTCGGACGAGCTTGAATCAAATGTGTTTTGCCGCCCACATTCGGCGCCCACCGTGTCTGAATGGGCTCAGAGGTCGTCGTGTCACGTCTGATTGAAGTTACTAGTCTACCCCTATCGACAGTAGTGTAAATCCGGTCGATATGGATGTCAAGTGTCAGGGGTAGATAGTAATTTCCATCTCGCAAACACTTGCTTTGGGCAGCCCACAAATTATAGTGGGTGTTTAGCTGCTTCGTTAAAAACTTGGGAGAATTAGCATTCACGTTTGCCCTGGGACCTGGCAAACTAAATTCAAATCCAATTTGTATTCGATTACGAATATCCATAGATAATTATACGTTTTGTTATTTATTTCTTCAAAACCACAACAAAGATTTATTCCACCTTTATATATGATTATGATTTAGAAATGTCGTGATCTTCGAATTCAGTAGGTTGGATACACTCTGATTCAAACAGTTATTCCATCCAATGCAATATGCTCACACGAAAAACAGTTCAGCTTATGTCAATCATACAAGTACTGAGGATTACCTCGCCTAAAAAATTTGGATCATTACAACACATGGACAACATGGAATTCCAGACAACATAGGGGGTCTTGCAACATAATCCATTCAAAGACATGACGCAACATGCAAGTACAATAATATAATGACAATTTCAACTGGTATCTAAAGAAGAACCGGGATTACCTTGGGCTTCAGATAGCAGAAACAGCAGGACCTCCTCCGTCTTCAAATGCAACATTCTTACTTCCTCCAATTCTTGGGTTGCTTGCATAATGCGTGCGGCTAATTCCGTAATTTCCAGCCTCAAGATAAAGATTACCTCATTCATGGCAGCCACACCATCTCTTTCTGCCCCTAGTAGAGCCTCAAGCACTATAATATCTGTGCTCAGACTGCTCTCCGGCGGTGTTGCCTCTGAACTGCTACCATCTGGTAACATGGATGGCGCACTGCTTCCAAAAATAGATTCTGGGGTTGTACATTGTGTCCTAGTGTGAACGGCATCCTGAAAGGTTTCCGCTGGACATAAGTAAGAGATAGTTATCGTATGATCCAGGCAGTAAGCTTACATGGTAAACGACGGACGAATTATTGCCGAGCATGGCAAACTATATTTAAATGGTTCGAAGCAGCATCAGCCGAAAAGAAATTAAAATGGTAAGATGAAACTAGGGATGTAAGTGGCAAATAAACAACATCCGCCAGTCCCATCTAGTTAGTTTTTGCTACCTCCCTAGTTCATTTTCCTCAAAAAACAAAAACTCTTTTGAACTATCATACCACTAGTGGACTTTAATCAGGATTAAACTGGACCTAGTTGAAATCCCTAGTTTAAAGGGAGTGTACAACCGCTATATTTAAGTTGCCAAGGCATCTAAGCAGTTGAAATAATCTGAGAAAGCACTTAACAGTGTGGCCTCATATAAACTACGAAGACAGTCTTGTGATGAAGTTGAGAGGAAAAGTTAAGGACTCAAATGAAATAGGCATGCATTTCTTTACGATAGTACAGCAAGCACTGCTGACATATTGGCCAACTCAGGTATAGCGTAACAACAAACAAGCATTCGAATCAAGCAATACAGCAAAGCAGACAACTGAACTATTTGTAATTCGGTCGGATTACACGTTGAGGTCACAAGCCAAGAAAGCAGCCCACTCGCATTACATTTCACATGTACTAAAACACATTGGCTTACCATATGTTGCTGTGAAGCCTAGCTGCTGTTGCAATATTCTTTGAAGATATCATGAGCATCCCGTGGTTGCAAATCTAGTTGTTGTAGTTTATTCTGCACCATCTATTTAGGTAAAATTAATTTTAATCGCATGCACTGGTCCGAATTGATCATTAATGGTTCATCTAATCTAATGAAAGAAGGGTGTGTGCATACACGACAATATATCTGCTTCCCTCTATTTTTATGCTTGTTCGAGGTGCCAGCCCCGAAAGAACAAATATTTTGCTTGATGGGGTTGGCAGCTCCATAATTAATAGAAGCATCAAATTAGTCATGCAACTTGGGAAGATCAAGAACACATAAACAAGTAATGAACAGAGGCTCGGAGCAGTGATGTAATAGCTAGCATCAGAAAATGTAGGGTAAAACAAACAAAAAGCAGCGGAACCACATGCTAGTTTGCTGATGTGTAATTAAGCATAGAGAACATTAAGCAGTCTGATGGAACCAACACGTGGCATCAGAACAAAACTAAAGCATATTAACTATATGTGCACTGGTATGTAATTTAGCACATGTAACATGTTCACTGCTAGAAGTATGGCCCTATAGGTGCAAGCAGAATAACGCGTCTCATGAAAAACTGAATGATGCCCTGAAGAAATTCAAAGGTGCGGTCCTTATGCTAGGAAAGTGAACGTAGGCGCCGGCCGTTGGATAATAGTACCTGATTCTCGGTGGCGTATGGGTATCGTTGTCATACTTGATAGCTAAGGATCATCGATGGTGCTCGTGTTGCGGTTGAGTTTGGGCCGGCTGTCGCCGTCGCTGAAGCGGCTTCGGTGCTACGGTTGCGGCGCCTGTCGACATACAACAAAGCTCATCTGTGGTAAGTGAACAGTTGCACGATAAGGAGAAAAACTGAAGGAGTACAAACCGAAATAACCTGATGAGGCTGCAGCGTCGGTAAAGCAGGGCCGGTGGAGTTGAATATGGCGTCCGTGGAGCGGGTCCGGTGCAGTGGACGAAGGCTTCGGCGGGCGCATTGTACAGTGCTTTTGGTGAGGCGCATCTGTTGCCGCGGATGAGGGCTTGTATGAAGGGCCAGCGAAGGGGTGGACGAGGGAGTCAATGAAGGGCCTACGCTGTGGTGGACGAGGGCGCCAGTTAAGCAGATCCGGTGCAGTGGACCATGATGGCGGTCAAGGAGATCTAGAGTGGTGGACAAGCCAGTCGTTGAAGCGGCTCCGGTGAAGTGGTGAGTTGGTAGTTGGGGTTCCAAGGTGCGGAAGGTAGATCTGGCGGGGTGTGCGGTCCACCGCTGCAGCGGAGGACTAGATTCGGCGGCTTATCGTGGTTGGGGGGGTCGGGGAGGGGAAGAGGAGGGGCTCTGGGGAAGAATGTTGGGGGCAAACAGGGGAAAACAATGGAGTTACCAAAGCAGCCCTTTTCCGTTCATGTGGCAGGGGTAAAACAGGAATATCGCAGGGCTAAACTTTCGGGTGCGTGATATTTCGATGTGAGCGGGAAGTTTGAAAGCTTTTGGCGCCTAAAATTATAAGTATTCTGCTCTCGTACGGCCGACTATGATATCATGGCCGACAATTTGTTTGTTTTGCACGCCAAAAAAATGTGCAAGTTTTGAAAATCAATGTCTCCAACTCGAAACTTAGATTGTCCATTCAATTCAAATATGGATCATTGAGCTACTACAAGCAAATACCATCATATGGTCCAATTCAAATGAAATTCTAAATGTGTTTATCCTAAATATGATGACAAAAGCAAAAAATGTGTATGTGTATGAATAAAGTGAATGATTATAAAGTTTGAACATGCCCGTATGTGTATATCTCTAGGTTTGATATATGAATTTGAGATCACGAAATCCCGGCTTAAAAAATGTACCTCCGTTTAAATGAATTACAAAAGCTAATGATGGAGTCGAATTCCAAAATTCCAATCTTAGGTTTGGAATTCTGGTACATCAAGGTATATCACGCTTGTTCAAAAGTATCGTTATCTCATAGTACAAACTGTGAAACAAACTGATCAACCATGAGTGCACAATATCTCAATTACGCTAAAGTCCCTCAAATATAGACACCTCACTCTTTATCTGAAGTCAACCCCCCCCCACCCCACCACCACACACACACACACATAGAGAAGTCGTTCTCTACCCCAAACACCAATGCACAAGCACATTAACACCCCTCTCTCTTGTAAAGTCCGGACCCCAACATAGGTCTCTATCACTTTGTCTCTCGGGCATGCACACATATCTTCCCTCACTCTCTAGGTCTCCCGCTATCTCTCTTACCCAAGCACATGCACTATGTAGAGTGTATATTTCCCATACACACAAAACGTCGCCCCCAAACGTCTATCTCCCTAGTTATGTGGTTCTCGCGCACTCACCTCACACACCACCCCCACTGCAAACAAGCACACTTTGTCTCCTTGTGCACCACTCTCCTCTTTCTATCTCTCCCACATGCGGACCCGCCCCAGCTCCTTACCTATATACATATATGTCGTGACTCTTTACATAGCTCCCTAATGTATAATCGTTCTCAATTTCGCACATTGTTCTCTACACCATCTATTCTAGATCTCTCATGAAGTCCCTATCACATACACGATGACTCGCTTCCCTTGCGTCTCCGTTCATAGGCCAATTTCGGACAACATCAACATTGTCTCCCTATCTATACGCCATTTATGGACACAAATGACCCCTCTCGCCCCCTCTATTCCTCTCTCTCTCTCTCTCTCTTTCTCTCTCTCTCTCTCTCTCGCTAGCTCTCTCTTTCTCTAGCTCTCACACCCCTCTCCCACACACACACTTGATGTCTCTTCCAAATAGTCTGCTCCCCCCGCCCGCACCCGTGCTATCTCGCTACTACACATGTCACACCATTCCCCCTTCCCTTATACTAGGTTTACATCATCAGTGGCCTCTCTACTCCACATACACTCTCTCCCTGTCACACACAAACACGTGCACAAACACACACAGACACGCACAAACACCCATTTATCTGGATCCTCATCTCTCCCCATGTCCGCATGTGTATCTCACACACTCACTCTCTAATTATGTATATGTGTCTCCACGTTACACAACACAAAGCCCCATGTACATGTCTCTCTCTATCCTCCACACACATAGACACAAAGAATCTGTTATCATTGCCTCAGTCTCTAACATATCACACACGCACACTGTCTCTCTCTCTCTCTCTCGCAAACACGCTCAACAAGGGTTTCCCCGTGAATAACTTACCGTCTACTCATCAACAGTCGTGGCAGTACGGCAAACACTAGATCCCTCCCTGACCTCACCAAAACAACCCAAGGAATATATTATAATTGAAACATAATATATCTCTAGTGACATATGTATATCAAAATTAGGGTGTTTTGTACCAAGTTTGTGAATAAGTATTATTCTAATTATGATTCGTTGCAACGGACATGAACATTGCTAGTATTTCCAACCATGCATTTTTCCTAGTATTCCATAGTTTCGAGTTTTCTATCAAGATATTAGTCACTCATGGTTGATATTTACTTTCAATCATGTACACATATGCACTGTGTAACTAGCCTTGCTTATTGGTTTCCAAAGCTTAACTTTCACTCCTACTTACAATATGTAGAGTATTTAACAAAAAACTACCACTTTCAACCAGCCCTAGGAAGAATCTATTGTACATAAAATAGCAAAAAACATACCCAAAATTTCTTAATCCACGCCAAAAACTACTACCTAGTACTCCTACAGATTAGGTTCGTTTAAACCCATTTATGACTAGGTTAGCCCACACGTCCGTGCTGACGAGGCAGCTTAAACCAACACATTTTGTTTTTTGTTTGACCGTTGACACGAGGGACCCACATCTGACCTTCTATCCTGTTATTCCCCCTCAAATCATTATTTTTCCTGAACATTACTTCAAACAGTACTAATGCATGTTCGTCGGTGGTGCCGGTGATGAGCAAGTTGGCCGCCGCTCCGCCGGACGGGCCGGACGCCGCGCTGGCCTCCGCACGGGTTGGCAGGCTGGCCCGGGCGTGACTCACGAGTGAGCAAGCCGCCGCGCTAGCCTTCGCTCGAGCCAGATGGCTGGCCTGAGCGCGATGCGCGCGAGCAAGCCGCCGCGCTGCCGTGCCAATCTAGCTAGCAAACCTTGCAGACAAGCGGCTGGACGGAGCTATCTTGGCTAGCTAGCAGCCACGAGCGCCGGACGGAGCTGGCATCCGGGCTGCCGCAACATGGGCTCCGCACCGCCGGCGGTTTTGACCTCGCCTTCTGCCGGCGGCGGTAGCTGCGTCCCATGGCCGAGGATGACTAGGTTGGTAAGAGCATGTACAATGGTTGATAAGGTAGTCTTATCTTATGTCTACCACATATGCAAGTGGTAGTAGTTTCTTGGCATTTTAGTGGTTTCTTACATTATTAGGGGTTTCTTGTAAGGAACAATGTACATACTACTAGCAACAAAAGGCAATTCTAGGTTGTGTTGTACTCCAACGAGTACTACTAGTGGTCGCGGGAGTGTATACCTCGTTTTGTGGGTTCGATCCTGGCCGAACTCACAGCGGCCTTTTAAAAAAAATAGTACTACTGCACTTCGCTGCGAGCCAATATTTTACACGGGTAGTTTGAGTTTTGAAGTCAAACGGACGTGTGGCCCCACAATCTGGGTGCACTGGACAGCCTAGCCACGTGAACGGGTTTTCCTTCCCAACATCCCATGGCTCGCGTGCTCGCCCTAGCCGCACCTCGCTTGCAGCTTCCTCATCAGCTAGTAGCATATTTAAACTAGCGCCTCCCAATTAAGCCCGAGGAGCCGGAAAAGCCTGGTGGGGCATTGGGAACTGTGCAATATGGCTCTGTATGTAAAGTGTTGTACTACTACTCTGTAGCTTGTGGCGTTGCACGCATGGACTTCACTCCATTATCGGCTCTACTATAAAAGAAATTCCTCTTGACGTGTTTTTTTGGAAACAGATGCAAAAGCTTTGCTTCATCTCATTCATAAAGAAGGAACTACTAACAAAGTTCGACGAGATCCATTACACCTCCATAAATGGAAGCGAAAAGCCTAGTCTCGCTGTATCAAATAACTCAAATGTTCTGCCCCCACAGACCGCAATAACCGTCGCTGATAAACAGGCTGCTAGAGTGTGCGTGAGAGGAGCGGCTGAGTAGGCCAGCTACTCCTACGTGAGAGGAGCGGCTGAATATAGCACCGAGAGTACCCACTAGGCCACTACGCAGGTGTACTTCCCCTGCATTGATAGCACAGCGATGGTTCTAGAGAACAGTAGTACCCTCCACTTCCAACTGTAGCTCCTTGGCCCTGAGATTCAAGAGTTCAAAACTGGTGCACTATACTAGACTGGACTAGAAGTACAGTATATCACACTACTAGTTGAGAAACGTAGTACTGGTACTGCTACAGTACCAGTACGTACTCCTCCGTCACATAATGTAAGACGTTTTTTGACACTAGCCGGCGTGTACAAAAAATGGCAAAAACATACCCAAAATTTCTTAATCCACGCCAAAAACTACTACCTAGTGCCAAAAATTTCTTACTGGTGCTATTATTTACAGTATAATGAAATCCCATAACGTTCCATAATGCTAGTACTATTAGTAAATAATAGCCTCACCCCTTCGCTGAGGAACGATCTACAGTTGGAAGGGACGAGGCCCTGCGGTTAGTACGCTCTTATCTCCTCCTCGCCAGTTCCCCTCCCCCGAAGAGAAGGCAGTTCGTCGCTGCTCCCATGGATTCGCCAGGCGGTTCTCCTCCTCGTCGGGGCTGGGAGAACTTGGACGACGATCCTCTGGGAGAAATTGCACACCGCTCTGACGTCCTCACCGCCGCATGACTTGGTGCTTCCTGCACCAACTTTTTCAAGACAGTGCTTAAACAGGCTTTGGAAAAGGCCATGCTTGTTGGTCTTCCATGCGCCCTTGAGGAGAAGGTTTTTCTATGGGACAATCCTTTGAACAGTCCACCACTCCCTGGTGATGGTTGCACGTTGACTCCGCTAGAGTTGCCGATGTTGAGAGGTAGTCGGATTTTGTCCGATGAGCAGGTCAGTAATGGAGTTTGATCATGTAGTACTTAGTTATTCCATTTCCATCCCGTAATTTCTCCGTTTCCCACTGTCTTATATATAGGTCTGGGTCGGTGCCAACGAAGATTGGCTGGCATACCTCCGGCCGGATACCACCATCATTTTGCACAACATCCACAGCAGTGCGGCCCTTCCGGTAGACCCCTTCTCCAACATTGGGATCGGCCTTCCGGACTGGCTGGGCTTGAATACGTATGATGATGCCTACATGAGATTGAAGAAGATAGCAATTGCGGACCCGCCAACAAAGCGACGCGGCTACGACGATTACTATCTCATCGTGGTGTTCGACATAAGGATTGCCATCAATGCAAGACGCAGTAACGGCAGAGGCTGGCGCATGTTGGCGGCGGCAGATTTGTACCCCTACACATTCGAAGACACCGTGCGCCATCTAGGCCGCATCTTCGCGGTGACAAGCTAGGGGACTTGTTTCATCTGGTTGCCATCCTACGGTACGGGAGATTACAAACGGAATGCACAAACCATCATTTGCATCCCTAACGGTACTCCATTATTTTGCAGGGACAAGTCATCCCCCGATCAAAATAAGATCGCCGATCCTGGATGTGCATTTGCATCCGCGATTCGGTCTAACCTAGAACCTTGTAGCTGACTTTGGCATATTGGGATCAACTATCTTAGCAGTCGTTACCCATGGTACCACTGATGTGCAACATGGTCACACAATCTACCACGATCGGACCGTCACCATCTACCCAGGTATTCCATTTTTTAACCCTCTAGCCTTCTCTTTCATTGTTGTACTACTCCCTCCGTCTAGGTGTGTAAGTCATCTTACAAAAATCAAATAATCCCAAAATACTAAGGCGCGGTGCATTAACTTCTATCTCGTTTCTTGTTTCTTCACATATCAACCAATAAGAGACAAGGGGTGTGCATGCTTTTAATGACTTGAGACTACCAAACACAACATGCAGTGGTTAGTTCATTGCATGCAATGCTATTAATTAGCAAATAAACATTAATGTCTCTTGTTTTCCCCTCCTCCCTAGTCATGGTGCACAATCTAAGATGACTTACTCACCTAGACGGAGGGAGTAGTAGTATACTCCCTCCGTTCGAAATTACTTGTCTTGGAAATGGATGTATCTAGAACTAAGATACATCCATTTCTGCGACAAGTAATTTTGAACGGAGGGAGTACTTGGTAGTACTAGTAGGTGTACTTTTTACCTTGGAGGACGCGTATAGCTAGCTAGGCCCTTGAAGACTTGAACCCACTAGCTGCCACCATTTTTGTTTTTCCATGTCTTACTATCTCATCAATGTAGCCAAGAGTGGCTATATATAATAAGCCGGTTATTTTACTTCCTCTATACCGGAGTAGTACTATTTGCTTCATAGTATTACTGACCGCCATATTTGAGCACAACATTATTATGCATGGACCTTGACTATGTACGTCACCATGTGTCCAGATCTGGGATGCCGCGTGTACCAGATGAACGGCGCCGAGTTCGACCCCCGTGATGCTATGTGGGTGCCGAGGAACACTCTTGGAGAGTACTCGCTTTTCATCGGGGACAGCTACCCCATTGTGAAGCGGATGCCACCTTCCGTGCACGACACGGAAGGCCTGCCGTTCATGAAGCATGGTTGTGTCTTCAGTGCGCACCGCCGGATGAACGACATGCTGGGACACGCTATCCCTGATTTATGCCGCTTCAGCTTGGATGAGTCTCCATCGTGTGGAACCGGACTAGAAAGCTGCGACAATGATTCCCGTTGCCCACCGCTATGGATCGTGCCATCCATGAAGAACACCTGGGACTGGAACCTGGAGGAGGACATGTAGCCCATCTATAACGTGTAAGTGGAGTACGGTAATTGTGAATGGTAGCACTGTGAATATATGTAGACTAGTCGTGCACAAATTTATCACATGAATTGGAGATGAACTTGTGTGGCATACTGGCATTTTTCCTTTAGAATTTATTACTAGTAAATGTGTTATGTGTACGTGCAACTTGTGTGGTTGTTGCACGGGCTCCAACACGCTCTTTGAGAAAAAAAAGGTGGCACAGCTTTGGATATACGTGACGTGGCGGCATCATACAGTAGCATCGTTCGCTATAGTTGTAGTACACTCCTACTAGGACGAAAACTCCTATAAAACCTTGCGCTTGGCTCTTTGCCTCTTCGGGAGGTTCAACAGTTCGTACTCGTGTGAACCTTGCACTTGCCTCTTCACCTCTTCGGAAGGTCCAACAATGATGATACTACAGTACGATATGCTTCTGGCAATCTGACACCGATTGAACCGCTGCATGTCCACCGCGAGGGCGAGGGCGAGGGCGAGGGAGAGGGAGAGGGAGAGGGCGCTGTAGTCAAAACCCTCTCCTCGTCCTGTGAACCACCATGCGCGTGGGTAAGGGAGAGGCGTAGTAAGCAAGCTTCTCCTCGTTTGGCGAGTTGACCGGACACATCAAAGCAGTACTAGTACTAGTAGTAGTCCATACTGCATCCTTTCCGATTAATATGGCTTAATTTGAAACGAGAAAAATACACAGGCGGTCAATGTATGTAACAATACGCTCTTTACAGTCACTATATATAGTTTTGCATCGATTATACGATCACTAGCTCATCATAGAGCACCATATTGCACCCTACTGACCGGCCACATAGTCGACGTGGCACTTTGTTGACTGGCTAAATTGTCACCTAGTTTTTGGGTCCCACCTTTCAGTTGGCAGAGCAAAGAAATCAGTTAAACAAAACTTTACGCAGGCGCAACACGATTCCAACCATTGCACCCGAACCGCCCTGGCTGTGTATGTGAGTGCATGCACGTGTCCTCCCTTGGTCTTCCAACAAAGAGTGTACATCGGCTATAAAACAAAGAGTGTAGTAGTACATGATGTACATCTACACTTCCAATGCATTTAGCCTTTAATCTAAATCGATATTGATTAACTAATGCACCAACTTGTCCTGTAGGTATAGGCTACATGTCTATCCTTAATTACAGCATGCAACGACCTTCATTTAATCTTCTTATCTCAATGGTCGCATGCACACATAAGTCTGCTACTTTTGGGCGTTAATTATGCCCTGGTCAATGTGTAAATCTCTAAATGTACAGTCTTTCACGGACGTAGGGAGTAGGTTGAGCACTTGAGCGTGAGCGTGTGTGTTGCGTCGTGTGCTGTGTGCCGCATGGGTGCGTGAGTGTTGCGTGCGTCCATGTGTACGTGTGAGTGTTGCATGTTGCATGCATGCATGCATGCATGGGGCTTACTCCCTCCCATTGACATGTTCATATTTCAAGCTTCCTCTGTTCCCTCCATATGGTGATACTCCCTCTGTTCCCAAATAGTACGGAGTAAAAGCCTCCCTCTGTTCCCAAATACGGAGTATTTGTCTTTCTACAGATTTCAACAAGTGACTAGGTACGGAGCAAAATGAGTGAAGTGAGCGTAGAGGCATAGGGATACTGTAGAAAGGAAGTCCTCGCGATCCATTATTCCCCATCTCGGTCAGAGAGAACTATTCAACTAGTCTTCGCAGTGAAGTGACAATACACGCTGCAGCAGATGGGACACGTAATTAATAAGCTGAACCAGCGTGTTGGTGTTACTAAATCAGCCTTACCCAGTACTGCCATCATGTTTGCCAGTAGAGCACGCTTCCGCAAATACGCCTACGCACCTCTGTCCTCCATTAACTGACATATGGGCCCTCTTGTGGTAGACCCACATGTCATCGGTGTAACTATTTACACTCCGAAGGACGGTATATCCTGGTAGTAGTACTAGTAGAATTGAGATTTAATGCACTTTCTTCCCCGTCTTCCACTCTTCTTCCTCCTCTCTTCTTCTTCCTCCTCTCTTCCCCATCGTCGGCCGCACACCATTTACCCCCGCTCACTGCTCGCCCGCCCGCGCCATCTTCCTTGGTAGCTCGCGCGTACCATATCCCCCCGCTCACTGCTCGGCCACACGAGGAGAAGCTTCTTCGCTCGCCCGCCCGAATCCACTTCCCCGCTGGCTCGCAGGCACCGAAAACCCCAATGGCAGAACCGACTGACACGCAGAGCCGCGATTGGAATTCCCTCCCCGATGTTCTCTTGGAGCAGATCTGTAGTCGTATGGACCTACTCAGCACCGTCCGTCTGGCCGCATGCTCGGTGTCTTTGTACCGTCTACTCGTCTGCAACCGGCCGGCTCTTTTCAAGACACCCTGCTTGCTGATGCCCGATCCTCGCAGGTGGCCCAGACACCGACTTGACGATCCTACGGAGGTTGCCGTGGTGCCCCTCGACATGCTACCACTACCCGTCCACCTGTCCTTCATGCGCGGCCACTACTGGGCGGGCATGAAGGCCAACTGGATCGTCCTCATCCACCACACCGGTAGTCCGTGGCGTCTCGTGGATATCTACACCCAGCGAGAGATCACCCTTCCATCATTGGATACCGCCGACATCGAGCCTCGCGGCCCGCCGGACACTCCTGCCTACTACGCACGAGACGCGTCAAGCTTTTGGCTCGACCTCTGTTTGCAGAAAGTTGTAATCTGCGAAGTGCCCACACCATCAGAAGACTACATGGATTACAAGCTCATTGCCTTGTTCAACATGGGATTAGTCTATCTGGAATCCGGTCGCCATACATGGTTATGGCTCATCATCAATCCTGTTGAGGCAACATTTCTGTCTGATGCTATAGTGCACGATGGCATCGTTTACGCGGTCGACGCACAGATTGGCTGCCTATACTGGTGGAATCTATCGTCGTGTAATTGTTCTATCTCATCTCATCTTTACCTTATGAATACGACTGCCTGTTCATTTGTTACAAATTTAGAATGCATAGCATGTCTATAACCACATCATTGCTATATGTTCCTCTCATTTCCTAGATTTTTATGACCACACATGTTATTGTTAGAGTTGATATGAGAACAATTGGCATCTAATGATTGTTAGAATACATATTATGAGCATAACATCATGATTGCTATATGTTACTCTCGTTTACAAGATTTTTATAACAACGCATGTTATTGCTTAGAGTTGATATGAGAACAGTAGTAGTAAGTGCTATGGTAGAATATGAGTAGGCGCTGTCATAGCTGTTTTCCTCTCATTGTTACATGATGTTTGAACCATGACATGTTGCTAGAATATGAAAGCCATTGGCTTATTTTTTAACTTGGGGTATGATTATGACCACGGCATTGCAATTCTCTGTCTATGATATGTGTCACTGTTATAATAATCTTAATTCCACACATACTCTGAACATGATTGTTTATTTTTGTCCTTTTGGTCTCCAATTTGAATTGTTGCAGCAGACGCAAATGCGCTGGCCTTCATGATTCCAGGACCTGGAATCATACCAGCCGATGGGTGGTGGTTTATCGCTCGTTCAGCTGACGGCGGTCATTTGATGCTCATTCGCACGTACCAAATTGACCAAACCATTACATCAAACCACATGCAGTACAATGCGTGGGGCGTTCGTGACATTGATGGCTATGGCTGCTTCGTGTTCGAGAAAGATCCCAGCTCCGTTGGGCCAGGCGTATTCAACTGGAGGCGGGTTTACAGCCTCGGCAACCACTCCTTGTTCCTCGGGCTCAATTATCCGATCATCCAACCAATCATCGATCATATCACCGGCGATGATTACTGTGCTATGCAACTTCCATTCGCGAGGGGGGCTGTGTTTACACATCATACCATGGGTTTCATGAATCACCATATCCAGAGATTCGTCGACACAGCTTGTTGCCAGGTAATCTTCAGTGTGTGAAAGGCATCAAGCTTCCATGCGATGGATGGCTTTTGCAAACCCGACATGCGGCGATGTGGTTCATGCCAACAGCAAATATGCACAACTTGATTCGTGCTGATATCTAGACTGAGCCATGTATTCTGCTGCTGTAGCACGACCCTCTTTTGTTGGATATTATGTACTGTTGTTAGTTTGAAGCACTCCTCTGGTTTGAAGGATAGATACCTTCCTGGGATCAAGTGCATCCTAACTCACCTGCGTAGGATGTACTGATAATGATGATGGAGATGCTGTGCAGAAGCCATATATATATATATATCAGTTAGGCTTCAAGTGCGTACTTGTTAGTTAAACCTATGTATAAATTGTGACACTAAATACGACTAGTAAGTAGTACAGTAGCAGTACTAGTATACGTCGGTCAAATTATTCATCATGTCCACACATTGAATTGACGTGACAACACGCTGCGCGTGAGGTGACACAAGAATCCCGGCGGCGTGTTCGGGTATTCTGGACTTCAGATTTGGAGTACCACTTATCTGTCGAAATCTTTCATCATTCACTTAAAACAGTCGATTGATCATACATTGAGTACCATATAACTGGAATTACCGATGCAAGTCGAAGAAGGATTGGCCGGTGCTGCCGGCTGGCGTCAAGTTCGATCCCACGGATCAGGAGCTGATCGAGCACCTTGAGGCCAAAGTGAGTGCTGACAGCGCGAGATTTCAGTCTCTCATCGATTTGTTCATACCAACCATCGACAGCGAGCACAGCATATGCTACACCCAACCTGAGAAACTTCCAGGTAAGACACCGATCGGCCGTCTACTTGCACAAACATATTCCTTTGTTTATAGCTCTATTTTTCTTTTTAGACGCAGACCTGGTGAAGCAATTACAATTTGACAGTTAATAAAAAGTGAAACAAGTGACTGCAACATGCTAAAGATGTTATGAAAATGCCAACTAGGTACACTAAAACCTGTATTCCACAATACTGCAGGTATCACACTGAGTGGCCTAAGGAAGCATTTCTTCCAGCGCAATTCCAGGGCGTTCAAAAGGGGCACGTGGACGCGTCGCAAGATACAGTCGGAGTGCGGCATGCACGCGATGTGGCACAAGACCGGCAATACCTTGCCGGTGATGGTCAACGGCCGGCAGACGGGCAGCAAAAAAGGTTCTGGTGCTGCACACCAACAAGAACTTCGACCAGCAGAGGACCAACTGGGTGATGCACCAGTACCACCTCGGGGACCTGGAGCAAGAGAAGGAGCGGGAGCTGGTCCTCTGCAAGATTTTCTACCAGACGAACACTAGGGCCAGGAGTAAAAAGATTATAAGTTAGTTTGGTATTGGTAGTTGTACTACCTTGTCGTCCGCAAGTTGGTATTGTTGTTAACGATCTTTTGGTATGAACTTGCATTTGCTTCCAACCATCATGCCGAGGGTCGACGTGGATATAAAGCTGAATCATTTGTTTCGAAACGAATTTTCAGGCACCTGATTTTTATTTGATGGGTAGCATAAGCACCCGCCGTTCGAATTCCCAGTTCTCCAATTTTTTCGAAACAAGTGCATGCACTTATTATCACGATAAAAAACAATATCCGTGCTGCATCCCAGTTATCAGTCTGTACTTGCAGAATTCTCTCGTTTATTGAGCACGTATATTGTTTTTTCAGGTCGAGCAAGTTTCAACTGGGCTGTAGACTGCCCAGGGTTGGTTTTGTTTTTAACAGGCCCAGCCCATGACGACAACGGGGCACAAAGATCCAGCAGGTATCTACTGGCCTCTGGCCCGCCAGCGTTAGTTATATTTTGTCTTACAACATCCGCAGGCAGTTTTTTTTACTGAATCAAACACACAGCCCAGTTCTATTTTCCTCTTGAAACGCATGTCCTACATCCGTTTTCTAATCTCTACCTATAGTTTTACTAGTTCATATACACGTATCATTATATTGAAAACACATAAAATTCCCTTTTCATATTTACATCCTTATTTTTGTTGTTTTTTCCCACCCAGCGCTGATTTTTTTACCACTGGTTTTCCCTTAAACCAACTCAATTGTCCCACGTCTTATTTGCTTACAAAAACAAAACGATTTTTTTGGCAAATCAATAAGTTCTTAAAAAATGTTTATCATTTCGGGATTACAACAGTTCAGACTCCACCGAAATATGCAAAATAAGGTTGAACTTTTTGACCGTGGTCCTGGGCAGAAAATGGGCTGTAATAAATTACTTAAGAATTAGCAAATGGGCTGCAAATTATAAAAAATAGCAAATGGGCTTTATGTTGTCTGCCACAGATTTGGAGGCTGACTTGTGGGCCTACTAAGTTCATGCGTACACAAGGTTTCTCAAAAAAGAAACTTAGTCAACAATCGACTCTACCAGCGTCAGACCGTTAGATGTCAATCTAACGGCAATCGTGCTTCTTCAGTCTCTGATCTTCCTGCCCCAGCGCCCAAACCAGCGCCGTCGAAACCGCCTGCTCCCGCCTCCCATGGCCGGCAGTGCTGCCGGGCAGGCCTCACGGCCCCATCATACTCGCATCCCTGGCCTGTCTATCCCTCTACTCACCCACACCTCCTATTATTTTCCGGCGACGGCAGCCGAACCAGTCAACCCTCGTACTCTCCACCGTGTGGGCAGCCACTGTCGTGTCTTCGCTGACTCCATGTCATTCCCTTCGTAGGCCTTGCCGTCGTCCACCGCCCTGGTGCTCTCGGCGCGGCGTGGTCAACGATGTCCATCCAACGGCCGTAGTGCTTCTTCAACCTCTGGTCTTCTTGCCCCAGCCACCCAAAGCAGCGCAAGTTGTGCCGCATGCTCCTACCTCCCGTGGCCGGCTGTGCTGCCGTGGAGGCCTCACCGTCCCCATAGTACTCCCACCGCTGGCCAGGCCATCCCTCCACTCACCCACTCCCCCTGTTATTCTGCGGCGACAGCAGCCTCACACCGCAGCCAAACCAGTGAACCCTCGTACTCCTCTCCGCGTGGGCATCCACTATCGCGTCTTCCCCAGCTCCGCGTCGTCCCCTTCCTAGGCCTCTCCGTCGTCCACCGCCCTGGTGCTCTCGGCGCGGCATGGTCAATGTGGTCAATGACCGACTTCCATCGGAAGAGTACTGTACGTGGAGAGGTTGATAGCTAGGTACACGGCAGCCGCAAGGAAGTGCCTCCTTATTACGTGCAAAATAATTATTCCTCCACCTAACAGCAGGGACCCACCGGACGGGGCACCAGTATTTCGCGGAAAAAACGTTTCCCCCCTGACTGCTGTGACCCACCGGATGGGCCACCATATTTCACGAAAAAAACATTTGCCCCTGACTGCTGGGACCCACCGGACGGACCATCGTATTTCACGAAAAAAACGTTCCCCCCTCTGTCAGCTCGGACCCACCGGAAGTGCCTCCTTATTACGCACAGAAAAATGAATACTCCCCCTGCTAGCTGGGACCCACCTTGGTGGGAGGCTGACTTGTGGGCCTACTAAGTTGACGGGGACAGAGGGCTTTGTCAACTTAGTCAATATGAACGATTCTAGCTCCAGTGACCGTACGATGTCCATCCAATGGCCATCGTGCTTCTTCAATATCTGCTCTTCCTGCTCCAGCCGCTCAAACAAGCGCTGGCGGGACTGCCTGCTCCCTCCTCCCCGCGGCCGGCTGTGCTGCCGCGCAGGCCTCACCGGCCCACCGTACTCCCATCGCTGGCCTAGCCATCCCTCTACTCACCCACACCTACTGTTATTTTCTGGCGTGGGTAGAAGACCAGTAAACCCTCATACAATCGTACTCCCTCCGCATGGGAAACAACTGTCGAGTCTTCCCAGCCTCCGTGTCCTTCCCTTCCTAGGCCTCGCCGTCGTCCACCGCCCTGGTGCTCTCGGCGCAGTGTGGTCAACGTGGTCAAGGAACGGCTTCCATCGGATGTGGACTGTACGTGGAGAGGCTGACAGCTGGGTCCACGGCCGCAGCAAGGAAGTGCCTCCTTATTACGCGCAAAATAATTATTCCTCCACCTGACATCTGGGACCCACCGAAACGTCCTCTGTATTTCGCGAAAAAAACGTGCCCCCGCTGACATGTCGGACCCACCAGCTATCTTTGCACGCAAGGAAGTGCCTCCTTATTACGCACAAAAAATGAATACTACCCCTGCCAGCTGGACCCCAGCATAGTGGGAGGCTGACTTGTGGGCCTACCAAGTTGACGGGGACGGAGGGCTTTGTCAACTTAGACAATATGAACGATTCTAGCTGCTGTTACCGTACGATGTTCATCCAACGGCAGTAGTGCTTCTTCAACCTCTGGTCTTCTTGCTCCAGCCGCCCAAACCAGCGCCGGTCGTGTCGCGTGCTCCTGCCTCCCATGGCCGGCTTTGATGCCGCGGAGGCCTCACCGCCCCCTACTACTCCCACCGCTGTCCAGGCCATCCCTCTACTCACCCACACCCCCTGTTATTCTGCGGCGACGGCAGCCTCATACCATAGCCGAACCAGTGAACCCTCGTACTCCTCTTCGCGTGGGCATCCACTGCTGCGTCTTCCCCGGCTCCGAGTCGTCCCCGTCCTAGGCCTCGCCGTCGTCCACCGCCGTGGTGCTCTCGGCGCGGCGTGGTCAACGTGGTCAAGGAACGACTTCCATCGGACGTGGACTGTACGTGGAAAGGCTAACAGCTGGGTCCACGACCGCAGCAAGGAAGTGCCTCCTTATTACGCGCAAAATAATGATTCCTCCACCTGACAGCGGGGACCCATCGGACGGGCCACCGTATTTTGCTAAAAAAACGTTTCCCCCTGACTGCTGGGACCCACCGGCTACATCTTCGCATGCAAGGAAGTGCATCCGGGTAAAAAAAACGATTCGCCCCCTGACTACTGGGACCCTCCAGCTACATCTTCGCACGCAAGGAAGTGCGTCCGAAAAAAAACGATTCGCCCCCCTGACTGCTGGGACCCACCAGCTACATCTTCGCACGCAAAGGAAGTGCTTCCAGGAAAAAAAACGATTTGCCCCTCTGACTGCTGGGACCCACCAGCTACATTTCCGCACGCAAGGAAGTGCCTGACAGTCGGGACCCACCTGGTCGAAGCGTACGTAGCATTGTCATTCTGGTCGCGAACGTGTATGTACATATATACTGGTGGATGTAGAGGAGCGCACGTGTCGTAGTAGAGGCGCGCACGTAGCATGTACACGTACGTACAGCGGCCAGGGTGCAAGAAAGAAAATACGGCCATGTATGTGTACATACGGGCGGGGTCTCGAACGCCTACTCGCGCATACGTACGGCGAGGGCTCGTGTACATGGCTGGGTCGAAACGGAGAAACAGCGTCGTCATCGTGTTCATGGGGAGGCAACGGAATGCGTCATGTTCATGGGGAGGCAACGGAATGCGTTGTGTTCATCGGGAGGCAACGGAACACGTGGGAGCCAACCGGCTTGGACGGAATAGGCGATGGAAACGAGGCCTGGCGTACCGCAGAACGGAGGAAACGGCCTTGTGTTCAACCAGCCACGTTCGGAACGGGGTCCTGTTGATCGGGAGGGGTGTGGTGTACCGCAAAACAGAGGAAGTGGACCTCCTACGGTCGAAACGGGGGTCCTATTGATCGGGAGGGGTGAGGCGTACCGCAAAACGGAGGAAACGGACTTGTGTTGGAGCACTACGGTCGAAACGGGGGTCCTGTTCATCGGGAGGGGTGTGGCGTACCGCAAAACGAGACTCCACGGGATACTGTTCATCTCCACCGTTGACCTCCTCCAGCCTCCACGGGCTACCGTCGACCTCCTCCAGCCTCCACGGGCTCCTGTTCATCCAGCCTCCACCGCGCGCTACTCCACCGGCTACTGTTCAACCACCCCTCCACGGGCAGCCCTCCACCATCTACTATTCATCCAACCCTCCACACCACGGGGTCCTGTTCAACCACCCCTCCACGGCCACCCCTCCACTGTCTACTGTTCATCCAGCCCTCCACACCATGGGGTCATGTTCATCCAGAGGCAACGCCACCGCTCACTGTTCATCCAACCCCCCCCCCCTCGCAACGCTCACTGTTCATCCAATTGATCGGCTTCAGTTAGCAGCAGTAGCGAAGGAATCGCTCCATCGGGTTCAATTAACAGCCATCGATCGATCGCTCGGGTTCAGTAACGCGTAGCCTGCAGTGCAATCGCTCGGGTTCAGTTAGAGCCCAACGCCTCGCTCGGTTTCAGTTAGAGCCAACACCTCGCACACACGCGCATACGTGTATGAGAGAAACGCGCATCGCTCGGCCCCCGACCTCCCACCGTAACTGACAACTCCCCAAAATTTTCCTCCCCCTCGCTTCTACCATGGTTTTTTCCGTCATGGACGGCCCAAAGAATGTCATGCAGCTACGTCTCCGGCCCGCCCAGGACGAAAAGCCATTTTCTGTCATGTTTTTTTGTCATAGAAGTAGGAGCCCACCATATCTATGATGATACCGGGTTATGTCACAATTATCGTCATAGAAGTGTCATATGTATGACAGAAAAAAAAATTGTTCGGCCCAAAATGTCACGGGTGTGTCTTTTTTTTGTAGTGTTGATTGATGTGTTGTTCGATTGATTTGTGCAGTGCAAGGGACGGCACCTGGCCTGTGCGGACTGCCACGGCGAGCACCCCGAGAACCAACGGCAGTGCTAGAAGTGCGATCGTGACGGCGGCTTTGACGTGGGGAACACGAGATGGAGGCCGCCCTCTTCTCGATAAGGGGGGAGTGCCCGCATGAAGGTTGTGGGCTCTACATCACTTACCAGAAGCTCGCCGATCACGAGAGCATGTGTCCGCTCACGCCCTGCAAATGCCTCGTGCCCGTATGCGGCTATGAAGGCCCGCCGCCGGCGCTCTCCCACCACATCAGCACCGTGCATCCCATGCCCGTGCACAGGTTCCAGTACGACAAGGTGCTCCTGTGGCAAGTGCCCGTGTCGGAGCCACGGCTCTTGCTGTTCGCGGAGGAGGACGGCCGCGTGTTTTTCTTGGTCGCAATAGAGAAATAAAACTAATCTTACAAAAGACTGTTAATAGGCCCCGGAAGAATTGGTCTAAGAAATTAGATGATGCACTTTGGGCTTACAGAACAGCTTACAAAAATCCTATGGGTATGTCTCCATATAAAATGGTATATGGAAAAGCTTGTCATTTACCTCTTGAGTTAGAACATAAAGCATTTTGGGCAATAAAAGAACTCAATTATGATTTCAAGCTTGATGGAGAAAAGAGGTTATTTGATATTAGCTCATTAGATGAATGGAGAACCCAGGATTATGAAAGTGCTAAGTTATTCAAAGAAAAAATTAAAAGATGGCATGACAAAAGAATCCAAAAGCGTGAGTTCAAAGTAGGAGAATATGTTCTTTTGTACAACTCTCGTTTTAGGTTCTTTGCAGGAAATCTCCTCTCCAAATGGGAAGGACCATATTTCATCGAGGAGGTCTATCGATCTGGAGCTATCAAAATAAATAATGCCGAAGGGACTAACCCAAATGTTGTCAATGGGCGACGAATAAAACACTATATCTCAGGTACGCCCATTAATGTAGAAATCAATGTTATTCAAACTTTGACACCGAAGAACACATAAAAGAGTCCCTTCGGAACACTCTAGAATCGTGAAAATAAGAAGGTACGTGATACGGTAAGTAAACAGACTCCGAAAAATCCGCAAAAATATTTTTGTCAGTTTTGGAATATTTAGAAAATTAGGAAAATAAGAAACTTGCAGGAAAGTGACCCTGGTGGACACGATACACCAGGGCACGCCAGGCTTGTCTGGCACGCCCAGGTGGGTTGTGCCCACCTCGGGTACTTTCCGATCTTCGTTTTTCTTCCGTTCTGCTTGTTCCCCAAGATAAAAAATCTATATATACCTCCCAAAACTATTAACCTCCGTATCGCGGAGAAATCTCCTGTTTTCTTTTCTTGTTGTTTCCTGGCAGATCTGGAATAATGTCATCCCAAGACTCGTAGGGTGAAAGCTATGTTGCTGACCTCATCACAAACTCCAAAGTCTATGTGGATGTGGAGCACTATGGCTGGACCCCGGAGGAAGAAGAATACTTTGATCCTAAGAGGAAGGAAGAGACAAGCTCGGAGGAGGATGAAGTTCCATTGCCCCAACCCGGGGACATGCACGTTGAATTTAAGAAGTCAAATCTCCCCAATAAAGCAAAGAGGCCTAAGATCCAGTTTATCCCTTTTCGTCTCTTGCAGGAAAATAAGCAAGATTTATGCAAAAAGTTGTTGGAGCTTGAGTGGGAGATCCGAGAACTAAAAGATGAGAACTCCGTCCTCAAGCGTAAGCTGAGGAAGAAAGACCGGATCGCTTCAACTTCATCACCATCATCTTCTTCATCACCACCAAAAGAAAACTGAGTATTGGGTATGGGAAATCCCCTTGGCTTTCGCCAAGCTTGGGGGAGGTGCGCCGGTATCGTATCAATCTCCACTATCTTTTGACTTTATTTTCTTAGTTTGATCAATGGTTATGTTTTGCTGTTAGATGAATAAAAGTTTTGTTCGATCCTTTCTTTTTGTGAGTTTGCTTAGTGATCAATCCTTGTAATTGTGTG
Source organism: Triticum aestivum (assembly GCF_018294505.1). Taxonomy (NCBI): domain Eukaryota; kingdom Viridiplantae; phylum Streptophyta; class Magnoliopsida; order Poales; family Poaceae; genus Triticum; species Triticum aestivum. Next base: position 229,406,232 of record NC_057795.1, read on the forward strand.
CGAGATATAATAAAGTTTAGTTTGAGTTTTTCCTTCTTTACTTTCTTGCTGCAATAAAAAGAAAGGAAATAAAAAGAAAGGTCATACGCTAATCTTTTGGTAAGTGATGACATTACATAAGGAAAAGTATAAGTAGAAAATTTTGTTGTAGATTGACAAACATAGCATTGGTCAATGATGCAACACATGAAAGAATTAATAAGGGAAGAGAAGATTCACATATAAATACACTATCATGGAAATCTTTTGTGATTGTGAGCACCCATCAAAATATTATATGCCAAAATTGTTAACGTTGGACAAGGAAGACAACCTAATGATTTATGTTTTTTCATATTTACATAGAAGTCATATTGTCATAGATCCTTCAACATGTGGTGCTTGCCCCTATCTTTGCTAGCCAAAAATTCCGCACTAAGTAGAGATACTACTTGTGCATCCAAAACCCTTAAACCCTATCTTGTTTGAGAGTCCACCATACCTACCTATGCATTGAGTAAGATCCTTCAAGTAAGTTGCCATCGGTGCAAAAAGGGCAATAAAATTTGCTTTTAAAAATGTGAGATCATTTAGTGTAAGGGAAAATTGAGCGTTGTACAAACTTGTGGTGGTGAATATTAAAAGCGACAGACTACATAATAAAGGTTGCCATCACTAGGGGCAATATAACATGACGTTCTCTTGCACTAAGGGGTTGAGGATACAAACAAAGAGCGAATGGCAACCTCAGCTTCCCTCTGCGAAGGGCCTATCTTTTACTTTTAAGTATTTACTTTTATGCAACAGTCAAAGTTTTTCTCTCTATTCCTTTTATTTTTCTCCTTTGGCAAGCATCATCTGGTGAGGAAAGATCTAGGCACATATGTCCAGTTGAATATCAGTGGCATAAGTTATTATTGTTGACATCACCCTTGAGGTGAGTGTGTTGGGAGGCAAAACTATAAGCCCCTATCTTTCTTTGTGCCCGGTTGGAACATTTTGCTCATGTGTACGCGCTGAGTGTTAGCAATCATAGAAGACTAAATGATGGTTGAGTATGTGGACTTGCCTAAAGGCTTCGATACGTGATCCTTCCTGAAAAGATGATGAATTGTTGTTGCAAAGTTGACCGAGAACATAGTTTGTTGGTTTACAATAGAGTTTATGCTTTATACTTCAATGTTGTGATGAATTGTCACTTGTTCATGAGAAGTCTATGATAAAATTTCTATAATAAAAGTTTTATATTTAAGTTTGTTGTTGTTATAATAAGTCACATGATGCTGCTATGTCTGTATTTTTGTTTTTATCGACACCTCTCTCTCTAAGCATGTGGACATGTTTTTCGATTTTGGTATTCGCTTGAGGACAAGCGAGGTCTACGCTTGGTGGAGTTGATACATCCATTTTACATCATGTTTTCCTACTGTTATTTATGTTGTTTGATTGTATAATAATGCATTTGGAGTAATTATAATGCCTTTTCTCTCATAATATGCAAGCTATGCACCAAGGGGGAGAATTCTGGCAGTTGGAAATCTGGACCTAAAAAAGCTACTCAAGCTACTTATTCTGCACAACTCCAAATGATCTGAAACTCCCCGAGGATTTTTTATGGAATATTTAAGGAATATTGGATCAAATAAGTACCAGAGGAGGGCCACAAGGTGGGCACAACCCACCTGGGCGTGCTAGGAGGCCCGGTGTGCCCTGGTGGGTGCTTCCCTCCTCGACCCACCTCCGGTGCCCATTTTCTGGTATATAAGTCATTTTGACCTAGAAAAAATAAGAGGAGAACATTCGGGACGAAGCGTCGCCGCCTCAAAGCGGAACTTGGGCAGGAGCACTTTCGGCCTCCGACGGAGCCATTCCGCTGGGGGAACTTCCCTCCCGGAGGGGGAAATCATCTTCATCATCATCACCAACAACTCTCCCATCTTGGCGAGGGCTATCTTCATCAGCATCTTCACAGCACCAACTCCTCTCAAACCCTAGTTCATCTCTTGTGTTCAATCTTTGTATCAAAACAATAGATTGGTGCCCGTGGGTGACTAGTAGTGTTGACTACATATTGTAGTTGATTACTATAGGGTTTATTTGGTGGAAGATTATATGTTCAGATCCATTATGCTTTCAATGCCCCTCTGATCTTGAGCATGTTTATCATTTGTGAGTAGTTACTTTCGTTCCTGAGGTCACAGGAGAAGTCATGTTGCAAGTAATCATGTGAACTTGATATCTGTTCGATATTTTGATGGTATGTATGTTGCCATTCTCTTATTGGTGTCATGTGAACCTAGACTACATGACACTTCACCATATTTGGGCCTAAGGGAATGCATTGTGGAGCAGTTATTAGATGGTGGGTTGCGAGAGTGACAGAAGCTTAAACCCCAGTTTATGCGCTATTCCATAAGGGACCGATTGGATCCAAAATTTTAATGCTATGGTGAGAATTTATTCTTAATACTTTTCTTGTAGTTGCGGATGCTTGCGAGAGGGTTAGTAATAAGTAGGAGGTTTGTTCAAGTTAGGACAGCACCTAAGCACTAGTCCACCCACATATCAAATTATCAAAGTACCAAACACGAATTAAGCCAACATGATGAAAGTGACTAGATGAAATTCCTGTGTACCCTCGAGAACACTTTTCTTATCATAAGAAACAGTTTTGGCCTGTCCTTTGCCCCAAAAGGATTGGGCTATCTTGCTACACTTTTCTTACTACTATTATTACTTGCTCGTTACAAATTATCCTGCTATCAAACTACTTCGCAACTCACAATTTTAGCACTTGCAGACATTACCTTGCTGAAAACCACTTGTCATATCCTTCTGCTCCTCATTGGGATCGACACTCTTACTTATCGAAAAGGGCTACAATTGACCCCATATGCTTGTGGGTCATCACTAGCGAGCGAGCCTTTCGTCATGACTGTTGTTCCTGAAGGTGGCTATTGCCTAAGCATCCGGACAGTCGATGATCTATTTTTTCTTGGTCAAGAACCGATTCCAAAATTGTCGGGCTGACTCTCCAAGCTCTTGAACAACGTGGCTGAGGTCGTCGGCATCTGGAGGCCGAACATAGGTGCCTTTAAAGTTAGCTCAGAAGCCGTCCACGAGCTCTTCCCAGCTCCCGATGGAGTTCTCGGGGAGGTTGTTCAACCAGTGCCTGGACGGTCCTTTAAGCTTCAGTGGTAAATGTTTGATGGCGTGAAGGTCGTCTCCTCAGGCCATATGAATGTGGAGGAGGATGAATGAAATATTTCCTAGAGGCAATAATAAAGTTGTTGTTTTATATTTCCTTATTCATGATAAATGTTTATTATTCATGCTAGAATTGTATTAACCAGAAACTTGATACATGTGTGAATACATAGACAAAACAACGTGTCCCTAGTATGCCTCTACTAGACTAGCTCATTGATCAAAGATGGTTAAGTTTCCTAGCCATGGACATGCGTTGTGATTATATGAATGGGATCACATCATTAGTGGAATGATGTGATGGACAAGACCCATCCATTAGCTTAGCATAATGATCGTTCAGTTTTATTGCTACTGCTTTCTTCATGTCAAATATATATTCCTCGCACTATGAGTTTATGCAACTCTCGGACACCAGAGGAATGCCTTATGTGCTATCAAACGTCACAACGTAACTGGGTGATTATAAAGATGCTCTAAAGGTATCTCCGAAGGTGTTTGTTGGGTTGACATAGATCAAGATTAGGATTTGTCACTCCGAGTATCGGAGAGGTATCTCTGGGCCCTCTTAGTAATGCACATCAAATGAAGCCTTGAAAGAAATGTGACTAATGAGTTAGTTATAGGATGGTGCACTACGGAACGAGTAAAGAGACTTGCCGGCAATGAGATTGAACTAGGTATGAAGATACCGACGATCGAATCTCAGGCAAGTAACATACCGATGACAAAGGGAATAACGTATGTTGACATTGTGGTTCGACCGATAAATATCTTCATATAATATGTGGGAACCAATATGAGCATCCAGGTTCCGCTATTGGTTATTGGCCGGAGAGGTGTCTCGGTCATGTCTATATAGTTCTCGAACCCGTAGGGTCCGCATCCTTAACGTTCGATAATGATATGTATTATATGAGTTATTTGTTTTGGTGGCCGAAGGTTGTTCGGAGTCTCGGATGAGATCACGGACATGACGAGGAGTCTCAAAATGGTCGAGAGGTAAAGATTGATATATTGGAAGGTTATATTCGGACACCGGAATGGTTTTGGAGTGTTTCGGGTATTTTTTGGAGTACCGAGGGGTTACTGGAACCCCCTGAGGGAAGTAATGGGCCTCAAGGGGCATAGTGGAGAGGAGAGGCAAGCCACGAGCAGGTAGCGCAAGACCCCCCCCATGGGGAGTCCTAATTGGACTAGGGGAGGGGGCGTGGCCCCCCTTTCCTTCTCCCTCTTCCTCTCCCTCTACTTCCCTCTTTCCCCCTCCATTGCAAAGGAAGGGGGGCGACTAGGACTGGGAGTCCTAGTAGGACTCCCCCCACTTGGGCGCGCCCTAGGCCGGCCCTCCTCCCCTCTCCTCCTTTATATACGGTGGCTGGGGGCACCTCAAGGCACATCAATTGTTTCTTAGCCGTGTGCGGTGCCCCCTCCACCATTTACTCCTCCGGTCATATTGTCGTAGTGCTTAGGAGAAGCCTTGGGCGGATCACACCACCATCACCGTCACCACACCGTCGTGCCGACAGAACTCATCTACTCCTTCGTACCTCTACTGGATCAAGAGTTCGAGGGACGTCATCGAGATGAACGTGTGCAGAACTCGGAGGTGACGTATGTTCGGTGCTTGATCGGTTGAATCGAGAAGATGTTCGACTACATCAACCGTGTTAAGCTAACGTTTCCGCTTTCGGTCTACGATGGTACATGGACACACTCTCCCCCTCTCGTTGCTATGCATCTCCTAGATAGATCTTGCATGAGCATAGGATTTTTTTTTCAATTGCTTGCTATGTTTCCCTACAGCGGCATCCGAGCTAGGTCTATGCGTAGATGATATGCACGAGTAGAACACAAAGAGTTGTGGGTGGTGATTGTCATACTACTTACCACCAATGTCTTACTTTGAGTCGGCGGTATTGTTGGATGAAGCGGCCCGAACCAACCTTACATGACCACGTTCATGAGACTGTTTCCACCAACAGACATGCAACTAGTTTTGCATAAAGGTGGATGGCAGGTGTCTATTTCTCCAACTTTAGTTGAATCAAATTTGACTACAGCCGGTCTTTGTGAAGGTTAAAACAGCAAACTTGATAAATCACCGTTCTGGTTTTTGTGCCGTAGGTATGTACGATTCATGCTAGAAGCCCGTAGTAGCCACGTAAAACTTGCAACAAACAAAGTAGAGGACGTCTAACTTGTTTTTGTAGGGCATGTTGTGATGCGATATGGTCAAGACATGATGTGATATAAAGATGTTGTATGAGATGATCATGTTTTGTAAAAGTTATCGGCAACTGGCAGGAGCCATATGGTTGTCGTTTTATTGTATGAAATACAAACTCCATGTAACTGCTTTACTTTATCACTAAGCGATAGCTATAGTCGTAGAAGAAATAGCTGGCAGGACCACAACGATTCTACGATGGAGATCAAGGTGTCAAGCCGATGACGGTGGAGATCATGACGTTGCTTTGGTGATGGAGATCAAAAGCATAAGATGATGATGTCCATATCATGTCACATATTTTGATTGCATGTGATGTTTATCTTTTATGCATCTTATTTTTATTAGTACGGCGGTAGCATTATAAGATGATCCCTTTCTAAAATTTTAAGGTATAAGGGTTCTCCCGGAGTATGCACCATTGCGAAAGTTCTTCATGAGACACCATGTGTTGATCGGGTGTGATAAGCTCTACGTTCAAATACAACGGGTGCAAGCTAGTTTTGCACATGCAGAATACTCGGGTTAAACTTGACAAGCCTAGCATATACAGATATGGCCTCGGAACAATGGAGACCGAAACGTCGAATGTGAATCATATAGCAGATATGATCAACATAGAGGTGTTCACCATTGAAGACTACTCAATCTCACGTGATGGTCGGACATGGTTTAGTTTATTTGGATCACGTATCATTTAGATGACTTGAGGGATGTCTATCTAAGTGGGAGTTCTTAAGTAATATGATTAATTGAACTTAACTTATCATGAACTTAGTCCTAATAGGTTTTTGCATATATATGTTGTAGATCAATGGCCCGTGCTACCGTTCCCTAGAATTTTAATGCGTTCTTAGAGAAAGCTAAGTTGAAAGATGATGGTAGCAACTACACGGACTGGGTCCGTAACTTGAGGATTATCCTCATTGCTGCACAAAAGAATTATGTCCTTGATGCACCGATGTGTGCAAGGCCTGCTGCAGGAGCAGAAGCTGACGTTGTGAATGCCTAGCAAGCTTGATCAAAGGACTACTCGTTAGTTCAGTGTGCCATGCTTTACGGCTTATAAACGGGACTTCAAAGACGTTTTGAACGTCATGGACCATATGAGATGTTCCGGGAGTTGAAATTAATATTTCAAGGAAACGCCCGAGTTGAGAGATATGAAGTCTCCAACAAGTTCTATAGCTGCAAGATGGAGGAGAACAGTTATGTTAGTGAGCACATACTCAGAATGTCTGGGTACCATAATAACTTGACTCAGCTGGGAGTTAACCTTCCAGATGATTGTGTCATTGACAGAGTTCTTCAATCACTGCCACCAAGCTACAAAGGCTTCGTGATGAACTACAATATGCAAGGGATGGAAAAGACTATTCCCGAGCTCTTCGTGATGCTAAAAGCTGCGGAGGTAGAAATCAAGAAGGAGCATCAAGTGTTGATGGTTAACAAAACCACTAGTTTCAAGAAGAAAGGCAAGGGTAAAAGGAAGGGGAACTTCAAGAAGAATGAAAATCAAGTTGTCACTCCCGGGAAGAAACCCAAAGCTGGACCCAAGCTTGAAACTGAGTGCTTCTACTGCAAAGAGACTAGTCACTGGAAGCGGAACTACCCCAAGTATTTAGCGGATAAGAAGGATGGAAAAGTGAACAAAGGTATATTTGATATACATGTTATTGATGTGTACCTTACTAATTCTCGTAGTAGTGCATGGGTATTTGATACCAGTTAGGTTATTTGTAACTCGAAGCAGGGACTACCGATTAAACGATGATTGGCTAAGGACGAGGTGATGATGCGCGTCGGGAATGGTTCCAAGGTCGATGTGATCGCCATCGGCATGCTACCTCTACATCTACCTTCGGAATTAGTTTTATACCTGAATAATTGTTATTTGGTGCCAGTGTTGAGCATGAACATTATATCTGGATCTTGTTTAGTGCGAGACGGTTGTTCATTTACATCAGAGAATAATGGTTGTTCTATTTATATGAGTAATATCTTTTATGGTCATGCACCCTTGAAGAGTGGTCTATTTCTGTTGAATCTTGATCGTGATGATACACATATTCATAATATTGATGCCAAAAGATGCAAAGTTGATAATAATAGTGCAACTTATTTGTGGCACTGCCGTTTGGGTCATATCGGTGTAAAGCGCATGAAGAAACTCCATAAAGATGGACTTTTGGAATCACTTGATTATGAATCATTTGATACTTGCGAACCGTGCCTTATGGGCAAGATGACTAATACTCCATTCTCTAGAACAATGGAACGAGCTAATGACTTAAAGGAAATAATACATACGATGTATGCGGTCCGATGAGTGTTGAGGCTCGTGGCGGGTATTGTTATTTTCTGACCTTCATAGATAATTTAAGTAGATATGAGTATATTTACATAATGAAACACAAGTCTGAAACATTTGAAAAGTTCAAAGAATTTCAGAGTGAAGTGGAGAATGATCGTAACAAGAAAATCAAGTTTCTACAATCTGATCATGGAGGAGACTATTTGAGTTACGAGTTTGGCCTTCATTTAAAAGAATGTGGAATAGTTTCACAGCTCACGCCACCTGGAACACCATAGTGTAATGGTGTGTGTGAACGTCGTAACCGCACTTTATTGGATATGGTGCGATCTATGATGTCTCTTACTGATTTACCACTATCATTTTGGGGTTATGCATTAGAGACTGCTGCATTCACATTAAACAGGGCACCGTCAAAGTCTGTTGAGACGACACTGTATGAACTGTGGATTGGCAACAAACCTAAGTTGTCCTTTCTTAAAGTTTGGGGATGCGATGCTTATGTCAAAAGGCTTCAGCCTGATAAGCTCGAACCCAAACCGGAGAAGTGCGTCTTCAAAAGATACCCTAAGGAAACAATTGGGTACACCTTCTACCACAAGTCCGAAGGCAAAATCTTTGTTGCTAAGAACGGAACCTTTCTAGAGAAGGACTTTCTCTCGAAAGAAGTGAGTGGTAGGAAAGTAGAACTTGATGAGGTAATTGTACCTGCTCTCAATTTGGAAAGTAGCTCATCCGAGAAATCTGTTCCCGTGATGCCTACACCAACTAGAGCAGAAGCTAATGATAAAGATCATGAAACTATAGATCAAGTTGCTACAGAACCTCGTAGGTCAAACAGAGCATGATCCGCACCAGAGTGGTAAGATAATCCTATTCTGGAGGTCATGTTACTTGACCATGACGAACCTATGAATTATGAAGAAGCTATGATGAGCCTAGATTCCGATAAATGGCTTGAGGCCATGAAATCTGAGATAGGATCCATGTATGAGAACAAAGTGTGGACTTTGGTGGATCTACCCGATGATCGGCGACCCATAGAGAATAAATGGATCTTCAAGAAGAAGACTGACACTGATGGTAATGTTACTGTCTATAAAGCTCGACTTGTCGTAAAACGTTTTCTACAAGTTCAAGGAGTTGACTACGATGAGACTTTCTCACCCGTAGTGATGCTTAAGTCTGTCTGAATCATGTTAGCAATTGCCGCATTTTATGATTATGAAATCTGCCAAATGGATATCAAAATTGCATTCCTTAACGGATTTCTTAAAGAAGAGTTGTATATGATGCAGCCAGAAGGTTTTTTCGATCCTAAAGGTGCTAACAAAGTGTGCAAGCTCCAGCGATCCATTTATGGACTAGTGCAAGCATCTCGGAGTTGGAATATACGCTTTGATGAGGTGATCAAAGCATATGGTTTTATACAGACTTTTGGAGAAGCCTGTATTTACAAGAAAGTGAGTGGGAGCTCTATAGCATTTCTAATATTATATGTGGATGACATAATGTTGATTGGAAATGATGTAGAATTCCTTAATAGAATAAATGGATACTTGAATAAGAGTTTTTTAATGAAAGACCTTGGTGAAGCTGCTTATATATTGGGCATCAACATCTATAGAGATAGATCAAGACACTTGATAGGACTTCCACAAAGCACATACCTTGATAAAGTTTTGAAGAAGTTCAAAATGGATCAGTCAAAGAAAGGGTTCTTGCCTATGTTACAAGGTGTGAAGTTGAGTCAGACTCAATACTCAACCACTTAAGAAGATAGAAAGAAAATGAAAGTCATTCCCTATGCCTCAACCATAGGTTCTATCATGTATGCTATGGTGTGTACCGGACCTGATGTATGCCTTGCTATAAGTTTAGCAGGGAGGTACCAAAGTAATCCAGGAGTGGATCATTGGACAGCGGTCAAGAACATCCTGAAGTACCTGAAAAGGACTAGGGATATGTTTCTCGTTTATGGAGGTGACAAAGATCTTGTCATAAGTGGTTACGTCGACACTAGCTTTGACACTGATCCGGATGACTCTAAGTCGCAAACCGGATACATATTTTTATTGAATGGTGGAGCTGTCAGTTGGTGCAGTTCCAAGCAGAGCATCGTGGCAGGATCTACGTGTGAAGCGGAGTACATAGCTGCTTCGGAAGCAGCAAATGAAGGAGTCTAGATGAAGGAGTTCATATCTAATATAGGCGTAATACCTAGTGCATCGGGTCCAATGAAAATCTTTTGTGACAATACTAGAGCGATTGCCTTGGCGAAGGAATCCAGATTTCATAAAAAGGCCAAACACATCAAGAGACTCTTCAACTCCATCCGATATTTGGTCAAGGAGGGAGACATAGAGATTTGCAAAATACATACGGATCTGAATGTTGAAGACCCATTGACTAAGCCTCTTCCACGAGCAAAACATGATGAGCACCAAGACTCTGTGGGTGTTAGATTTATTATTTGTAATCTAGATTATTGACTCTAGTGGAAGTGGGAGACTGAAGGAAATATGACCTAGAGGCAATAATAAAGTTATTATTTTATACTTCCTTATTCATGATAAATGTTTATTATTCATGCTAGAATTGTATTAGCCAGAAACTTGATACATGTGTGAATACATAAACAAAACAATGTGTCCGTAGTATGCCTCTACTAGACTAGCTCGTTGATCAAAAATGGTTAAGTTTCCTAGCCATGGACATGAGTTGTCATTTTATGAACGACATCACATCATTAGTGGAATGATGTGATGGACAAGACCCATCCGTTAGCTTAGCATAATGATTGTTCAGTTTTATTGCTACTGCTTTCTTCATGTCAAATATATATTCCTCTGACTATGAGATTATGCAACTCCCAGACACCGGAGAAATGCCTTGTGTTCTATCAAACGTCACAATGTAACTGGGTGATTATAAAGATGCTCTACAGGTATCTCCGAAGGTATTTGTTGGATTGACATAGATTGAGATTACGATTTGTCACTCTGAGTATCGGAGAGGTATCTCTGGGCCATCTTGGTAATGCACATCATATGAAGCCTTGCAAGCAATGTGACTAATGACTTAGTTACGGGATAATGCACTACAGAACGAGTAAAGAGACTTGCTAGTAACGAGATTGAACTAGGTATGAAGATACCGACGATCGAATCTCGGGCAAGCAACATACCGATGACAAAGAGAATAATGTATGTTGACATTGCGGTTCGGCCGATAAAGATCTTCGTAGAATATGTGGGGACCAATATGAGCATCCGGGTTCCGCTATTGGTTATTTACCGGAGATGTGTCTCGGTCATGTCTACATAGTTCTCGAACCCGTAGGGTCCGCATGCTTAACGTTCGATGACGATATGTATTATGTGAGTTATGTGTTTTGGAGACTGAAGGTTGTTTAGAGTCCTGGATGAGATCACAGATATGACGAGGAGTCTCGAAATTACCGAGAGGTAAAGATTGATATATTGGAAGGTTATATTCGGACACTCGAATGGTTCCAGAGTGTTTTGGGTATTTTTGGAATACCGAGAGGTTACCGGAACCTCCCGGGGGAAGTAATGGACCTCATGGGCCATAGTGGAGAGGAGAGGCAGGCCATGAGGAGGTGGCGCACGCCCCCCCCCCCATGGGTAGTCCGAATTTGACTAGGGGAGGGGGTGCGGCCCCCCTTTCCTTCTCTCTCTCCCTCTCCCTCTACTTCCCTCTTTACCCCTCCGTTGGAAAGGAAGGGGGGCCGACTAGGACTGGGAGTCCTAGTAGGACTCCCCCCACTTGGGAGCGCCCTAGGCCGGCCCTCCTCCCCTCTCCTCCTTTACATACGGGGGCGGGGGGGGCACCTCAAGGCACATCAATTGTTTCTTAACCGTGTGCGGTGCCCCCTCCACCGTTTACTCCTCCGGTCATATTGTCCTAGTGCTTAGGCGAAGCCCTGCGTGGATCACATCACCATCACCATCACCATGCCGTCGTGCTGATGGAACTCATCTACTCCTTCGTACCTCTACTGGATAAAGGGTTCAAGGGACGTCATCAAGCTGAACGTGTGCAAAACTCGGAGGTGTCGTACGTTTGGTGCTTGATCGGTTGAATCGAGAAGACGTTCGACTACATCAGCCGCATTAAGCTAACACTTCCGCTTTCGGTCTACGAGGGTACGTGGACACACTCTCCCCCACTTGTTGCGATGGATCTCCTAGATAGATCTTGCATGAGCGTATGAATTTTTTGAAATTACATGCTATGTTTCCCTACAGAGGAAGTCTTCAATGCACACAGCTGGGTCTGTTGTCCCATCATAATGTTCTATGTTTACGGGGTTAAACCCTTCGGGGAACTGGTGCTTCATCACCTCGTCTATGAAACACATTGGGTGTGCGGCGCCCCTGACCCGGTCCACGTCATACCGGAGATCGGTTGTCATTCGAGCACGGTGCTACTCCTGAGCTCTATCATTTTTTCGCACCAGGCTTGGTATCCATCCCGTCCAGCGGGAGTGTGCCCTCTATATCCGTAGATGGATCTTGTTTGGCCTGCTCTGGTGGTTAGGTCGTGTCATAGGTCATATGGATCCTTAGGCTGCATTGGCTCATTGCCTCTCCAGTGCGGGAGTACGGGTGGATTTTTGGCTTCCTCGGTCGACCTGTCCCGTCCTATACGGGGGAAGTTAGGCTGGTGTGCCTGAATGTGTCTTGGGGGTGTGAGCTCAATGGCCTTGTCATCGTATTGTGCGTGCAAGCATCATCGTGGGTAGCTTTTGTTTTGGTTCTGCCGCTCATTGCCATACCCTCTTCGGCTGCTAGGACTTTTGTCCATCTGTCATTGAGGGTTTGATGTTTAGCTTTTAATTGCTTCTGCTTCCTCTTTTGGCTTCCGGTGGTGGCTATAAGTTGTCGCTTGAACCGTTCTTGGTCCAGCAGGTCTTTGGTGACGATGAAATCCTCGGCTCTGAGGCTCTCCTCCTCTTTGGAAAGGGGGAGGTAGTTATTGTCCTCAGAATCTCCGAGGTCCTCGGGATCACCATCGTCCTTGGGGTCACCATGGTCATCATGGCCTGCACGAGCAGCTAGATGTTGTTCAGGGGTGGTGTTATCGCCATGCTCCTCCATGTTGTCAGGAGTGATGTCATCTTTGGTGCCATTTGTGTCTGTGTTCAAGTTGTCGTCCCTACCCCTTCCATGTCCCTTGGATCGCTTTCATTGGCGCTGGTGTTTCGATGACTCCCTGGCGGGGTCATCGTCATCCTCCTTGGGGGTGTCGACCATGCAGACGTCGTAGGTGGAAGTCGCAGTCCACTTTCCTGTGCTGGGAGTGGTCAGGGAGGTTGCCATATAGGCCATGGCGTTGACGTCCTCATCCATGTATGAGGCCTCCTCAGAGGCGGAGTCCAGCATATCGGTTAAATCTTTGATAGTGGATACTAAGTGGGTGGTGGGTGGGACAAAAAATTCCCCGTGGCTTTCCTCTAGTCTGATCTGATCATAGACCAAGGATGGGCCATCTGCGATGCTCAATATCTAGATCTAATATAACGTCTCCTTTAACAGCGAGAGGTCGGCCGGATTCATCTTTTGGCGTCTTGCGGAGTGAACCTCCGGTATGCCAGCACAGGGGGTGCGTTCGACCGGGAAATACCCCTAGTTCTCGGACGACAAGGTCAGACCCGAGCTCAAAAGCCAGATCCGAGGTAAAGCCTGACCCTAAGATGGGGTCGGGAAAAAGGTTCAAAGTTAAAGCGTCGGGATTTGTGGGCTTTTCAGGTAAAGCTGAGAGCCCAGTAAAGACCAGATCGCCCCTCGGCGATGTACTCTAGGCTGCATAACCTGATTTCCTGCTCCGGGGTGAAGCTGTCGATCTGGTCGAGGTGACCGGTCCTGTTGCTGTGTAGAATGATGCTACCGAACGCGAAGAGCTGACCAGGGACGAAGCCATCCCCGGTGCGGATGCCATCGCTGATAACTAAGCGAGCCATCGATCCTTTGACAATTCCACAGTGGAACTCTCAATGAAAGCACCAATGTCGGTGTCAAAACCAACGGATCTCGGGTAGGGGGTCCCGAGGTGTGGATCTTGCATCGATGAGTAACAAGGGGCGTAGAGACAGTGTTTACCCAGGTTCAGGCCCTCTTGAAGAGGTAAAACCTTACGTCATGCTTGATTCTATTGATGTGTTTGTATGATGGTTTATATAGACACTAGGGGAACCTTGGGTTACACATGATCAAATACCTTCAGGAGATAAACATGCCATCTTCATTATCTTAACTTGGAGGATACACCAAGGCTTAGGAGGTTTCCTTCCTGAACATGGAGTCGCTTATAGCTCAGCCTTCCAATGATGGATCAAGAGCGGCTCACCAGTCTGGCCCATGAGAGATAGACCAGCAGCCGGAGGACCCCTTAGTCTGGGACACCGTCATCCCTTACCGGGTAGCACAAGTCACCAAACCTGGCGCACTCCATGTGGAGACCTAAGATGACACTCAGGTGCGTAACTCATGGAATATTGAGAATCTTCGGAAGTTCTACCCGTGAGGCGCAGTTGTCGGGAATCCTGACAGCCCCTTTTGTACAAGTTTGTTGGCAAGACATGTAATCCTTTGTACAAAGCCAAGCGCAGACTCTGTGCATAGTGAAATAAAGATAAGTATTTCACAACTCTTTGTCATATACATATATTTGTACATGTTATAGGCAGGGTTGTGTTACATGTTGCCTTGTACGAGATGCTTAACAAACCGTCAGGGTTTCCAGCCTCCTCCTTACTCTTCTTTATTTTTCTCAAAATATAGAAGGGTTCCCTGCATGCAAATTTCCCAGGGGGTGACGGTATGGATAGCACGAGTGACGTTCAAGTTATCATTCCATGACAAGAAGTATAGCAAAGAAAAAGCTAAGCTGAAAAACTTTGAAACAAATTCTTTGTTATAAGTTGCATTTCTTCCTTGAACAATTTTTCCCTTTGTATGATAAACCTGCAAGCTATGGAACCTTGTCGTGACCAGCTGAGCTCTTACTTTGTTTCGAGTCCGCTCGACAACTTACGTAGTCGCAGTATGACTGTAAGTGTGACCTTGTCGGTAGCGGCACTTCCAGCAGGCTGCTAAGGACATGGTCCTCAAGTGCTTGCAGCAAGAGTATGCACACCAGCAAGTTTCCGGCAAGTGTAGGGTACAAAAAACATGCGAAGACAAAATAAGACAAGGAAGATAGCACACAACCATTCATCAGACGACAGTTTATATTACATCAAAGGCCAATTGCAGTTCTGACTTAAGATAGATTTGTCTTTCACATGAACTACATTGGCGGCAAGATAGTACAAGGAAAGAGTTAGTTTTTGTGCTGGCCCTCGGTCATGGGGATTCTATTGACCTTATCGACAAATAGCACAACAAGCTCTTCGGCAGCCTTGATGTGTGCACCATTCGGAAAGCTCTTGAAGGTCTTGGATATGTCGATACCAAGATTCTGGTACACCACTTTCACGAGCACCTTGAAGAGGACGCTCCAGTAAAGCCTGCGGGATTCGCTGGTGAGATATGCAGCTCGAGTCTCATGTTGCTTCTCTAGCGCCTTGACAAGACTCTCGAAGAATAAAGTGAGCCTGGAGCTGGCGGCATCCCTTTCGTTGGTAGAGAAGTGGTACTCCGGCAAGCCCATGGTGAACAATTACATAGTAAGGTTCCCCCTAGCTCCCATGAGACGATTAGTCCAAAGCATGTGGGAGCCTTTAAGCTTGTTCAAGGAGTCGGTGGCGCTTTTAAGATTTGCCCTCTCGTTCTAGAGGTCCATCAACAAGGTCTTCTCCCACTCTTTGGCACCCTCAAGTGACTTTTCTAAGGTAGTCAACTTCAGCTTGTGAGCATCAATGACGCCCTTAGACTTGGTGAGCTCTTGGTTCTTGGCAGATATCAAAGTTTTCAGCTCTGCCAAAACATGTTCTGCCTCTTCTCTGTCTGCTCTGAGCGACAAGACTTCCTTGTTGCTGACGACAAGCTCCTCCTCAAGCTTCTTCAACTTTCCCTACAGGTCATTCTTGGTGACCTTTGCGGCTTCAGAACATTGATGACCTATTGAATCTTGTAGGCATGGTTCGTAGCTTGAGCTTTGATTGCCTCATTGTGCTTTCGCTCAAGTTCCAGGGACTGCTGCACAAGGAGGGCTTGGACCTCTTCACCCTTGCCGCAAAGATTGGCGGCAAGTGCCTCCTCACGAGTGGAAAGCTCTTCTTCATGAGTGTCAAGGCCTACCTTGCGCTCATTTAACTGGGCATCGGCCACCACTATCCTCTTCATGGCCTCTTCTTGTGCCTTGTCGGCTTCAGCCTTCTCCAAGGTAAACTTATCCCACTCGATGACGAGTTTCTTTTGGCGCTCTGCCAGAACTTGAAGACACTCTGAATACCAAATCTGCATCTCCTCCACACGCTTCTGGAACTCCTTGTTTTCCTTATCAATGATGGCTGCCCTGGAGTCCAAGCTCTCCATTCTGCTATGGTAGTGTGCTTGGAGTTTCTTGAAGTTGTCACTCATGGCCTTGAGGAGCTGCTTTTCTTTGGATCCACTGCTGCTGGTACTCCGTTCATCAACGATTTAAATCCCAGTCACAGTGATGACCTCGTCAGCAAAAACTTCTCCTTCAGTGGGTGCATCAATGCTTGACGCCCCAGGGATGCTGACAAACAAGTCGTCGCCAATCTTCACATACCTGCTTGATAGATGTGCTTCACATGTCAAGGGGTGGTCGTCGAGGACTGCCTTGCCAGCAGTGACCACCCCCATGGCCGAGTCAGTGCTTGGCTCTCCTTGGGAAGAAATGCCACCAGTGGCCTTGGCACTCTTGTTGTTTCCCTCCTCAATGGTGTATCCTTTGCGGCCTCCTCGTCTGCAGCATTGGCGGCCTCGTTAGTGGCTATTTTGTTGGCCTCGTCAGCGGCTATTTTGCTGGCCTCGCCGGCAGCATCCTTTGCAATCCCTAGTGTTGTCAACATCCATATCACCAGTTGGAGATGGATCCGAGAAGAAGGAGAAGGGAGGAAATCAAATTTATGTCAAGTTCAAGAAAACAAAAATGGTAAAGAATTGGAACCGCTTGACGGAAATGACTTACTAGACTGGGTTTTTTGAGGAGGAACAATTTACCCTCCGACAACTTAGGTTTTTGTTGCCTGGTTACTGGCACACCCATTTGTTGGCACGTCACTAGTGCGGACAGGCTTGTCAGCGGAGGTCCTTGCCAGAGAGTTGGGTTCCTTTGCAATGGTTGATGGAGGTGTCACAGCAAGATCCGCCTCCGGGTGTTCTTCTTCTCCGTGGCGCTCTTCTCCTGCTCCCTTGATAATGTTAGCAATGATGACCTCAACGCTAGTGCTCCCCAAAGGAAAGGAGATAGTGGCCTCGGGCTACACTGGGGACTGATGATCACTACGTCCGCGTCGGGCTGCAAGCTTGTCGTCGGCTCATCCCCCACTGTGGCCCTCGCCCTCTTCACCATCCTTTGTGCCAAGGTCATCTCATCGCTATCAATCAGATCAAGACAGGGGAAATCAGATCAATACAAACAACGTATCAGGAATTAATAAAAGCAGTTGGCACATACTCTTCGTCCTCCTTCTTGTTGCTAAGGACAGAGAGGTTGTATTCGCCCTCAGGACCCGCACTAGAGGCAGGAGGCAAAGTGGCAGTCCTGGCTTGCTTGGTTGTCATAGGTGCGGCAAGTTGAGAGGACCCGGCTACTCCAACAGTCGATGTGGTTGACGCCTCGAGGAGGCACACCACATTTGCTCTTTTTGAGGAGCACGACGTCGCAATCCTTGCTGCCCGGTAGCGTTGGCGGCCTCCCAAAGATGAAGGATGAACTAACTCTCTAGAGGTGGCTTTCCAGAGGGTGTGGGTTTTCCTTGCTGGAACAGAAGGTGTAGGGAGCTCCTTATGCACCCGCTCCTTGGCGGTTTCGTCGCCCTGATCCCTAGCAAGCTCTTCCTATCCTCCGACAGGCCCTTCCAGCGGTTCCTCTACAACTTAATCCTTAGCTAATTCAATAACATTGACTGCTGCGAGTCCAGATCCACCAGCGCATCCAACCATTCTTGCTTCCGCCGCCCTGCTAGCAATGTGTGCCAACTCCTCCTCAGTGGTATTGCGGATAAGGTCCGTCTCCTCCCTGATAGCTTTTTCCACCAGGGTGTCAAACCATCCCCTTACCATGTCCTCGGGAGGTTCTTCCCAAGATTCGGTGACGTCGTGGGCATAGTGAGGGAGACCTGGACTAGGGGGTCCTCAGGCCGCTGCCTCATCCTTCATGGGCCGGACAGGTGGGCCGCACTACAGTTGTTGGAAAACCGGACTACAAGGCAACTTCGTATCCGGGGAGGAGGTCTTGGGCGCCTTGGTGTGTCCTCCAAGTCAAGATAGAAGATTCGACATGTATATTCCCTTGTTAAATCGACTATGTGTAACCCTAGTACTCCTAGTGTCTATATAAACCAGAGGGTTTTGTCCGTGAAGGGTAGAACAATAACCACCATCCTACTTGCCTAGGGTTTAGTTCATATGATCTCGTGGTAGATCGACTCTGTAATCTTCCTATACACTTCAATATATTAAAGCAAGACGTAGGGTTTTACCTCTTAGAGAGGGGCCGAACCTAGGTAAATACCATGTCCTTCTTCCCTTGTTCCCTAATGAACCAAGATCCACAGCTCGGGACCCCCTCCCCAGATCCGTCGATTTTGACATTGACATTGGTGCTTTCATTGAGAGTTCCGTTGTTGGGCCACCGAAAGGATTAATGGCTCTCCTTCTCATCATTGATGCCATCCACATCAGGGACATCTTTTTCCCCGGCCAAGTTTTTGCATTTGGCCATGTCGTGTTGCACACTGATTCGACCGGCTGCCTCGGCTAGGTTGGAAACTTTGCCCCCGGCCAGGAGATCAGGTTCGGGAACCTAGAGTTAACCGCTGACTCCCGGGGAAATCTCACTCTATCAGAACCACCAGCTCCTCTCGAAAAACTCACCAATCCCAATGCTTTAACTTTCGAAGCAGTAAACCAGTTTGGAACCGATGTTACACGGGGCCCAGCCTTCAAGCCAGACCCTGTCAGTTCGACCGAACTAGTTCTGGCCAAACACTGCCTGGGCACAACCTCAAACGTCCCTAGAGCGGCTATACTTAATGTCCATCCCGAGTATTCGGAAGGTATGGACCCATCAGACCTTTTATCATCGAATGATGTACTAGACCAGATCCAAGCTATGGGAATCTTCGACGGCCATTCCTCGGTCTACGATCAAATCCGGCTCAAAAAGCCTGATAACATGGAAATATATATCCCACCGATCACACACCTCGTCGCCGCCATCAAGGAATTTGTCGTGGGCTCAGTCTACGAAGCTGAAAACAACTCGCGTTCGGGTTGGCAATTGTCTCACCCAGGCTTCGGGCCCAGATCAGATGTTCACCCCAAAGAAAGCCCAGAACCAAGCCTCGACTCAAAGCATGACCTCAAATCTGCGCCGCAATATGCAGATAATCTGGATTCCAAACTTGGCATACTGGATATCCCAGAGGCGCTCGACACCGCCGCCAAAGTTCCAGATACACAACCCGCTGGAATGCAAAGTTTTTTCCCACCCACCCCCATGTCAAGTACTACCCAAGTAACTTGGGAAACCCTAACACATGGGCCTTGATGTACGTCAAGCAGCAGCCCTGGAGAAACGGTTCAACATTACTGGGCTAGATTCCTCCTTGTAAAAGACAAGATGATGGATTATTGTGATCAAGAAATAATAGCGACCTTTCGGTTCATTTGTCGGGACAAAGGAATCTAGAATGCCATCGCCCGTCGCCATGTGCGAAGCTTAACCGAATTATTGGACCTGGTACGCAAATAGTGCACCATGGAAAGCGCCTGGAAAGCACAACAAATGCGCATGGAATCAACCCATGCCGAGCAATCCAGAAAATCTCAGGCAAAATGCGTACACCTGTGGCGGTCGCCTGAGCATGAGCCCACCGAAAAGGAGAATAGACCCCTCGCCAGACCTAGAAAAGTCCCGAATGAGCTACTGGACAAACCATGCCCCATACACTTGGCCTTGCTGAACTAAAATCCAACCCACAGGCTTCAAGCTTGTTGGGTGCTCAGGCATGTGTCCAAGAGCGGCGAAGCTATCCTTGGACTTACACCCCCAGTAGACGATCAGCAACACCCCCATACAGTGAAAATGATGTTCTAACGATCTATGAGACATTCGCCTCAAATAATCAAAGGAAAAGAACCCTTCGAGAGCTCTGCCAAGTCCACCAGGTTACGGCCACAAACTCATGGACGGACACACCGATCACCTTCAATTAAGAAGACGAACCAAGGGCCCGCCCCATCCGAGCACCCGTCCCACTAGTCCTCGACCCTATAGTGGACGGCTTTCGACTAACCAAAGTGCTTATGGACGGAGGGAGTGGCATGAACCTCATTTACGAGGACACCCTTGACAAGATGCAGTTTGATAGATCGTAGAACAAAGCTATACTACCTTTCGAGCAATTATCCCCGGCAGAGAGGCGCACTGCTCCGGACGAGTCACTCTGGACATGGTATTTGGCACTCCTAAGAACTACAGGCCCGAAGAATTACTCTTCCACATTGTGCACTTCCAAAGCAGATACCACACCCTATTGGGGCGTGAGGCATTCTCTAGGTTTTAGGCCATACCACATTACGGGTAAATGTAACTCAAAATTTCAGGGCCCAATGGCATGATCCCACCCGCAAGCGCTCCAGATAGAGCCCTTCGAGCCGAAAACAAAACAGCATTGCTTGACCTCTAAGCATTATCCGAGGCTCTCGCAGCCGAAGAACTAACTACATCCCATACAACGATGGACAGGGACGACGTGGTCCTCAGTAAAAGGCCCAAAACCACATTGTTCAAACCAGCTGACGAAATAGTCAAATTCTAAGTGCATCCAACGGATCCCAAAAAAATAGCGTCCATTGGATCCCAGCTGGACCCCGCAGTTGATGAAGTACTGCAGACATTTCTATGCAAGAACTGGGACATATTTGCCTTGCACCCTTAAGATATGCCAGGAATCCCACGACGACTAGTAGAGCATAGCCTGGACATAATCAAAGGCTTCAAGCTAGTCAAACAGGCGATGCGCCGATTTTTTAACCCAAGCTTCAAGCCATGGGGGAGGAATTAGCAAAATTACTTAGGCCGGATTCATCCGAGAAATCAAACACCCCGAGCGGTTGGTAAATCTGGTCATGGTACCTAAGAAGGATAAATCCTGACGGCTATGCATTAATTTTAAAGAACTAAATAAAGCATGCCCTAAGGATCCCTTCCCCTTACCCTACATAGACCAAATCATTGACACCACCGCCGGACACGACTCATTATGCTTCCTCGATGCCTACTCCGGATACCATTAAATCAAGATGAAAGAATCCAACCAAGCCGCAACCGCGTTCATCACCCCCTATGGGCCATTCTGCTTCAACACAATGCCCTTTGGGTTAAAGAACGCAGGCGCCACATACCAGCGCATGATTCAAACATGCCTGGAAAACCAAATCGGAAAACAGTCGAAGCATATGTCGATGACGTGGTCATTAAAACCAAACATGTCAGCCAGTTAGTGGATGACCTCGGTGAGACCTTTGAAAATTTACGGGCCTACGACATACGGCTCAACCCAGACAAATGCATCTTCGGGGTTCCCGCCAGACAACTGCTCGGATTTATTATTTCCCATAGGGGGATATATGCCAATCCAGCTAAAATCCGAGCTTTGTCCCAGCTAGCAATACCAACTAAGCTTAAACACGTCCAGAAGTAGGCAGCTTATGTGGCAGCCCTAAGCCACTTCATCTCCCGCCTTGGAGAAAGGCATGCCACTCTACAGACTCCTCAAAAAGGCCAAAACTTCAAGTGGACTGGTGTAGCAACCGCCGCACTGGAGGAAATAAAAACAATACTAGCAGGCAATCCCATATTAGCAGCATCCGGCACTAGCAAACCCATGTTACTATACATCTCGGCCACGAATCAAGTGGTGAGCATGGTACTCATGGTAGAACGAGAAGCGGAGGGCCACAAGTTCCAGGTGCAGAAGCCAGTTTACTATGTATCAGAAGTACTTACCTCGTGCAAATCTTGGTATCCACATTATCAGAAGATAGCCTATACAGTTTTCATGGCATTCCGAAAGCTCTAACACTACTTTCAAGAGTGTTCGGTAATAGTGGTATCTGAGGTACCCTTGAATGACATCATAAACAACAGGGACACCACAGGCTACATCGCCAAATGGGCCATAGAGCTCCTTCCCTTCAAAATTGTGTACAAACCGCGCCGAGCTATCAAATCTCAGGTATTGGCCGATTTCCTGGCCGAATGGACAGAAGCGGATCTCCTCTGGGAATATAGTACAGATTCACATTAGACGATGTACTTTGATGGCTCCAAGATGTTAGCCGGACTAGGCGATGGGGTGATCCTTACATCTCCCACAGGCGATAATATTCGGTATGTCCTACAGATTATGTACACGGATTCCAACAATGCAGCCAAATACGAGGCCCTTCTGCATGATTTTCAAATGGCAACATCAATGGGCGTACAATGGCTCGAGGTGCAGGGAAATTCTAACCTCGCCATCTCCCAAGTCAACAGCAAAATTGATGCCAAAGTCTCAAAAATGGCAGCATATAGAAATGTCATCCTTGAGATATCGGCCCGGTGATGACCCACAAGTATAGGGGATCAGTCGTAGTCCTTTCGATAAGTAAGAGTGTCGAACCCAATGAGGAGCAGAATGAAATGCTAAGTGGTTTTCAGCAAGGTATTTTCTGCAAGCACTGAAATTGTCAGTAACAGGTAGTTTGATAGCAAGATAATTTGCAACGGACAAGTAACGGTAACGGTAAATAAAGTGCAGCAAGGTAGCCCAATGTAATGACCAAACCTCAAAGGATATGAGTCTATGTGATTACCGTGCTAGTCCTTGGATTGACTCGCTAGCACACACAGTATAGATGAATACCAGAATAACAAGTGCATCACTTATTACAATGTATGATCCATAATTCATAAAATAGAACAATCTACATAGCTCATAGCTAGCTTTATTCAATCAAACAGTGGAAAAGTAGCAAAAAATAACGATGACTCCCATAATATCCCACTGGCGATGTTGAGTGCAGACTCGCGACCCTAACGGTACCTTACTCTTTGTCTGAATATCCTGCAACCTGAGATGTTGCAGCCATATAGGTCAATACATTGAATGTATTGGCAAGTTACACGGGAGTAATAATAAAACAGACCTACAAGTATATGCATAATATAACAAAAGGAAGGCTTGAGGGTTAATTTTTGCAGAAATCTGATTTTGTCCTCATAACTACCTAATAGTCAAATTTCTATTTAATTTTGTTGCTACAATTAAATACATAAGGTTGAATTGGCAAGTCCAACTTTGACCTACCCATTATTAAGTTTCCCAACAAATTTATTAGGTGTCACATCTGTCAAGATCATCCAACAACTGTAATGGCATAGTCGCTCAAATTTGTCCATAACCGGGGACACAACTAATCATGATTAGTTTTTAATACTCTGTAGAGTTTAATACGCTTTACCCACTGGACCCAACCTGAGGATTGAGACAGAGTCTTTCAGAAGCAGTCCCCTAGTCCCACAGGAGACCCATCCCAACTATTATATCTACATCTACTAGCACATCCGGGTAAGGTTTCCGAAATTGATCAACTAATCCAGAGCCCATTTAGCCAGTGTCATACATGAAAGCTACAGTCACTAAGTTTGTCTGATCTTTTTGAACCTAGGCGGCATTCCACTTACATTCAGAGGGTATAAACCATGATGTTCTTGAATCCACCCTAGCAATACCACTTCTGCCTAGAGGTGAATTAAATCCTTAGTTACTACTCAAGTTGATATATGTATAATCCTCACATAAGCTCAATTTATACATGAACCACCCCCGTCTACAAAGCATAGCAAAACTACAACTACCACGATCTGCATTGACGGGAGATAGCTCAACAATATAGCAAAATAATATAGCAATACTGTAAATGCATATATTCATAATCTGATATAAACTACATGAATATAAAACAATAGGTAAAGGATGATCAACATCTAAGTTGCCTTGGTTCTAGTTCAAAAAGTCACACTCCTGACAATAGTTCACGTAGCACTCCAAACAATCTACACCTTTCAGACAATCAACCAAACCAATCACCGCAACTCAAATAAAGCCAAAATAAAACCAACAGTAAGAAAACCATTTTAAAAATCAAGAACAGTAGAATAACAACATGTAAAAAAAACATCTACAATGCACTATGATCACAATGCAAAAAAGAATCACTAAATTTCATCAAACGGTTTAAAAGTTATGGCCTCCGGAAGGTTTGATTCAATTCGAATGAATTCAAATTTGAAAAGTGCACACATGTGAAAATTTGCTACCGTGATAAACTTCTGGTCATTGTGCGTGCATAAGAAAAAGAATCACCTAAATTGGGTATATAGGTTAAAAGATATAGATAGTTGAAAATTAGGTGAAAATCTGTAAAAAGAAAAAACAAAACTCTGTTCTGAATTTACTGTAGCGGCTACTGTAGCTTGGCCATGTGTCGCATGCGGATTTGCTCAACTGTTTCTCCATGCGCGTATGCTCACCAGCAAAAACAGGGAAAGACAACGACGGCTTCGGGCGTTGCCGGCGACGCTGTTGTAGTGGCTCTCCGACGGAGATCAGGTGACGGGCGTCGGCGGCATCGAGTGGCGGAGGTGTAAGTGAGGTCGGACGGCGACGGGGCTCCCTCGAGCGGCGGTGGCGAGCTCATGAACTCCGGCGTGATCCGGCGGCGGCGGTTCTGATTCGGGTGGTCGCCCTTGTGCTCTATAGTTCACCTAAAGGCATCAAAGGAGTGCGGCTTAGATAGGGGGTTCAAGTGGAGTAGGTGGCGCGGCTCAGCGAGATCTTACAGCGACGGCAGCGTCCGGCGGACGGCGGCGTACTACAGAGCTCTTGGCAAGATCCAAACTCCTCGACCAGGGCGTATGGCAACAAGGAGGATCGGGATAGGAGGTGCGGGGCTTCCCTAGGGTCTTTTGCTTGCGCAGGGCAGCTCAGGCGCGCTCGAGGGGGACTAGGAGCATGAGCTTAGGTCGGGCTCGACCTCGGCCTCGGCGTGCGTGTGTGCGTGTGGCGGTGTCCGGCTTGGGTTAGGGACGAGCAGGGGCGCGGTGCGGGGCCCGCTGGTCAGCGGTGTGGGGGATTAGCTGGATATTTCCTATTTGGTGCTCCACGCGCCGGTTTTAGCTATTTTCGCAAAGCGGCACCTGTAGCAGTGCTAGATGGGCCGGCCCATTAAAATTCGCTTCGCGTTTCCGATTCCACTCGCCTCCCGTGCCTCGTTCCTCTTATCCCCTCGTCCTCCTATTTCTTCTTATGCCCCGTCGCATTCTCTGTTCTTCCTCCCTCTCCCTTTCACTTCCTATTCGATTCCCATGGGTCGAACCCTAAGCAGGCGAATCCGTAGCTGCGACGAACCCTAATCCAGCGACTGGCGCATCAATGGCTCGCATAGGCAGCGATTTTGGTTTTTCTTCTGTCTCGTGATGGCTTCGTCTGGTTGGTTCCCATTCTAACCATAATTCCTCTTAGGTCTTCAGTTATGATCCGTGTTTTCGTGGTGCTCGTTTGTGTGTTGCTCTTGTTTATGTGTGGATCTAGTCGTGTGTAGTGATGGATTGTGTCTCTGGTATCTAGGGTTAGGGTTTGGTGCCATCTTGTTTATGCGGTGATATTTTTTTCCTGTGTGTTGATGCTTATGAATTCATCTCCGGTGATGAATGGCATCTCCCATGAGTTGATGCGTGTGAATTCATTCCTCTACCATTTGTATAAATGAATCTGCTCTTTGTTTACTGTCTTGATGTGTCCAAATTCATCTCCTGTGTTTCATGAAGCTATGCTTCAGGTGGTTGCGTCTGTTTTATGCCAAGCTTAAGCCATGGGGATTGGGTTTGGTACTTTTCAGTGGCATGCATAACCATAGTACAAATTCTCTAGAGGTTTGTGATACTTAAGAAGTTGTTGGCTCTAAGTAGGATTTTGTGAGATCGGAGAGGGATCAGACATGTATTGGAGTAGAAATCAAGAGTAGATTGTGAGGTGTAATGTGGGAATTTGGATGGTATGATGCAATGCTTTAAGTACTATAAGTTTGTTTACATCATATCTTTAGTTATTTAACTTCAACTTGAATCGGCATATATAAATATGTTGATAGAACTTTACTATTTTGAGTTTTTTAATCAAACTAAAGAGAAAAAGAAAAAGATAACAGAAAATGCCCGCTCAAATCTTCACATAAAATCAGTGGCATAGAACTTAGAATGTGTTATACTTTATGGCACATGTAGATGTGCTCTAGCAATACTATTTTTATTTTTCAACTAGAACTTGAATTTGCAGAAAAATTCCTCTTAGTATTTCTATGGTTTCTTGACCAATCCCTTCAGTATATTATAGTTTTCTATATTATCTGGAATATGATAGATTCGTAAGTATTGCTTATTTGTTAATAGTTTCTGGTAAATCTGTATTTGCAGCACAAGAAGGATGTGGGTTTGGCCAAGTCGAAGAACCAGAAGGGGAGGAACCAACCGAATATCCCCCACAAGGTCTCTGGAATGACTTAGGTGGTATGTTCCTTTTTCTGTTTTTTAGTTTGTAGCTTTTATATTTGTTATAGTACAAAAGTAGATCAAATTGTTGGAAAAACAAATTTTATGTCAGCTTTTGGTCTTACCAGATGTTTCTATACTCATTTATAAGTTGTCTTGTTTGAATGTGTAGTTTGTGTCTTTTTTTAATTTATATGCAGATCACATATTTTCCTTCTCTGTACTAACATGTTTTCTTCTCATATTTTTCTTGAAGTACATGTCACCTAATCATTTTTATCTAAATGTTTGTTTTTGTGTGTTTTTCTAATATTTTCAATATAGCTGCTTGTTTTGTTGGTCCTCTAGTGTTTCTTGTGATACTTTATCATGCTGTCCTTTTTTCATATTTCATCTATATTTATTTATTCTCTAGTTTTTGCACCGTCTTATCTGTTGTTGTTGTTCTTTTTTTGCAGCCAGAGTGTTTCCTAGGAAGTTATGCAAGCCTACATATATTACCAAACTGTCTACCAAGTGTTTCAACAAAACTGTCAAGAAGTTTAGTGATATTCAATTAGGTTATGTGAGAAAATACAAAATGGAAGCACTACTTCATATGCCATACAAACTTAATATCACAATGAATCTGCTCGAATGACTAGATCAGCATATGTTTGGAAGTATAGAACCTTGTTTCAAGCATACGAACAAAGTTATCAAGATTACTAAAGATATGGTCGATTTTTTTTTGATTTCCTTGGTGGCACCGTGCCTTTTGTATTCAGTAGTGACGATCCCCAAGTGAAGGTAGAGGTTCAGAGTTGAGGAACAAGTATGTTGATTATCGGAACAAAATGCCAATCAACAAAGTAGAGGATGTGATGCTTAGTGACGAGACAGAAGATGGTTTTATCAGGAGCTTCACTTTTTATTTCCTATCATATATTTTGTGCCCTGTGTCATACTGCTTTGGCAACACCAAGTTCCTATACTCTCTAAGAGATGTTTCTGCTATCCCTTCACTTCAGTTTGGGCAATTGGCACTAGATTTCATGCGCGAGGAGTCAGAGCGTCACTTTGAAATGATCATGAACAGACCAAGTGTTGAGGAAATGAACAAGGCTTCATATATTGGGGGATGTCTTCCTATTTGGGAAGTTCAATCTTGAGTTCCACTCTTGTTTATCTCTCCATTCTTAATTGACTAACCTTTTGACTTTTTGAATGGCAGATCAATTATCTAGATTTTGATGATTTTGATGTTATTGAGAATCATCAATCAACTATGAATTATTCTCTTCCTCGGATATCTCACATTAAGAATGAAGATGTCAAGTCTCGCATTGGTTGATAGGAATTATGAGTCTAGGAATTTTTTTGCGGGTTTTGACTTATCTTTTTAGTTCCAGTATTTATTTTCATCATTTGTTCAACTACAATTTGTAGCTGCGAGACATATCTCGCACCCCCTATGCCAGTGTGGCGCCTGTTAACAATGCTCATGTTGCTGCTGGTGTGTTTCATTCAGTTCCTTATGTGGAGGTATTTGTTTTAGTCTACAACATGAGTAGAATCAGTCATTCTATCTGGTTTCTTCTTTGTTGTCTTTTTATCTTATATAGCTAAACATTGATTTGTAATGTCAAAGTAGGTCAACAATGCCACTAGTGTTCCTGAAGCTGTCAATGAGGACACTTCAATTTATTAAAAAAGTCCACGTATCATTTCAGAAGGTCCCAGTTGCACTGCAAAAGTTGAACCAGACGTAAAAGTGAAACCAGAACCACATTTGAAATCAGAGGTATTTTTTCGTTTTGTGCCTTTTTTAGTTCCTATCTA
The DNA here is from genome assembly GCF_018294505.1 of Triticum aestivum. Taxonomy (NCBI): domain Eukaryota; kingdom Viridiplantae; phylum Streptophyta; class Magnoliopsida; order Poales; family Poaceae; genus Triticum; species Triticum aestivum. The sequence goes on from NC_057795.1 coordinate 229,434,542, forward strand.
AGTGTTTTCTTGAAAGAAGTGTCATGTTTACTAAGAATTATATAATCTAGGTTTCCTTCAGAGATGTCACTAAGCAGGAGCCAATCGGACCGAAATTTGAGGTATCTGTTTACTAAGAATTATATAATCTAGGTTCCCTTCAAAGATGTTGATATCTTTTTTTATCTCATGCTTTAATTTTTGGCCTAAATTCTGTGTTTTCCTTATGTCTAGAACATTTTTGGCCTGAATTTGGTGTACCTAACTCCATTTTTTCCTGTTCATGGTACACCTGTGAACATCAACTCTATTGAGCAAGCAACTACTTCACAACCTAAGGTTTGCTTGAAGTTTTTTATTTTTTTTCCCATTCTAATTTTCATTGAACTTACAACAACATTTCAACTTCCTTTCTCAGTAGGAAGAAAAATTTCTATCAACTGAAGCAGCTGATACCATTTTTTCTGATGGATTTAATGCAAAAAGAAGTTTTATATTGATTAGTTCCTCTTCTTCAAATGAAAGAGTTAAGCGCTTCCAAGGGACTCCAACCATTATTGAGGATGATTCTTCTATCACTCCTGCCATTGCGACTAACAAAGACATACCAGCCTCTGACTATGATACAAGTGTAGGAATTCCAATGAACATGGACTTTGCTATCCAACAAGGTTATAATTCTTGCCTATTATGTATTTTTCATTTCTCTCCTTTCATTTATTTCTAATATGAGTCTGGGCACAGTGCATCATTTAATGTTCAAACTTCTCTATCTGTGATATGTAGGCTATTCTACAATGAACAATGCAGAAGATGGACCAAGTACGTGACCTAATACAATTGAAAGGAAGAATAGAAAAAATAAGAGCACCTAATACAATTGAAAGGAAGAATAGAAAAAATAAGATCCACTGAAGAAGCTCAAAATATCTCGTGAAGTGGATATGTTCTTTTCTAAATATCTGGAAGCCTATCTTCCAAGAATAGTAAATTCTCTTATTCATCTAGTTATTTTATCGTTTTATATTCAATAATTTATGAGCACTTTTGTTAGTCTAGACCTCTACCTACAAAAATAATTGTAGACATTTTCTAATATGTGAGCAAATTTCTGCACTAGTTTTAGATGTAAACATTTTTCCTTCATATTCTATTATGTAATCCAAACATTTTTTTGGATCAACCAAAGGTAGTTGAGATGAAAAACTTTGTAGTTCACATAATTTTAGACTAAAAAGAAGTCATATGGATACCAACCTAATTCAGTTTACAGCTCAACGTTCATAGCCTATAAAAGGAAGTTTAACTTTTTTTTGGCTAGCATTTTTAACTATGAGGACCAGAAAGCTTTTCCTTAACAATTTTTTTGGAATGCATTTATACTTTATCCCTGTAGTATTGCATATGTATTTTATAAATTGTTAAACTATCTTTTTAAGAACCATTTTCTCCATATAACAATAGTTATGCTTCTTTATTCAGTCCAGCACTCTTTTTGTCGACATAGAGGGTTTTACTATAAGCTATGATAATTACTTATGTTCATTTAAAGCAAGGGGTCAGATTGGAGATGAAGTGATGAACTCGTTTATTCAAGTTCTTAACTATGAATCAAAGATGTCATCTGAAGTAAAGCCTTATATCAAGAAGTACTGTTTCACTTCGTACTTCACTTTGAGTTTTTGTTCTAATTCATTGATTTTTTATTTTTTGTTTTCCTTAAATTCATTGATTTTTACTAATTTATGTTTCGTTAGTCACAGAATAAATTGTTGGTTACCCCTGAGTCATTTGATCAAGTAACGCGCATACAAGAATTTGACAGGATTAATTCAGAAGAAAGCCTCTGGAAACGAGACTTCGTAATTTTTTTTCGAGTGATACTATGTTAAGCAAGACCTTTTATGTTTGTTTTGTTTTATATTTCATTCTAATTTTTTTTGTTACACATTATTCTTCCCTACTATAAAATCAAGCCATTGGGTTATACTTTCCATCAACTCTCTCTTTAAGATATCTCACGTTTTTTATCCCTGTGGCACTATCCTGGGAACTACCCAAAAAGAACTTGTTTACAACTTGGTAAGTAACTATTGAGACATAATATCCTTTGATTTTAACAGAAACAATTTTTTTTCTGCTTTGTTACTTCTGAATGTCTTTAACTGTGTCTCTCTCTCTCTCTCTCTCTCTCTCTATATATATATATATATATATATATATATATATATTTGTGTGTGTGTGTATATACATAAACACTATTCTGATCACGGGATGAGAATAATATTCTGATCACAACTTGAAGTTCCCGAGTAACGCGCCTGACCTTTCCCGAGTACAAGGTTGAACTTCAGCTAAAAAGTGTTCAAATGGGGCTTGCGATATACCGTTGGAAAGCTATGAACATCAGTATCACGGCTCAAGTTGAATTTTTGGCAAAATGTAAGCGGTTTAAGAGCAGTTTTGAAAACCGTTTTTTCTTCATACAAAAACGTGAATCGTATGTTCGATCGCATTTCTAAACCATTTATCGGAATGACGCAAATAATATGGCGTTGGAAAGCTGCTGCAAAACCGCTCCTTCCACATGTTGAAAGTTTTCTCTAATTCCTTATGGTTAAAGAGTAATTTGGAAAATCATAAAATTTCACAAATCGAACAGCCGACTTTTTATTTTCGACGTCATTTCTAAACGGCTAATCCAATTAAGGCATATGATATGGTGTTGGAAAGCTTATGAAAATGCGCTACTCTTTCATTTTGAAAGTTTTTCTAACTTTGAACGTTTAAGAGTAATGTAGAAAACGGTACAAGTCCTACCGAGTTAGTATTTTCGAGCTAATTTTTTAACCATGCGTCTGAATGCAGCAAATGATATAGCGTTGAAAAGCTTGAACAAATGCGAAACTTTTTTGTATATATTATTTCTCCCAATTCTTTACAGTTTTAAGTCAGTTTCGAAAATCGCGAAAAATATATTTTCGCCATATTTTGTACAAACTTTATCGGAATGGCGCAAATAATATACCGTTGAAAAGCTACGGAAAATGCGAAACTTTTTCGTGTTGACAGTTTTCTCTGACTCCCAACCGTTTTCAAGTAATTTCAAAAACGGCGAGATCATTCGTTCTGCCTTTATCGCGAAACATACCTGAACTTCTCGGTATGAAACCTTGAACTTCACTCTGTTTTTCACGTGCTTTTTTTGCCCGTAGCTCTCCATCCACGCACCGGAACACTCATCGGAATTGAGCAAGTGATATACCGATGGAAAGCTGTTGTAGACACGCAACTTTCCCGTGTTGATCATTTTTTCATACTCGCAACGGTTTAAAAAAAATTCATCTAAAATTCATTCAGTGTAGTAGTTGAACTTCCAGCTGTTTTCACGTTGAACTTCTGTGACGTATTTTCGTTTGTAATTTTCTCATAAATTTGGCAATGTCACATAAATGATATTTCTTTTGTACAAACCTCTCTCACAATAAATTTTTTAACTTTCTTCGACCGAGGACTTGAACTTACACAAATGATTTCCTACTGTTTTGAAGTAAATTAGAAAATGGCGAGATCATGATTTCTGCCTTCATCGCAAATGGAAATACAGTACGTGAAGCAGTTGAACTTCTCGTGCATGTCTGTTCCAACTTCACACTGTTTTTAACGTGTTGTTTTTTGCACTGTGTGAAGTAGTTGAACTTCTAGGACGTGTCTGCTCGAACTTCACTCTGTGTTTGACGTGCTGATTTTTTACATGGTGTTTTTTGCACTACGTGAAGTAGTTGAACTTCTGGGGCATCTTTGTTTGAACTTCACCCTCTTTCACTTTTTTTTGTATTTTTTCTTATATGAATACACACCATGTAGTACGTGAACTTCTGGTTGTTATCACTTTGAATTTCTCTCTGGTTTAAGAGAATTATTTTAAAACACAAAAAACAACATATTATTTTTTATATATTTTGGACATCTAAATACACGATGAACCTCTCTCACGAGAATTGTTGAACTTTTCCTCACCGAGCACTTGAACTTCTAGCAACCATTTTGTTTTCGTTTATGAGTTGTTTTTAAAAATGCAAAAAATAGCGTTGTGTTTTTTATTTTTTGAACAGGTAAATCCTAGGTTTTAATTAATTTCGTACTTCTCTGTTATTTCAATTTGAACTTCACCTTTTTTATATTTTGTGTAAAGAATTGTATTTGATTTTTAAACGGAAAAATTCGAACATGGAAATACAAGGTGAACCTCTCTCGCAAGATTTTTTGAACTTTCCCTGACAAAGCACCTGAACTTCTTTCAACAAATCTTTTAAGCTTTTATTTTTCTATACCTTTGTTCTCACCTGAATTGCATTTCTTACAGTACTTGAACTTCTCGTTGTTTTCACTATGAACTTCTGTCATAGTTTTGTGCATACGTTGAATTACACGCAATTAAAGGTCGGACGCTATTTTTTGCTTTTTTTCAAACATGTAATTGGAAGCCGGACGTCTCGCAATATAAATTCCGAACCGTGCACGGAGGAGCACGTGAACTTCTTGCAACAGACCTTTGAAGCTTTTAGTTTTCTACTCTTATATTCTTATCTGAAACACATTCCGTATAGTAGTTGAACTTCCCACTGTTTTCACCTTGAACTTCTGTCACGATTTTTGTTCAACCTTTCTCACAAGAATTTTTGAATTTCTTGGGCTGAGCACTTGAACTTCTAGCAACAATTTTTTTAGCCTTTTGCTTTTTCATTCTTTACACCGTGTAGTACGTGCACTTCTAACATTTATCAATCTGATCTTCTCTCGGCTATGTGAAAATATTTGAGTTTTTTGTAGACATTGAACAGCTCTACCTTTTTTTTATTTTTGAACTTCATTATGTATTTTTAGAAATGCACTGTGTGAAGTAGTTGAATTTCTCGGGCATGTTTGTTTGAACTTCACTCTATTTTTGACGTGTTGTTTTTCCACGTTAGTTTTTTGTTTTGTTTTTTGAACTTGTAGATCCTAGGTTTTAATAAACTTTGAACTTCTGGGTTTTAAAATTTGAACTTCACATTTTTTTAATTACATTAGTTTTTACTTTATGCGAATTTGTCCTTCACTACTCAATTTTTTTACTAGACATCTAAGCTCGTGTGTTATTTTAATTTGAAGTACTTTGGTTTTATGAAAGAAACATACTTTTTTACTTTTTAATAAATAACGAGCTTATTTAATATTATTTAAAGTTCAACTTCTTACTTTTATTTTTCAAGAAATGGGAAATATCAGATTTTTTACATGGATCGAACGTCTCCATTATTTTAACTTGAACTTCTCCATTTTATTCACACACACACAAATGCCGCGGCTGCCACCTGTAACGCTTGTACACTTTTAATAAAGAATTACTAAAGTAGATTTCATAAACATTGAACGTCTCTTTTATTTAAATTTGAACTTCTATACAAATGAATAATGGATCTCTCTATCCATCACCATGAAGTACATGAAGGAACCTGTCGGGAACTAACACAAACACATACTATGCACACACCATGGGCATCCAGTGATAAATTATGCATCAAATGGCACATCAAAAAAGAAGAAAATGCACCAGGGTCATAAAATTGAAGCTCCGGGAGACATCACGACCAACTGCACAACGTGATAGATCTCCACGGGTTATGGGCGCAACTTTCTTCTGGATTGCAAGTCGTTCAGTGCTAATTATCCAGCGCCGGTGGCCATGGGAATCCAGTGATTATTACGCAGTGCCGATGGCAGAAGTCAACTCGGCTGGCTCGCAAGGCGTTCTCCTTCTATGTAATGAGACCGCCACTTCTTTGATTGTTGTATATTTCCTTCTTCAAATTTCATCTTTGAACTTCTGCCTTTTGTTTTTTCACCGCAACCTGAAACAAAGGGGAAAAAATTGAACGTTTTTAGCACTGCCTTCTACGAACTTTTATATGTTTTTGGCTTTAAATTTTTTTAACTCTGTAATGCAAATTTATATGTTCTTTTTTACTTTGCAGGTGGCTCCATTTAACTATTGTTTTTATTCTCCAAGCATACATCTTGTGGAGTCAGAACTTATATATTTTATATCATTGAACTTCTAGATTTTTCAAAATGAAATCAGAACACAAGTTGGGGCAAATATGGTGGGAAATCATAGACCGAAATTTCTCTTTTTTCTTAGTTCATAATATCTTACTTTAACATATTCCAACCTTGCTGAGATTACATCTTTGCAGATCCGAAAAAAATACAGTACCAAACTTTTGAACATTACAGAGAGCAAAAATACCAATCTTTTTAAAACATCTTGAACTACAGAAGCAAAGAGGCAAGAGAATAGAGGAGGAGAAGAAGATGGTGTGGTCGGTGGGGTGTACAACCTGCAGGGGAAGCGGCTGCGGGTGGTGGATCTCGAGCTCTCAGCGTGGCCCTGCCTCTGTGCCCACGTTCAGTGGGCGGCTGGACGTGGTTGCACGCATCGGCAACAGATAGTGGTGGGGGGTGGTTGCCGTAGCGTCGGCTATATGTGGGGGGACCTCGGCGGCAGCGGCAGACGCGGCATGCTGCAGGTCAATACCTCCAGGTGAAGTGTTTGTGCAAATCACTGAATAATAAGCTGTGTTAGCTAGCACAACGGTGCAAGAATTTGAACTTATATTTTCTCTACCCGAGCTAATGTACACTGTATGTAATCCATTATGTAGTCTGGTTCAAGATAGTTGACTGCTTAAGAAAGCTGCAAGTAATTTAAATCGTACCTTGTGGAGTTTGCTAATCGAGTGCGTATCTTCTGTGTCTTGAGGATGGCTTTGCCTCAACAACTGAATGGATGGATGGAATTAGCTACTAATGCAGACTATAACTGGCATGTGTTACATTTTACAGTGCATGCACGAGATGTATCACACAAGGGATTTTGGAATGGAATGAGTACCTGAACGGCAGCGTTGACAGAGGTGAACTTTGGGATGATGATCGGCGAGGCGTTGGCAGAGGTGATTTATCCAAGAAATTTAATACTTGAAAATAAAAATCAAAGTATCTGCAGTCATAAATGAACTTGAAATTCTCGTCCACCTAGACTGTTCCTTCATATCATACCATTTTCAGATGGGAAAATTGATAAGAATATGACACAACCCAGTCCAATTCAGTTCAGAAAGATAAAGATGAAAAGATAAATAAAATTGTTTTGCAGGAGTTCATAAAGGGAGAGTTGAGCAGGTCTCGTCACAAAGAACAAGGAAGTTCAGAGAAAATCTTAGCAGCCGTTCTCCTCTGTTTTCAGTAGCAGAAATGCAGAAATTGAACACACGTGCTCGTGTGGATGTTCTCCGGGGGCTCGATCAGGTACCGGGTGTGGTCGAGCGCAGGGTTGCGGGTCGGTGGATCACCGGATGTTGCACCGGGATGCTAGGCGGCGGGATGCGTCGCGCCGGTGCGTGCTGACGCGGAAGGAAGGTGTGGCCGGTGGCGCGAACTTGCAGGGGGTGCGTCGTGGCGGAGGTGTTGTGTGAGGGGGAGGTGGAGGCAGTGGCGTGTGCTGGCTGGGGGTCGCATCGTGGCAGCGCACCTGGCCGGAGGAGGAAGGTGGGGGTGGCGGTGCATGCCGCCGGGGAAGGATGGCAGGACGGCGGCTGGATCCTGGGAAGGGAGCGGCGGGGCAGGGGCTCATGCTAGCGGGGGGATCGAGGGGGAGTGAAGTGCAGGACTAGATGTGGGCGGCGGCGCCTCCGGATGTGGCGTGGCGGGGCAGTGGTCGCGTCTCCAGTTGGGGCATGGCCGGGCGGCGGCAGGGTCTCCGGTCGGGGCGGGGCGGCGGCTGCGTCTCCGATGGGTGTGAGGTGGCAGCAGCAGTGCCGGTTGGGGTCGGTGCGGAGGGCGTGTCGCCGGTTGGATCGAGGAAGGTGCTGGGTGGGCCTTTTCTCTTTTTGTTGTCCGAGCCGGTTCGGGAGTTCGGCAACATCTGCATTCGGCCCTGTATAGAGCGGACCGTGATCCAAATAACTATTCTGATCCTAGGATTAGAATAGTGTTACTCTATATATATAGGAATTGCTCAAAAAATATATATATATATAGGATGGATCTATTCTAATAACACCTTTAAGACTCTTATTTTTCATACCGAAACCTTATTTTGCTAACACCTTCCCAGCAACGAGCCCGCCTGACACGAACACCCTGGGAAAAAGGCCATGATTTCTTCGTGCTCGACCCCCCTCCCTCCACCTTCTTCCTCCTCCAGCACCTCCTCCCACCTCCCCAACTCCATCCACTGCCAGCTACCGCGATGCCAACCCCTCCGGCGGTCCACTTCCTCACTGCCCCCGCTTAGCCACCCCTCACCATCCTCGCCCAGTCTCCCACGACCCCACCCAACTCCGGCCAAGGCGAATCCCGGTGGCCCCAGCCCTGCGCCACATGCCTCCTCACCCGACCTCGGCTACAACCCCGCCCCGTGACACCGGCCTCCATGGCCCCCCGCGCCGCCCGGCGACGGCCGGCCTCCACAGCCCTGGCACCGCCGCCTCCCCCCTCCTCGTGCCTCCCCGGGAACGGGATCCGGTCGGTTCTTGCCCTACCACGCCGCCAGGCGACGGAATTCGAGGACCGACCTCCACCTCCGCCACCCTCCCCCGTCCCCATCCCGGATCTGCCGGCGCGCCATTGATCCATCGATGGCGACCCCAACAACTGCTGCTTCCACCTCTCGGCCAAATCAGACGCGCCCAGGCTCCCTTCCCTCTCACTACTTTGGCCCGTGCAGTTCAATCGGCGAGTCTGTGTAGTTCGCAGATGACGGGATTGCAGCTCCAAGCTCCCTGACTCCCTGTTGCCTCGATCGAGGGGATGCCCTGGCATCCTCCTTTCCTCCCTCCTCATCTGCTCCTCTCCCACGATGCTCCACTGACAGCAAGCAGTCCAGGCTGCTCCCTAATGCAGGTCGGTTGGGTCCTCTCCGGGAGCTACTGTCGCTACGCTAGAGCAGTCTACTCCCTCCGTCCGTGAATAAGTGTACTTCTAGCTTTTGTGTTAAGTCAAAGCTTTAAAACTTTGACCAACTTTATAGGGAAAAGTAGCAGCATTTATGGCACTAAATTAGTATCACTAGATCCGTTTTGAAATGTACTTTCATAATATATCAATTTGATGTCATATATGTTTCTACTCTTTTGTATATAGTGTTAGAATTAATGGGCTAGGCCCATAGCAATTTCTGAAATCTCAAAGCCCATGTGTAAAATGGCAAGTGGTGGTGCTAAGTTTAGTCCCACCTTGGAAGTTGAAGAAGAGTTGGACCTCTTTATATAGTTGGTTCTCTCCACCACTCTAAGTGGTGTGTGAGAAGAGAAAGGGAAAACCACACGCGCGCGCTCGCTGGTCTGGCCTGGCCTGGTCTGGTCTGGCCGGGCCGGGCCGGGGCGGGGCGGGGCGAGGCGAGGCGGCGCGTACATGCAACATGCGCGTGAATGGTCCGCCGAAATCCGGTCCGTCTCCTTGCAGGAGCGCAGCTTCCTTTTGTCGTTTTATTTTTTATGTCTTGGCAGACAAGTTTTTTGATTTCTTATCCGGTAAGTATACGAATTAGAAACCGAGTCGGTTTGGGATTGTGGTCGCGACACAATACCGCCTCTGGTCCTAATATATATACAGCTACCGGCTGCGGCCAGAGACACACCGAAAAACACCTAGGGTTTTGCCTCATCTCACAACTGCGCCGCCATCGTAGTCTACTCCATCCCAAACGCCGGCGTGCATCGGCGCGTGGGAGAGCAGGTCTCCGGAACCGTTCGTCTTTGCGATCATGCACCGGGAGAGGACGAATTAGGTTTTTGGGAAGCGTTGTGCGCGACTGCTCAAATTCATCATCACGGGTCGTCTTCCGTCCAAGTCGGGCGATGCTACTCATCGTCGTATTCATCGCCGTCAGCAGCAGATCGTCGCCAACATCGTCATCAACACTGTCGCACCCATAATAGCTAACGATCAGTACGTCCAACATCCTTTGTTCATGTGTGTTTCTACAGCTATTGTTACGTGCTTGCTGCTGTTATGCATGTCTTGCTGTTCTTCTAGTTTGCTAGATTATTGCATGCTAGTATCTCTTCTAGTCATGAATTATTTACTGGAATTAATCATGAACTTGCCTAATATTCCATCAATCCAAAAACCTAATTATAGGCAATTTCCTGAGTTAACTATGGCTGGATTCGCTGATGCACTGAGGCCGGATAAGTTTACTGGTGTGCACTTTAAGAGGTGGCAGGTGAAGACCACGCTCTGGCTTACTGCTCTGAAAGTTTTCCACGCTAGTGTTGGTGCTCCAGAGGGAATGACCGACGAAGATCGGAGAAAATTCCAGGAAGCCAATACTATGTTTGTGGGATGCATTCTGAGTGTTCTTGCTGACCGTCTGTGTGATGTGTACATGCACATAAACGACGGAAAAATTCTGTGGGATGCACTGAATGCAAAATTCGGTGCAACAGATGCAGGCAGTGAACTGTACATCATGGAGAGTTTTCATGACTACAAGATGGTGAATAACCGTTCTGTGGTTGAACAAGCTCATGAGATACAGTGCATTGTGAAGGAACTTGAACTCCTTAAATGTGTTCTACCCGACAAATTCGTGGCTGGGTGCATGATTGCAAAGTTGCCTCCTTCATGGAGGAATTTCGCCACAACTCTGAAGCATAAGAGACAGGAGATATCAGTTGAAAATCTGATTGCATCTCTTGATGTTGAAGAAAAAGCTCGGGCTAAAGATACCACTAAAAAAGGAGGTGAGGTTCAGCCTACTGCTAACATGGTGCAGAGGTACCCACAGAACAAGAACAAAGGGAAGAACAAACCTGTTTCCAACAAGCCTACCAAGACTACTACCTTCAAGAAGAAGAAGTTCAACAAGGCTGAGCTAGAGTGCTGCGCCTGTGGGAAGCCTGGACACTTTTCCAAGGAATGCCCTGAACGTGCAGACCGCAGAGGGAAAACAAGCTCCAAGACTGTCAACATGGTGACCGCTAGCAATACTGATGGGTATGGTAATTTACCTATTGTGCTTTCAGTATTTCAATCATCTTCGTGGTGGATTGATTCGGGTGCTAACGTTCATGTGTGTGCTGACATCTCCCTGTTTACTTCTTATCAGGTCGCAAGGGATTCTTCCGTCCTAATGGGGAATGGGTCACATGCTTCTGTTCGTGGCATTGGCACGGTGGATCTGAAGTTTACTTCAGGAAAGATCGTGCAACTAAGGAACGTGCAGCATGTCCCTACTTTGAACAAGAATCTAGTTAGCGGCTCCCTTCTATGTCGAGATGGTTTTAAGGTAGTTTTAGAGTCCAATAAAGTAATCGTGTCAAGATTTGGACAATTTATAGGAAAAGGCTATGAGTGTGGAGGCTTGTTCCGCTTTTCTCTTTCAGATTTTTGCAATAAGTCAATAAACCAAATTTGTGCTAGTGTTAATGATGATGCAAGTATTTGGCACTCTCGTTTATGTCATATTAATTTTGGTTTAATGTCTCGGCTATCCAGCATGAGTTTAATTCCGAACTCCACAGTTGCCAAAGGTTCTAAGTGCCATAGTTGTGTGCAATCTAAGCAACCTCGAAAGCCTCATAAGGCTGCCGAGGAGAGAAACTTGGCACCTCTAGAACTCATACATTCTGATCTTTGTGAGATGAATGGTGTGTTGACAAAAGGTGGAAAGAGATATTTCATGACTTTGATTGATGATGCGACTAGATTTTGCTATGTTTATTTGTTGCAAACTAATGATGAAGCATTAGACTACTTTAAAATCTATAAAGCTGAAGTTGAAAATCAACTAGAGAGAAAGATCAAGCGTCTTAGGTCCGATCGTGGTGGAGAGTATTTTCCAAAAGTTTTTGATGAATTTTGTGAGGAACATGGTATTATTCATGAGAGGACGCCTCCCTATTCACCTCAATCAAATGGAGTGGCTGAGAGGAAAAACCGCACATTGACTGACTTGGTGAATGCCATGTTAGACACTGCTGGTTTATCTAAGGCATGGTGGGGGGAGGCTCTATTGACTTCATGTCATGTCCTGAATAGAGTTCCCAACAATAATAAAGAGAAAACCCCTTATGAGGAGTGGGTTGGGAGAAAACCATCACTTTCTTATTTGCACACTTGGGGATGTTTGGCAAAGGTCAATATTCCTATTCCTAAGAAACGCAAACTTGGACCAAAGACAGTGGATTGTGTCTTTCTAGGGTATGCTCAACGGAGCATTGCTTATAGATTTTTAGTGGTAAAATCTGAAGTACCTGATATGCATGTTGATACTATAATGGAATCTCGTGATGCAACATCTTTTGAGAACATATTTCCTATGAAAGATATGCATAGCATTGCTAGATTTTCTTCTGAGATAATTCCTGAATCTAGTACAACTGATGAATATTTCGAACAATCACATGAGGAAGTCCTTGAGAAGGATAACAATGAAGTTCCTAGAAGGAACAAGAGACAAAGGATTGCAAAATCCTTTGGTGATGATTTCATTGTATAGCTTGTGGATGACACACCCAAGACGATTGCAGAAGCATATGCATCTCCGGATGTAGATGATTGGAAAGAAGCTGTTCATAATGAGATGGACTCAATTCTTTCTAATGGAACTTGGGAACTAACTGATAGACCATATGGTTGTAAACCTGTGGGCAGTAAGTGGGTGTTCAAAAAGAAGCTAAAGCCTGATGGTACTATTGATAAGTACAAGGCGCGGCTAGTGGCCAAGGGCTACACTTAGAAAGAAGGCGAAGATTACTTTGACACCTATTCACCCGTTGCTAGAATGACCACCATTCGAGTGTTACTTTCCTTGGCTGCCTCTTATGGTCTTATCATTCATCAAATGGATGTAAAGACAGCTTTTCTCAATCGAGAGTTGGAAGAGGAGATCTATATGGATCAGCCTGACGGGTTTGTGGTAAAGGGTGAAGAGAAAAAGGTGTGCAAGTTGTTAAAATCTTTGTATGGTCTGAAACAGGCACCTAAGCAATGGCATGAGAAGTTTGAAAGAACTTTGACTTCTGCAGGATTTTTCATTAACGAGGCTGATAGGTGTGTTTACTATCGCCATGGTGGGGGCAATAGTGTCATATTATGTTTGTATGTGGACGCCATACTGATCTTTGGTACAAACATTAATGCAATTAATGAGGTCAAGTCTTTTCTATCAAAAAGTTTTGACATGAAAGATCTGGGAGAAGCCGATGTAATTCTAAACATCAAACTTATTAAGGATGAGAGTGGGATTACATTAACGCAATCTCACTATGTTGAGAAGGTCTTGAACCGATTCGGTTTTATGGATAGCAAGCCTTCTCCAACACCTTATGATCCCAGTGTGACACTCAGAAAGAACAAGAAAGAAACGAGAGATCAATTAAGATACTCTCAAATTGTCGGTTCACTCATGTACTTAGCTAGCGCTACAAGACCAGATATCTCTTTTGCTGTGAGCAAACTGAGTAGGTTCATGTCCAACCCGGGTGATGATCGTTGGCATGCACTAGAAAGGGTCTTGCGCTATCTGAGAGGTACTATGAGTTACGGAATTACTTATTCAGGGCATCCTGCTGTGCTAGAAGGATATAGTGATTCAAATTGGATCTCCGATGTTGATGTACTTTACGCAACAAGTGGGTATGTATTTACTCATGGTGGTGACGCAGTGTCATGGAGGTCTTGTAAGCAAACCATATTGACGAGGTCAACTATGGAAGCAGAATTAACTGCTTTGGACACAGCTACTATTGAGGCAGAATGGCTGCGTGAGCTCTTGATGGACTTGCCGGTTGTTGAAAAACCTGTACCGGCTATTCTTATGAATTGTGATAACCAAACGGTTATCGCTAAAGTGAACAATTCTAAAGATAATGCAAAGTCATCAAGACACGTGAAAAGACGTTTGAAGTCTGTCAGGAAGTTGAGAAACTCCGGAGTAATAACTGTTACGTATATACAAACAGACAAAAACCTGGCAGATCCCTTTACAAAGGGACTATCACGAAATGTGATAGATATTGCATCGAGGGAGATGGGTATGAGACCCATAGATGTTACACCATAGTAGTAACCCAACCTTTGTGATCGGAGATCCCGTGAATTAGGATCTGGGAAGAACAAGCTATTGGTTAACTGAGGAGAGTAATAACTTATGATCGTCTCCAAGTGAAGAAGCAAAACTCTCAGAGCTGTAAGGCTCAGATCTGTAAGGCAGGTCGGCAACATGCCTTAATGTGGTTCTATTGGCTATAATTAGCAAAGATGCTGTCCTACAGAGCAGTCTTGAAAGAACACACCTATATGAGTTCTGACTGTAAACGTCGCAGTCTATGAGATTTGGGTGATCTATAGTAAACTCACGAAGAGACCAGGGAGTATGACGTATAAGCTCCAAACCGCGGGGTAGCCTACTGGCGGTCAGGTACTGGTTAAGACTTTGAGTGAAACCTGTTCACACAAAACTAGCAATTCAAGGCATAGTCCATTGTCAAGTTGTGAATGGATGTAGCTTAAAGTTCTAGGCAGAAATTCAACTTAACAGTCTCTGCTGAAACACTGGTATATTAAACAAGTGGTGAGAGAAGGCAAATCGCTAAATGGGTATTTGAGATCTGGTGGGGGATTGTTAGAATTAATGGGCTAGGCCCATAGCAATTTCTGAAATCTCAAAGCCCATGTGTAAAATGGCAAGTGGTGGTGCTAAGTTTAGTCCCACCTTGAAAGTTGAAGAAGAGTTGGACCTCTTTATATAGTGGGTTCTCTCCACCACTCTAAGTGGTGTGTGAGAAGAGAAAGGGAAAATCACACGCGCGCGCTCGCTCGCCTTGCCTGGCCGGGCCGGGGCGGGCGGGGCGGGGCGGGGCGGGGCGGGGCAAGGCGGCGCGTACATGCGACATGCGCGTGAATGGTCCGCCGAAATCCGGTCCGTCTCCTTGCAGGAGTGCAGCTTCCTTTTGTCGTTTTATTTTTTATGTCTTGGCAGACAAGTTTTTTGATTTCTTGTCCGGTAAGTATACGAATTAGAAATCGAGTCGGTTTGGGATTGTGGTCGCGACACAATACCGCCTCTGGTCCTAATATATATACAGCTACCGGCTGCGGCCAGAGACACACCGAAAAACACCTAGGGTTTTGCCTCATCTCACAACTGCGCCGCCATCGTAGTCTACTCCATCCCAAACGCCGGCGTGCATCGGCGCGTGGGAGAGTAGGTCTCCGGAACCGTTCGTCTTTGTGATCCTGCACCGGGAGAGGACGAATTAGGTTTTTGGGAAGCGCTGTGCGCGACTGCTCAAATTCGTCATCACGGGTCGTCTTCCGTCCAAGTCGGGCGGTGCTACTCATCGTCGTATTCATCGCCGTCAGCAGCAGATCGTCGCCAACATCGTCATCAACACTGTCGCACCCATAATAGCTAACGATCAGTACGTCCAACATCCTTTGTTCATGTCTGTTTCTACAGCTATTGTTACGTGCTTGCTGCTGTTATGCATGTCTTGTTGTTCTTCTAGTTTGCTAGATTATTGCATGCTAGTATCTCTTCTAGTCATGAATTATTTACTGGAATTAATCATGAACTTGCCTAATATTCCAACATATAGTTGGTCAAAATTTTAAAACTTTGACTTAGGACAAAAGCTAGAAGTACACTTATTCGCGGACGGAGGGAGTACATAGCAGGCACACGTGGCCATCGTAGACTCCCCGTGCAGTACACTTTTGTGTTGTGAGGCGGGTGTCGTTGGGATTTGTCAGTAGGCTCCAAATCTTGTGTTCATCCTTTTTTCTCTCCTGGTGCATTACATTGCAACCTCCACTGCAGCTCCGTCGTGTGCACGTTGACGCCTCCTGCAGTTCACTAACGCCTGTGTGCACAATAGCCCCGGCTCTCTTTCACCTATGCTCCTCTTGTGTTGTTCTTCATTGATGCTGTAGTCCGCTGATGCATGTCGTCTCGATCATCGGTGCAGTCCACCGGCGCACAAAATTGTTTGTGCGGGCAAAAGCAGAGTAGGTACAAAGGTGTCGCAATTCCAGGTAAGGGTGTCTACAACTTGAGGGTCCAGAACAATGTGCTACACTTCAGCCATAGCGAGATTAATTGCCGAAGCTGAATTATTTGGCAACTTTCCTCGATCGGATGTCCCGCTACCAGGATTCAAGTAGGTCTGTTCATATCTCAATGATATTTACTAGTCTCTTCTACATATAATCAGCACGGCTCTCTTAATTATGCCTTTCGTTAGGCACATCGCTACTCAAAGAAACATATACAAGTGGGTGCTAGCTACGAGAAGTTTCAAAACACACTATCTGAAATGATATAGTGTTTTTTCTTCCTACTGACTACAAAATGGTATCGCCCCGTCTTGCATGTAGAACCTGCAAGCGTGTTGAGAAATCATCTTATGTGCACACACTGACAGACCTGCAAGTCATCTTGTGCTTGAGCTTCCTAGATGATTTATGCATGCGCATGCGTCCACATAAAAACGTGTAGATGAATGTGTTATCAACGGTCGAAAACCTATACAATCTAGCTTGACATAGTTAATTTTCGTTTTCCTTTCGTACTATATATAGTTTCTCGTACTCTGTAAAATATCTTTTGTTCAGAGTTTGGCTGTTTGGTAATGGGTACTGTACCTGAATGAAGTTCCTTTGTTTTCTGTATGCTCCAGGAAGATGGGGACAGCGTCCCTCTCCGGATCCGGCTGTTCCGGCTACAAGGTGGCATGGTCATCCCCTGGTGCAGTGCGTCCCGGTGTGGCACACAGTCCACCCCTCCACCACCTGCAGACCGGGAGGAGCGCGGCGATATCCATGTTCAGCCATCCACTGCTCCCCTTCAATTGTTTTCTTTCTTTTTCAGATTTAACTGCAGCTCGCTTGGGGCGTCAATGCGGTGCGGTTGGATGTCCAGTCCATCGGCGAGCGTGCTTATAGTCCGGTGACACGAGGTCGTCATCTCCTTCCATCCCCCCGATGGGCAGCCCCATCCATGCCTCGATTCAGATGAGGCGAGGCCGATGGTGCCGGCGGAAGCTTCTCCAGCATGGACAATGGTAGGGTTGTCCCGTGCATCTCCGTTGCGGATCCCTCTACTCCCTTCCCCAACCGGCATCCATGGAGGTTAACGGCGCAATGGCGAGCTCATTTTCCGACGAAAAAACTCGCCACACCCTCTGCTGCCCTTTGCATGGTTCCAGGGCAGGGCGAAGATCTTTTCATCCTTAAGTAAAAAATCAAAGAGCGATGTGTCCACTGTTCTTTGCTCCTGACGTTCAGATTACTTATTTTTGCTGGAAGAAAAATGTGCAAGCGATTGGTTGTCACGTTGCATTTTTTTTGCAGGTCCGGGGTCGTCGTGCAGTCTGCATGTAATCATGTGGAGCATATTGTGTTTTGTTCCATGCAATGAAGCGTGTGTAATCATGCAATTCTGTTGCAAACACAGATGAGGCAGTGTTTTATGAGAAGTTTTTTGTTGTTGGCTCTCTCTCTCGGTGGACTCGCCCGCCTGCGTGCAGTCCGTTTAGAGTTCGATTGATGTGCTGTAGTGTGCGTCATGGAGTTTGATTCGGGCTCTTATAGTGTTTATGGAAAATTATATGTTGAGATTTCTAGTAAACTGCATAGTACGGAGGAGTTCACTATGTAAAAAGTTTGCAGTATTGTGCATACTACTCCCTCCTTTCCTAAATATTTATCTTTTAAAAGATTTCAAATGGACTATCACATACGAATGTATATAGACATATTTTAGAGTATAGATTCACTCATGTTGCTCTGTATGTAGTCACTTGTTAAAATCTCTAGAAAGACAAATATTTAGGAACGAAGAAGTAGAAAGGAGTTCTCTTTGTAAAAAAATTATATGAGGAGTTCACTTTTCATTATTTTTGGAGGAAATGTTTTTGCGAATTTGTATATAATTTATAATTTCTTAAAAAAACAATGCAGTTCATTGAGAAACCCTAGGCGGTGCCCTTTGCAAATTGATACGGTTCAGTTGCCCTTTGAAGTAGTGTGGCTTGCAGTCTGAAGCAGTGCGGTTGGTCATTTGATGCAGTGCGGTTGGCCATCTGATGTTGTTCATATTGTTACGGACACGACGAAATAATAATAATGCGGTCCATTTTTCGATAGCATTGCGGTTCACTTACGTTTGATGTGAAGCACACTTCACTTCCTCTCTCAGACATGTAAGCCAGACAAAAGGAAATGATGCAGTGCACTTGCCTGACGAATGCAGTGCGGTCTTCAGTCCGAAGCAATATGCTCTTCTGTTTGATGCAGTTCCCTCGTTGATTTTGGTGTCACGAAAAACAAATGTCCGCATTTCGGTAAATTCAAAACTGCTTTTAAACCGTAGGGAATTAGAGAGAGTGTTCTACATGAAAAAATTGCATCTCATTGATATATTTCCAACACCGTATTATTTGCTTCATTCCGCAGAACGGTTTGGAAAAATTTATGAAAATACGCTCGCTGCCACACATAAGCAGCCGGACCGTTTTCAAAATCCATTTAAAACCATGAGGAATCTCAATAAATGACCAACATATGAAAGTTGCACCTATTCCACATCTTTCCAATAGCGTATCACGCGCCTCATTACAACAAACTGTTAAAAAACTGCAGTGAAAACAGTACCCAAAAGATCGAAATTTTTGAAAAAACAGGATTCCATTTTTAGTAAATTTGAAACTGCTCTAAAACCGTGAGGAATTAGGGAGTGTAATCTACATGAAAAAGTTACGGCTCAATGATATCTTTCCACACCGTATCGTTTGCTTCATTCCGATGCGCGGTTTAAAAAAAATCACAAAAATACACTCACTGCATCCTGTCATGCGCGCACTATTTTTGAAACTGCCCTTAAACCGCGACGAATCTCGGAAAGTGTTCAACATGGCGAGGCTGCACATTTTCCGTAGCTATCCAACGGTATATTAAACGCTTTGTTCCAACAAACGGTTTAGAAACTGGACCTAAAGCAGTGCCAAAAAAATGCATGCAGTTTTTTCTGGTGACGTTTTAGTGCTTGTTTGATAGGGATGCAGTGCCCTCGCTTTGAGCATGCAGTTCGTAAGTGTTAGCAGAATAACTATTCTGCCAATATTAGCAGAATAGACCAGTTATAGGGAAAATGTATCCTACTACCGGGTGTAGCTACACCCATCTCTCATATACTACCATGTGGTAGTATATACTCTACTTTATTACTTTTAGTATGTTCACATACAATATCTAAGGTACTCCAAAGTGAGTTATATGAAAAAAATTGCAAGTGAGCCCATAGTTTTATCGTATTTATGAAATACATACATATTTGTACGCAAAATGGAGTATGCACAAAATATGATACATATTACCAAAAAAAAGTATATATACTACCTAAACATTCTTATATACTATTCCCTCCGTTCCAAAATAGATGACTCAACTTTGTACTAACTTTAGTACAAAGATGAGTCATCTATTTTGGAACGGAGGGAGTACATACTACGCGTACATACTCTTCGATATGATATATACTACCTAGAACGTGTGAAACAAAAGTGGGAGTAGCTACACCTGGTAGTAGGAAAAATTTATCATACACACACACACACACACACACACATAAACACTATTCTAATCACGGGATCAGAATAATATTCTGATCACAACCTGAACTTTCTGAGTTACCCAACCTGACCTTCCCTGAGTACTAGGTTGAACTTCAGCTAAAAAGTGTCCAAATGAGGCTTGCGATACACTGTTGGAAAGCTATGAACATGAGTATCATGACCCAAGTTGAATTTTTTGGCAAAACGTAAGTGTTTAAGAGCAGTTTTGAAAGCCGTTTTTTCTTCAAACAAAAAACGTGGATCGTATTTTTTATCGCATTTCTAAACCGTTTATCGGAATGAGGCAAATAATATGGCATTGGAAAGCTACTACAAAACAGCTTCTTCCACATGTTGCTTGTTTTCTGTAATTCCTTATGGTTAAAAAGTAATTTGGAAAATCGTAAAATTTCGCAAACCAAACAGCCGAGTTCGTATTTTCGATGTCATTTCTAAACGGCTAATCCAATTGAGGAAAATAATATGGCGCTAGAAAGCTTATGAAAATGTGCTACTTTTTCATGTTGAAAGTTTTTCTAATTTTGAACGGTTTAAAATTAATTTAGGAAAAGATATAAGTTCCAGATAATTTGTATTTTCGAGTTAATTTTTGAACCGTACGTCCGAATGCAGCGAATGATATGGCGTTGGAAAGCATGAGGAAATGGGAAACTTTTTTGTATCTGTTGTTTCCCCCAATTCCTTACGATTTTAAGTCAATTTTGAAAAAGGCGAAAAAGGATTTTTGGCCATAATTTCTACAAACTTTATCGGAATGGGGCCAATAATGTACTATTGAGAAGCTACGGAAAATGTGAAACTTTTTCATTTTGATGGTTTTTTCTGATTCCTAGCTGTTTTCAAGTAAATTAAAAAATAGCAAGATCGTCCGTTCTGCCTTTGGCGCGAAACACATTCTCCGAAAATGCACTGCGTTAAGAACATGAACTTCTCGGCATGTCTTCCTAAACTTGACTCTGTTTTTCACGTGTTTTCTTTTATCGTAACTCTCCATTCACTCACCGGAATTGAGCAAGTGCTATCCAGATGGAAAGCTGCTGTAAACACGCAACTTTCCCGTGTTAATCATTTTTTTATACTCGCGACAGTTTTAAAAGTTTTTTGTCTAAAAATTCATTCAGTGTAGTAGTTGAACTTCTTGCTGTTTTCACGTTGAACTTTTGTGACGTATTTTCGTTTGTAATTTTCTCATCTATTCTTCAGTGTTACACAAATGATATTCCTT
This sequence comes from Triticum aestivum, assembly GCF_018294505.1. Classification (NCBI taxonomy): domain Eukaryota; kingdom Viridiplantae; phylum Streptophyta; class Magnoliopsida; order Poales; family Poaceae; genus Triticum; species Triticum aestivum. Next base: position 229,455,434 of record NC_057795.1, read on the forward strand.
TTGTACAAACCTCGATCAAAATATTTTTTTAACTTCTTCGATCGAGGACTTAAACTTGTAACAACAACAAAAATTGACCTTACCTTTTAATTCATTTTTCTCATATTAAACACACACCATGTAGTACATGAACTTTTTCCATGTTTATAATTTTAATATTTTATTTTCCTTTTTGAAATCAAATTGCTCCAAAATAATAGCTGAACTTCTTTGTGGATTGAGAGAATTATTTTAAAACGTAAAAAAAATTGTGTTTTCGAACATGGAAATGCGCGGTGAACCTCTCTCTCAAAAAAATTTGAACTTCCCTGGACAGAGAACTTGACCTTCTAGCAACATTTTTTTAGACTTTATCTTTATGAAAAACTCTTGTTTTTTTACCTATATCGAACACCTCTAACTTTTTTATTTGAACTTCTTTTATGTATTCTTTGGAAATATTAAAATTGTAGTGTTGTTAGAAACATCAAACTTCTTCGTTATTTTGAATTGAACTTGTTGGTTTTATTCTTTAGTAACTAAAAAAATCAAGTTTTTAATTAAATATCAAACTTCTCCACGTTTTTAAATTGAACTTCTTGGTTTTATTCCGCATTAACGAGAAAAAGTGAGTTTTTAATGTACATTGAATCACTCTCTTTTTTAAATTGAACTTCTTGGTTTAATCTTTAGTATCGGGGGAAATCTGAATTTTTTAAAAATGAGGAAAATCCTTTAAAAAAAATTGTTGTTCCCTTTTAATTTGAACTTATTAGTTATTCTTTAGAACAAGAATGTGAGGTTTTAATAAACTTTGAACTTCTTTGTTATTTAATTTGAACTTCTTAGTTTTATTGTTAGTAACGAGGAAAATCAAGTTTTTTGAACTTCTTTGTTTTAAATTTTTAAACATCTTGGTTTCTATTTTTTAATAATGTGAAAAATCCAAAATAGACATCGAACTTCACCATTTTTTAAATTTGAACTTCTAAGTTTTATTGTTTAGTAACGGGGAAAATGTTTTTTTATATAAACAATGATACTGCGCCGTTATTTTAATTTGAACTTCTAGTTTTTATAGAATGGGAAAATCAGTTTTTATACAATCTATTGAAATGCTCCTCTTTTTAAATTGAACATTTCTAATTTCTTTACAAACGGGGAAAATCCGTTATAAAGATTTTTGAACTACTTTTTTTAGCTTCATGGTCAAATTTTTTGAACTTCCAAATTTGCCTTTTAGATATTAAAAACTTCATTTTTTTAACGTTGACCTACTTCGGTTTTTAAATTTGAACTTCTTATAGAATTTTTTCGCGACATTTTATGCATTTTTTGCTTTTTGGTGAAGTGCCCTAGGTGTTCTTTTTTTCATTTGATGATTTTTGTTCTGTACGTGGTACACGTGAACTTCAAAATTTTTGAAACATGAACTTCGCGTGCTATTAATTTTTTCATGAAACTCCATAGTTTTTATTCTTTGAATTCCATGATTTTTTTCGTTTACATTTTTTTGGTTTGAACTTTCGAAATCACACCTTTTTTATACTCATTTTCCCTTGAATCCAACATGTGCAAAAACAATAGGAAAATTTGGGTCAATTCTCATAAGCAATAGGACAAACATTTAGAGCGCACCCATAATAGTTTTTTTGCTCTACTCAGTGTACTACGCATAAGCACATGCACAACACATCCACACAAAAAATTATTCTTAGTAACAGGAAAATCCTAGTTTTGTAGTAAACGTCGAACCACAGTTGTTATTTAAGTTCAAACTTCTAGGTCTTTTTAGAAGTGAGGAAAATAGCTTTTTTTATAATTATTTTTGAACTACTCTAATTTTCTAATTTGATCCTGGTTTTATTCTTTAGGAACGATAAACCCATGGAATTTTATAATAAACATCGAACCGCTCCGGCTTTTTTTAATTTTGAACTTCGACTTTGTTTGTTGCAAGTTTTCAGATTTTATATATTTCAAACTTGTCAAACAACCATTTTTGAACAACTACTTCTGCGTCTTTTTTTGTTTTTAAATTCATCTATTTTTTCCTCTCTACTTCTGCCAAATTGTTGCCTCTCTACTTCTACGTCTTTTTTCGTTTTAAAATTCATTGATTTTTTTTGAACTGCTGAAGCTGGGTTTGATGATGCATGTAGCAGATGTTCTGTCATAGGCATTAGACAAGCATCTTGTGTGCTAGCAAAAAGACGGGAGCACAAGGCCACTGAATCACATTAATGGTCGAAGAAATTTGATTGTGAAACATGCCTTTTTAGTCACAGTTCACTTGTCAACATATTTTGTTGTGTGTGTTCGCCTCTTTATTTTTTGGAAACCCAGGGTGTGCCTTTCCATTAGTGAACATTATGGAACATCCATGACAGAAAATATGAACTTCGCACACACTTTCTTTGTCTTTAAGAAATGCTTGCTTTTTTGCTTTTAATTTTGAAATTCCCTGTTCTTTTTGTACACAATTTCATGAAGTAGAAGGGAAGCAGTAACAGAATGTTCGTGAGAGAGTGACTAGTTGGTGAAACCAACAATACATAATAATTTTTTATTGTAAAAAATAAAGAATACCTTTTTATCATGTATTTCCAAATTGAACTTCACTAACAAAAAATTTTGGTCATTGTCTTCTTAGAGTTTTTCCATATACAGCTGGACTTATTGCTTTCTCAAAGTTGAACTTCATTAATTCTGCTGTAATATAGGCAGTATAATTGATGAAAAATCATTAGAGCATGGTACTGGATATGCATTATTCATAAATGCAGACAAAAGTGTGGAATTAGCAATCCATAGGAGGAGCAACATTTTCATCACCTAATTCTGCTGAAGCTACATAGCAGAATTTGTAGTCTCTGAACACACAAGATGATTTAGTCAGAGCATCTGATATGTAAATAACAAAAGCTGGTATATATGAAAATGTAGAAGCGAGATTGTCCTTGGAAAATTTAGTAGATAATTACTAGTCAACTTCAGCAGCCGAATCACCCATTGACCCAAGCGAGCAGGAGAAGCACATTGTATCCTCGTTGATCCACAACAATGGGGAAACAAGCTGTTGGGGAGTGTTGCCGGAGGAATTTCAGATGCGTGGAAAAGCACCTAGCAGAAAAAGAAAAAAAGATGAACACATGCTCCAGTATAATCTGAGGCGCCAGCCTCTTAATCAAAACAATTAGTATTACTCCCATCTATTAACAATGGCCTGAGATGCTCATATATAGGCTAGTGCAAGATAGTAGTACTAGGAATCCAACGTGGTTGGAACAAACAAGATGAACAAGTGATTTAACAGAGAGAAACTATAGCCACCGACCTGAACAGGAATATCGCTATGTATAGGAGACCGGCTACCAGCAGAACAGCAGCAAGCGACACATGCAGCAACAGATGATTTTTGGGAAAGGACCTATATTTTTACATCAGCAACACACCCATATGCAACCATATAGCCGCAGTAGTACTCTACGTATAGCCGTCGTAGAACTTCACGGCCGCTCATTAAACTACTGTTCATCATTTCCTTGTTCAACTAGGTGGTTTTTCCTTCGACTATTCATTGCTTTATGTCATTATAGAACATAGATGATAGTGATACCCTCGTTAAGCTATTTGTACAAAGCATATGTAAGCCCATCTTTCGTAAGTTAGCAAGTATAGGTTAATGCAATAACTCGACAGACATGTACAGAAAGCAAACTGATGCAGATTTGTAATTCTTCTCTCCAGCAATGCACTTGTATCAACTGAAAATACATTTTTTTAAGTTAGCAGGAGGGCTGCTAAGATACCATTTTAGAAGATGTTCACCTCAATCATAGAGCAGAGTACCGACAATTGATGAGTAGTAATGTGCCTCCAACTCCTTAAGGCTTGCTGCTACCTCCTGCGGTCCTGCCCCAATCCTCCCAGCATTTTATCTGTCCCCTCTGCCTGCTGAGCACCTCAATGTTTAAGCATAAACACAAACAGTGGAGAAAGAGTTGTACGCGAGCGCTACGATCGAGTTGCACCTTAGCTAGGAGTCGGGCAACGGCGAGCTGCACCTCAGCTACGGCCACACCCATGGCACGGGCGTGATTTTGGGCGGAGCCGTAGAAGGCACATTTATTCCCTGCAGTTAAACATGTGGTCAGATGAATGCGATGAAGGCCACCACTGGTACCCCATGAGGGTCAGGTAGGCGCGCATGGTGACCAGTCATTGGACGGACATGGGCGACGAAGGTGAACGGCTTGCGCACTGCAACGTCAAAAGGACGAAGTGGCGCGGTGGCAATGTCCTTCCCTGGCAGCAGCCGAGAGTAGGCGGGAACTTCTACCGGATCTGGCGGGGTCCGGGGCAGCCGGATCCAGGACGTGATGGCGGGATCAAGGAGCACACCGAAGGGAGGGCGCCGCCGGGATCCGTGGAGCCTTGCGGCGGCCGCAGCGTGAACCGGCTAGGCAGGGAATCTGGGGTGGGCGCGGGTGGCGGCGGGAGGTTTGGGGAGGCCGCGTCGGGCCGGGGAGGGGGTTGGTCAGCGGCGGGTGGCGTGCTGGGGCCGGCGACAGGAGGTGCACCGGAGGATGGATGGGGCAGAGGTGGTGCGGGAGGTGGGGTGGTTGGGAAGGTCGTGACGTGGGGATTGGGCCGGTCGGAGGAGTTTGATGGACTGGCCAGGTTTTTGTTGCGTTTTCGGGAGTTCGGGAACGTCCAGTCGGGCCCTTATAGAGCCGTTGTGATCATAATAACTATTCTAATCCTAGGATTAGAATAGTGCTACTCTCTCTTTATATATATATATATGACAGCTAATTGTGCATACTATACTAGTTAACTGACGGGCGGACTTTTTCTGGCACCGTTTTTCGCATTGTTTTTAGTCATAATTATTGAACCGTTCATCGGAATGATGCATATGATATACCGTTGGATAGATATTGAAAAGGAGCAAAAAAACTCATGTTAACTGTTTTCCCAAAATCGATGCAGTTTTTAAACAAAATAAAAAAACTTAAAATCCATCAAACGAGTTTTCAATGTTTTTGTGAAAGGAATTTTTAAAAGATTTATCCAAACAATGTATATGATATACCGTTAGAAAGTTGTCGATTTGCTCGAACTTCGGCATATATAACACATTCTCAGATTTGCTACAGTTTAAGAGCAGTTTTCTAGAAATTAACATCATTTTCGACATTTCTTGCTTGAACTGCTACAGTACATGCTAACTTCTAGAGCAGAATACCTAACTGCCTCATGCTGAGCAAGCTAACTGTTGTACCTAATAAACTAATTTTTTTTCTTTTCTTTTCTTTTTTTTCCCGGTTCAAATTAACTGCTAGGACTGAAATAGATAACTGTCGAAGATCGGGGCAGTTAATACCTAGTTAACTGCCGGACCAAAAATACTAAAAAAATCATTCATTTTTTCTGGGTCGAGCTAACCGCCAGGACTGAAATGGCTAACTGTCAGGATTGCACATCAAGTTAAGTGTCGGACCTAGTTTTTTTTCATTTTCTTGGGTCGAGCTAACTGCCGGGATTGAAATTGCTTACTGTTGGGATTGTGATAGTACACGAGGTTAACTGCCGGGACTTAAGACACTATTATTTTTGCACGTGTCACAATAACTGTCGCAATTTTTTAGAAGTTAACTCCATAGATTGCGAAAGTTAATTACACCTAGTTAACTGCTATGAACAAGCTAACTGCTCGACCAGAATAGCTAACTAACGTATGACGACCAAGCTAACTGTCGTGACTTAAGACACTTTATTTTTTGTTTTCTCCTGGTTTTTCCCGGATCAAGCTAACTGCCGGTATTGAAATAGCCAACCGTTGGGGATTGCGGTAGTTAACAACAAGCTAACTGCAGGACTGAAGGTACTAATTTTTTTATATTGTATCATTTTCCTGAATAAGCTATTTAGAAACCGTTCCTAGCTGCAGGAGAAAAACTGTTAACTATGTGAACTATACTAGTTAACTTCCGGGCGGACTGTTTCTGGCATCATTTTTCGCACTATTTTTGGGTCGTAATTATTGAACCGTTAATCGGATTGATGCAAATGATATACCGTTGGATAGCTATTGAGAAGGAGAAAAAAATCATGTTTTCCCAAAATCAATCCAGTTTTTAAACAAAATTCAAAAAACTAAAAATCCATCAAACGAATTTTTAATGTTTTTGTGAAAGGAATTTTCAAAGTTTTTTGTCGGAATGATGCATATGATATACCGTTAGAAAGGTACCGAGTAGCCGGAACTTTGGCATATATAACACGTTTTCAGATTTGCTACTGTTTAAAAGTAGTTTTCAAAAACCAACTTCATTTTCAACATTGTTTTCCCGAACTGCTACAGTACACGCTAGCTGCCCGACCGGAATAGCTAACTGACATATGTTGACAAAGCTAACTGCCGGGACTTAAGACACTATTTTTTTCTTTTGTTTTTTTCCCAGGTCAAGCTAACAGCTAACACTGAAAGGGCTAACTGTTGCGACTGCAGCAACCATTTAACAGCCGGACTAAAGGTACTAATATTTTTTTATAATTTTTTCGCCTGGGTCATGCTAACTACGGGGCCCAAAAATAGCTAACTTCGGGGACTGCCGCAGTTAAGAACAAGTTACCTGCCCGACTGAAGATGCTAATTGTTGTTCTCGCGAGGCAAAGAATAAAGTCAAAAGAAAGAAGACAACGAAACAAAAGAGAAGCAGAAGCAGTACCAGTGACGACCACAAATAAAAGCAGCAGCATGTTGTTTCTAAAAAAGCAGAAGCAGCTAGCATAGTCGGTAGCATGCAGTTAGCAGTGTAAACTAAAATGACACATATCTAAAAGACAAATATTTAGGAACAGAGGGAGTAAACAGAATCTTACCTATTCAGCTCATTTAGTGATTTAGATCAAATTTACTAACGAGTCGCACATCATTTTTGTTTCTGTAGATAACTGCATCCGGAAAAAAAACTGCTTGTTGAACGCTTGTTGTTAAGCTCTGAGGGAGTCCTGAATTAAGGGGTCCTCGGAGAGCCAGACTATGTGCTTATGCCGGACTGTTGGACTATGAAGATACAAGATTGAAGACTTTGTGCCATGTCCGGGTGGGACCCTCCTTTGCGTGGAAGGCAAGCTTGGCAATTCGAATATGTAGATTCCCTTCTCTGTAACCGACTCTGTGTAGCCCTAGCCCCCTCCGATGTCTATATAAACCGGAGGGTTTAGTGCGTAGGACAAGAACAATCATAATCATAGGCTAGCTTCTAGGGTTTAGCCTCTACGATCTCGTGGTAGACCAACTCTTGTAATACTCATATCATCAAGATCAATCAAGCAGGAAGTAGAGTATTACCTCCATAGAGAGGGCCCGAACCTGGGTAAACATCGTGTCCCCCGCCTCCTGTTACCAGTAGCCTTAGACACACAGTTCGGGACCCCCTACCCAAGAACCATCGGTTTTGACACCGACATTGGTGCTTTCATTGAGAGTTCCACTATGACGTCGCAAAAAGGTTTGATGGCTCGCCTTGTTATCAAGGACAACATCGCCTCCGGGGGAGCCCTGGCCTTAGGCCAAACCCTCCGACTAGGCGGCTTCATCATGACCGCCCGTTCGGCCGCCGTGCTGATGATGACTTTTTGGGTCATCAAAAATAGCCTCCACGTTAGCTCGGAATATGCCGAGCGGATGGATCCAATGGAACTTTCGTCCTTGAACGAGCTCCTGGATTGCATCACCGCTTTGGGAGTCGCTACGGACTATGATCGGATTGGGCTTAAACCCGATCAAAGAGAGATTAACTCTCCCCGATCACCCATCAAATAGCGGTGGTGGAGGAGCAATGCAACAACTCTTCCTTTATTTTGAGGACAAATTATGTACGAGTTCCCGAGCTCTCTGAACCGGATACCCGCTCGCAGGAGGACATGACCCAAGCTCTGAATTTAAAATCGGACAACGGGCCAGAAAAATTGGGTAACATCCCGGAATCCGAACTCCCAAGTTCGGAAGCTCCTCAGCCTCTGGGTCCCGGATCGGGTCAGGGTTCGGACTTAAATCCACCCACCCACCCAGATACAAGCGATCTTTCCCACATCAGACAACAATCCCAAGAGACAGTACATCACTTTTGGGCTAGATTCCTCCTTGTAATGAGCAAGGTTAAGGACTGTCGCGAGGAAGACGCAATCTCATTCTTTTGCAAAAATTGCACGGACAAGGGAATCGTTAACGCCATAAGTCGCCATGACATATCACACTTCGCTGACTTGGCGGCCATAGTACAGAAGTACTGTGCGATGGAAAGCGCTTGGAAAACCCAGGCAACATTCTGGGATCCTCCGGCTCTCACCAACCCCTCGTTCGAACCAACAGGGTGCACTCTCGCAAGTCACCCGATCCAATCACAAAGAAACCAAAGCCCACTACAGGGCATGGAACCGTACTGGAGGGATGGCTCAATAGGCCATGCAAAATTCACACCACATCGGATACCGTACCAACACACAGCCTTAGAGCATGTTGGATACTTCGGCAGGTGGCCAAGAGCGGCGAGGATCTCCTTATCAACTACACTGCAGAGCATCATCCCGCAGAAAACAACAATACAGTGTTGACAGTCTTTGAGACTTTTGCCTCGAATAATGGGCGCAAGAGAGCACTCCGCGGCCTCGCTGAAGCCTGCCATGTTGCAGTAATAAATCCCTAGAACGACACGACTATAACCTTTAATGCTAGTGACGAACCTCCATTCCGAACAGTCCGAGCACCGGCCGCTTTGGTCCTTAGTCCAATTGTGGACGGCTTCTGGCCTACTAAAGTGCTCATGGACGGCGGCAACGGATTAAACCTCATCTACGAGGAAACTCTCCACAAAATGGAAATAGACAAGAGCCACATTGAGCAAAGTAGCACGACCTTCCGAGGGATTATCCCTAGTCGGGAGGCACGATGTGCGGGAAAAATCACACTCGATGTGGTATTCGGCACGCCAGAAAATTACAGGTCCGAAGAGATAACATTCCAAGCGGCCCCGTTCAGTAGTGGATACCACGCCCTTTTAGGGAGGGACGCATTCGCGAGCTTCCAAGCTATAACCCATTATGAGTACATGAAGCTCAAGATGCCCGGGCCCAATGGAATCATCACTCTAGCGAGTGATCCGGACATAGCACTCCGCGCCGAAAATAAAACCGCCGCCCTGGCCCTTGAGGCATTATCCGAAGCCCTCGCGGCCGAAGAATTAACTGCATTACTCTCCAAAGTGGATAGGGACGACGTGATACTCGACAAGCGATCCAAGTCCACCTCTTTCAAACCAGCGGACGAAATAGTCAAATTCCAAGTCCACCCTATAGACTCTACAAAAACAACATCCATCGGGGCACAACTGAACCCCACAATCGACGCCGCACTGCGGCGTTCTTACGCGAGAATTGAGACATCTTCGCCTGGCACCCTTCAGATATGCCAGGGATCCCACGCAGGCCGGCCGAGCATAGTCTCAACATATTGAAGGGAGACAAGCCAGTCAAACAGACACTATGACGCTTTTCAGAGCCTAAACGACAAGCTATGGGAGAGGAGCTAGCCAAATTACTCTAGGCCGAATTCATCAGAGAAATAAAACACCCAGACTGGCTAGCAAACCTGGTGATGGTACCAAAGAAGGATAAAATCTGGCGCCTATGTGTCGATTTCAAGGACCTCAATAAGGCTTGCCCCAAGGATCCCTTCCCCCTCCCTCGCATCGATCAAATCATTGAAGCTACCGCAGGACACTCGATGCATACTCTGAATACCATCAGATCAATATGGCGGAGTTCAATCAAGCCGCAACAGCATTTATCACCCCATACAACCCTTTCTTTTTCAACACCAGGCCTTTCGGGATCAAAAACGCCGGTGCAATCTACCAACGCATGATTCAGACATGCCTGGAAAAACAAATCGGCAAAACAGTTGAGGCATACGTAGACGACGTGGTCATCAAGACCAGACATGTTGAATCTTTAATAGACGACCTGGGGCTCACGTTCGACAACCTCTGAACATATGACATCAAGCTCAATCCGGAAAAATGTGTCTTCGGCGTTCCCGCTGGAAAGCTTCTGGGCTTCATCATTTCCAACAGAGGAATTGAAGCAAACCCGGCTAAAATCCGAGCTTTGTCACAATTGGTTACCCCAATAGACCTCAAACAAATCCAGAAATTAACTGGATGCGTGGCTACCTTAAGCCGCTTTATCTCCCGATTGGGAGAAAAGGCACTCCCTCTTTATGGCCTCCTTCGACGTACCGAACACTTCGAGTGGATGGATGTGGCTACGGCCGGACTGGAAGAAATAAAGGCCCTACTGGCTAGCAACCCAATCCTAGCCGCACCAAACATTAGCGAACCCATGTTGTTATATATAGCTGCAACACACCAAGTTGTAAGCGTAGTGCTCGTCGTCGAACGAGAGAAGGACGGACATACGTTCCCGCTTCAAAAGTCGGTATACTATGTATCCACTGTCCTCACACCATGCAAGTCACGGTACCCACATTACCAAAAGATAGCATACGCGGTCTTCATGGCATCCCGGAAATTACGACACTACTTTCAAGAGTGTTCAATCACGGTGGCCTCTGAAGTACCACTCAATGATATAATAAATAACTGCGATGCCACGGGCCGAATTGCTAAGTGAGCCATCGAGCTCCTCCCGTTCGACATTACATACAAACCACAGCGAGCCATTAAATCGCAAGTACTAGCTGACTTCATCACCGAATGGACAGAAGCCGAACTCCCTAAAGAATACGGCGCATATTCCAATTGGATCATGCACTTTGACGGCTCTAAAGTGATGGCTGGTCTGGGAGCGGGTGTTGTCTTGACATCCCCCACCGGAGATACAGTCCAATACGTACTCCAAATATTATACATGGACTCCAACAATGTGGCCAAATACGAGGCTCTGTTGCATGGTCTTCGGATGGCTGTCTCCATGAGCATTCAACACTTAGAAGTGCGTGGGGATTCGAACCTCACAATATCTCAAATAAATGGAGACTTTGATGCCAAGGATCCGAAAATGGTGGCTTATCATAATGTTGTCCTCCAAATGTCAGCTCGATTCGAGGTGCTTGAATTTCATCATGTGGTTCGAGAAAACAATCAAGCGACGGATATCCTTGCCCGCATCGGTGCTAAGCGCGACCCCGTCCCACCTAACATCTTCTTGGAAAGGTTGTTCAAGCCATCCGTGGTGTCGCAAGGGGAGACCGACAATACCAGTTCGGATCCGACCACAACCCCAGATTCCGAACACACTAACATAATCGGAGGCTCTGCCATCGAAATAACACCATCGTCCCATCTAATCATGGCTATCATTGCCCCATGGACCGAACCCTTCTTAGCCTACCTAAATAGGCAAGAACTCCCCGAGGATGAAAATGAGGCACGCTGCATTGTGCGGCGCTCTAAAGCCTACAAGGTCCAAGAGGGAGAGATTTATAAGAAAAGCGCTACTGGAGTACTTCAAAGATGTATCTCCGAAGAGGAAGGGCGGCAGCTCTTGGCCGAAATTCATGCTGGACTTGGCGGCCACCACGCAACAGCTCGGGCCCTCGTAAGCAAGGCCTTCTGTATGTGTTTCTACTAGCCGACAGCCCGAGCAGACGCACAAGACCTCGTCCAACATTGCGTCGGTTGCCAGCTCTTCGCCACCCAAAGCCATATGCCGCCCACCGCTCTCCAAACAATCCCCATAACTTGGCCCTTTGCGGTCTGGGGGCTTGATATGGTCGGAACCCTTAAAGGATGAAGCCATAAGAAAAAATACCCGTTGGTCATGCTGGATAAATTCACCAAATGGATAGAGGCCAAGCTAGTTAAAACGGCCGAATCCGGACCAGTGATAGACTTCATATCAGGGGTCGTGCACCGCTATGGTGTCCCCCACAGCATCATCACCGATAATGGATCCAATTTCACAGCCAACGAGGTGAAAACTTGGTGGCAATATGGGCATCAAGCTCGATTACGCCTCTGTCTATCACCCTCAAACAAACGGGCAAGTCGAATGAGCAAACGGTCTTATTATGAGCGGGCATCAAACCCAGACTAGTGTGACCTCTGAAGCAATCAGACATGCACTGGGTCGAGGAGCTTGACTCCGTCCTATGGGGGTTGCGGACCACGCCAAATCGCACTACCGGATACACACCCTTCTTCATGGTGTACGGTTCAGAGGCGGTATTGCCCTGTGATATTATTCATGACTCACCTCGAGTGCGCATGTATGAAGAGAGAGAAGCCGAGCTTGATCGGCAGGACAGTTTAGATGCCCTGGAGGAGGAGCGCGATGTCGCAAAAGCCCGTTCCGCATTTTATCAGCAACATGCTCGCAGGTATCAAAGCAGAGAAGTATGGGCCAAAACTTATAACATTGCCGAACTTGTTCTACGCCTACCGGAGAAGAAGGACAAGCTCAAGCCCAAGTGGGATCATTGATAAAGTTCTCACCGGAGGAGCGTACCGCCTGTGTGATGCATCAGATAATCGACTCGAGCTGAACCCATGGAACGCGGCCAGACTCCAAATATTCTACGCCTAGCGCCGAACTCTCTGTTCGTCTCCTTCCCTCCGCCTTTTTTTAATTTTTAGTTATATCCTCTCTCTTTCTTTTTACGGCTTTAAGGCTTTAAGTGTGACTCGACTACACACTTTGGACGCGCTAATCCTCAAACATGTGCGCTCATTATACCTGGGGGCTTCTTATACAAAAGCTTAATATAATTATCTTCCGGGCATCACGCCCACTGTATATGTGGCCCTTTCCCATATGTACCTTTTCTTCACCATTGTATGCATCGATATGACTTAAGTTTTGGCCAAGCTGGTGTGCCTGGCTCCTGTGTTTATGCCCTACGTTCCCATTAGTTCGGCTAGGGCATAAGGGGAGCACCTCTGCAATTGTTACTGCCGGGTACTCCAGACGTGTACCTCAGACTGGGTGAAGCCGAAAGCTAGCGTTCTTAAGGGTATATTCGGTCGGTGAACTAAAGATGTTTTTACCTATTACAATACAAACCCCCAGATGTTGCATATACTGCGTTTTTGCTCGCAATTCGGACGTGCACACTAATGCATGTGTACCCAGGGAAAGGAACCCTTAACAGAACTATCCTCTCTAGAAGATGTTTCTTACTATCCATGTAATATAACATAGCTAGTTGGGTACTTGTCTGTTCAAGCAATTATGACCCCTACGCCTTGTTTCCATGCGTACCCCGGTTTATATAACTGAGCGGGTATTCGGAAACACTCCGGACTGTCGGGTCTGGAGGATGAAGTGAAAAGGTCGGCCATGACAAATGATTTACAATCCAGCTAGGGACAAATATGTCAATTGAAGTACATAGTCACTTAGACTCACATACTTCTTATTCTATGCCATCCAACAGGTTGTCCAGCCTACAATCCTCTTGGGAATACTTTACGACTAATCCTACCTGGTCATATACCAGACTAACGGGAATCTCCTTCCCATCTAACCCTACAGGTCCGACCTGGACCATGTAATTCGGATCGATCTTGGTATACCGTGTTTTTACCATGGCCCAAGCTTCCCTCGCACCTTGTCGACAGGCGGATATCATCCATAGTCAGAAATTCCGTCGTGATACGTCTCCAACGTATCTATAATTTTTGATTGTTCCATGCTATTATATTACCTGTTTTGGATGTTTATGGGCTTTACTTTACACATTTGTATCATTTTTGGGACTAACCTACTAACCAGAGGCCCAGCCCGTATTGCTGTTTTTTTGCCTATTTCAGTGTTTCGAAGAAAATGAATATCAACGGAGTCCAAACGGAATGAAACCTTCGGGAGCGATCTTTTTGGAACAAACGTGATCCAGAGGACTTGGAGTGGAAGTCAAGAAACAAGCGAGGCGGCCACGAGGGTGCCCGGCGCGCCCCCACCCTCATAGGCCCCTCGAGCATCCACCGACCTACTTCTTCCTCCTATATATACCCATGTACCCCGAAAACATCAGAAGCGACCACGAAAAACTATTTTCACCACCATAACCTTCTATATCCGTGAGATCCCATCTTGGAGCCTTCACCGACGCTCTGCCGGAGGGGGAATCGATCACGGAGGGCCTCTACATCAACTCCAAGGCCTCTCTGATGAGTTGTGAGTAGTTTACCACAGATCTTCGGGTCCATAGTTATTAGCTAGATGGCTTATTCTCTCTCTTTGAATATCAATACCATGTTCTCCTCGATCTTCTTAGAGATCTATTCGATGTAACTCTTTTTGCGGTGTGTTTGTCGAGATCCGATGAATTGTGGGTTTATGATCAAGTTTATCTATGAGAAATATTTGAATATCCTCTGAATTCTTTTGTGTGTGATTAAGTTATCTTTGCAAGTCTCTTCGAATTATCAGTTTGGTTTGGCCTACTAGATTGATCTTTCTTGCAATGGGAGAATTGCTTAGCTTTGGGTTCAATCTTGCGATGTCCTTTCCCAGTGACAGCAGGGGCAGCAAGGCACGTATTGTATTGTTGCCATCGAGGATAAAAAGATGGGGTTTATATCATATTGCATGAGTTTATCCCTCCACATCATGTCATCTTTCTTAATGCGTTACTCTGTTCTTTATGAACTTAATACTCTAGATGCATGCTGGATAGCGGTCGATGTGTAGAGTAATAGTAGTAGATGCAGGCAGGAGTCGATCTACTTGTCACGGACGTGATGCCTATATACATGATCATGCCTAGATAATCTCATAATTATTTGCCTTTCTATCAATTGCTTGACAGTAATTTGTTCACCCACCGTAATACTTATGCTATCTTGAGAGAAGCCACTAGTGAAACCTATGGCCCTCGGGTCTATCTCTTATCATATAAGCTTTCAATTTACTTTTATTCGCATCTTTTACTTTTCCTATCTATATCATAAAATACCAAAAATATTTATCTTATCATATTATCTCTATGAGATCTCACTTCGCAAGTGGCCTTGAAGGGATTGACAACCCCTTTATTGCATTGGTTGCGAGTTCTTGTTTGTTTGTGTAGGTGCGTGGGACTTTTGAGGAGCCTCCTACTGGATTGATACCTTGGTTCTCAAAAACTGAGGGAAATACTTACGCTACTATTGCTGCATCACTCTTTCCTCTTCAAGGAAAACCAACGAAGCTCAAGGCGTAGCAAGAAGGATTTCTGGCGCCGTTGCCGGGGAGGTCTTCGCTCAATTCAAGACATACCAAGTACCCATCACAAACTCATCTCCCTCGCACTTACATTATTTGCCATTTGCCTCTTGTTTTCCTCTCCCCCACTTCACCCTTGCCGTTTTATTTGCCCTCTCTTTCCCAATCTTCCCTCTCTTTACCGTTTGCCTTCTCGTTGCCATGGCCGAATCAAAAAGAACTAAGGGTCCTTTCCAGGGTTCTAGTACCTTGGATAGTCCCTCTATCCTCTCTAAGCTCATAAATAATGATGCTATGGAAAGACCTACCGGTGTCACCAATGAGAGTTTGAATGATTTTAATGAAGATGACTCCGGAATTTTTCGTTATTTACTTGATGAGTCTTTAAAAGATGCTTGGGATAGGTTATTAAGGATTCGGGCTAGCTATGTACCACAATATCAAATTGAGGTTTACTTAAAAAGTTTCTATGTTGGCTTACCCGCTTCTTTCAAGAAAGTTCTAGATTCTATTTTTGAAGGAGGTTTTCTTGAAGGGGATGCTATAGATACCTATGAAAGAATGAAAACTATATTTGGGCACCCCATGAATGATAAGGTTGAATCTACCACCCTCTTATGATTTTATCAAAATGAAATTATCAAAGAAATGAAGGCTAGCTTAGATGCAAATTTCCGTAATGTGCTTAATCTTACTTCCTCCATTAATGGCAATGCACTTTCCCAAAATAGAAGGATGAATGCCATAGAACATAAATTCGCTCTTTTCTTTCCAAATACCAAAGATGGCACTACTTAGATCTATCCTCGCTTTTATGCCTAGCTAGGGGCGTTAAACGATAGCACTAGTTGGGAGGCAACCCAATTTTATTTTTGTTTTTTTGTTTTTGCTTCTGTTTTGTAATAAATTTTGCATCTACCTTCTGTTTAGATGTGTTTTCATGTTTTAAATTGTGTTTGTGCCAAGTAGAACCTATAGGATAACCTATGGTGATAGTTAATTTGATTCTGCTGAAAAAAAGAAACTTTGCACGCATGAAAATAATTTTAGTAATTCACAGGAACGTGATTTTGCATTTATTCTTTTTGCTGTAGATCAACAGACAAATTTCACAGGACTTCCTATTTTGGTAGGATTTTAGAGTTCCATAAGTATTCAAGAGTTACAGATTGCTACAGATTGTTCTGTTTTTGACAGATTCTGCTTTTCGTGCGTTGTTTGCTTATTTTGATGCATCTATGGCTAGTATGTAGGGGTATGAACCATAGAGAACTTGGAATACAGTAGGTTTAACACCAATATAAATAAATAATGAGTTCATTACAGTAGTTTATGTGGTGGTTTTTCTTTCTTGCACTAACGGAGCTTATGAGATTTCTTGTTGAGTTTTGTGTTGTGAAGTTTTCAAGTTTTGGGTAAAGATTTGATGGATTATGGAATAAGAAGTGGCAAGAGCCTAAGATTTGGGATGCCCAAGGCACCCCAAGATATTCAAGAATAGTCCAAGGCCTAAGCTTGGGGATGCCCCGGAAGGCATCCACTCTTTTGTCTTCGTCACCGGTAACTTTACTTGGAGCTATATTTTTATTCGCCACATGATATGTGTTTTGGTTGGAGCGTCTTGTATGATATTAGTCTTTGATTTTTAGTTTACCACAATTATCCTTGCTTTACACACCTTTTGGGAGAAACCCACTTGATTGGAATTTATTAGAATACTCTATGTGCTTCACTTATATCTTTTGAGCTACATAGTTTTTGCTCTAGTGCTTCACTTATATCTTTTAGAGCACGACAGTGGCTTAATTTTGTAGAAATTATTAATCTCTCATGCTTCACTTATATTATTTTGAGAGTCTCATAGAACAGCATGGTATTTTCTATGGTTATAAAATTGGTCCTAGAATGATGGACATCCAAGTTGGGTATAACAAAAACTATCATAGGAAGTGAATTGGATGCTATGATCAATTTGATACTTGATAATTGTTTTGAGATATGGAGGTAGTGATATTAGAGTCATGCTAGTTGGGTGATTATGAATTTAAAGAATGCTTGTGTTGAAGTTAGCAAGTCCCGTAGCATGCACATATGGTAAAAGTTGTGTAACAAATTTGAAACATGAGGTGTTCTTAGATTGTGCATCCTTATGAGTGGCGGTCGGGGATGAGCGATGGTCTTTTCCTATCAATCTATCCCCCTAGGAGCATGAGCGTGCTTGGTTTTTGATGACTTGTAGATTTTTTCAATAAGTATATGAGTTCTTTATGACTAATGTTGAGTCCATGGATTATACGCACTCTCACCTTTCCATCATTGCTAGCCTCTTTGGTACCGTGCATTGCCCTTTCTCACCTTGAGAGTTGGTGCAAACTTCGCCGGTGCATTCAAACCCCGTGATACAATACGCTCTATCACACATAAACCTCCTTATATCTTCCTCAAAACAGCCACCATACATACCTATTATGGCATTTCCATAGCCATTCCGAGATATATTGCCATGCAACTTTTCCACCCTTCCGTTCATCATCATGACACACATCATCATTGTCATATTGCCTTGCATGATCATGTAGTTTACATAGTATTTGTGGCAAAGCCACCATGCATAATTTTTTATACATGTCACTCTTGATTCATTGCCCATCCCGGTACACCTCCGGAGGCATTCATATAGAGTCATATCTTGTTCTAGTTTTGAGTTGTAAATAAATAGAAGTGTGATGATCATCATTATTAGAGCATTGTCCTGAATTAAAAAAAAGTCCAAAGAAAAAAAGAAAAAAAGAAAGGCCAAAAGAAAAAAAGGCCCAAAAAAAGAAAAAAAGGGGGAAAAAGGGGGCAATGTTACTATCCTTTTCCACACTTGTGCTTCAAAGTAGCACCATGTTCTTCATATAGAAAGTCTTTTATGTTGTCACTTTCATATACTAGTGGGAATTTTTCATTATAGAACTTGGCTTGTATATTCCTACAATGGGCTTCCTCAAAATTCCCTAGGTCTTCGTGAGCAAGCAAGTTGGATGCACACCCACTAGTTTCTTTTGTTGAGCATTCATATATTTATAGCTCTAGTGCATCCGTTGCATGGCAATCCCTACTCCTCATGTTGACATCAATTGATGGACATCTCCATAGCTCATTGATTATCCTCGTCAATGTGAGACTTTCTCCTTTTTTGTCTTCTCCACACAACCTCCATCATGATATTCTATTCCTCCCATAGTGTTATATCCATGGCTCACGCTCATGTATTGCGTGAAAGTTGAAAAGGTTTGAAATTACTTAAGTGTGAAACAATTGCTTGGCTTGTCATCGGGGGTGTGCAAGACAGGAGCATTTTTGTGTGACGAAAATGAAGCATAGCCTAACTATATGATTTTGTAGGGATGAACTTTTTTTAGCCATGTTATTTTGAGAAGACATGATTGCTTTGATTAGTATGCTTGAAGTATTACTATTTTTTATGTTAATATGAACTTTTACTTTGAATCATTTGGATCTGAACATTCATGTCACAATAAAGAAAATTACATTGAGAATTATGCTAGGTAGCATTCCACATCAAAAATTCTGTTTTTTTATCATTTACCTACTCGAGGATGAGCAGGAATTAAGCTTGGGGATGCTTGATATGTCTCCAACGTATCTATAATTTTTTATTGTTCCATGCTATTATATTACCCGTTTTGGATGTTTATGGGCTTTACTTTACACATGTAGCATCCCAAAATTCTAAATTTTGGAGTGTTATTTTAAATAGATAGTTTTGATTGATTGCTTGATTGATCATGTGAAGTTGAGTGAAATTTGAAACTTTTGAAAGTTAAATGAGAGGGAATAAAAGGACTTTCCCAAACATTCATCTTAG
This sequence comes from Triticum aestivum, assembly GCF_018294505.1. Lineage (NCBI taxonomy): Eukaryota > Viridiplantae > Streptophyta > Magnoliopsida > Poales > Poaceae > Triticum > Triticum aestivum. The sequence continues at coordinate 229,474,524 of NC_057795.1, forward strand.
TTTTATGATCTCCGTGAATTCAAATTCTTTCCAAATACCAAACCCTAGAGAGAAGATGACATGACTTCTTCCATTTAAATAAATGAAAAGGGTTTTTGAAAATATTTGAATTCCATTTGGAACTATTTCAAATTCAGAAACTTTAAGCAACTCAATGACTTTCATGAGAGAAGATAAAATGACTTCTTCAAAATCATATGAAATATGAGTTGGGAGTTAAAAGAAATCCAATTTAAAGTCCTTTTGGAAATTATTTCCAAATTGGAGTTATTTGGGTTTTATTCAAATTATTTTTCTCCAAAAAAATAAAATATATGGAAATTAGGGTAAAATGATTCCCTACAATAGAAAAATGGAGAGAAATAAATTTGAAATCATTTTGGCATTTTTAAAATGATTTTTCTTTGGGTTTATTGCACCAGAAACACTCTTTGCTTTGTTTCAATTTTTGTGGATTTTATTTGACTCTATAAAAATGTTCATCTTGTATTTTCTGAATGTTTTGATATATAATATGCCTATATTATATTTCTGTTTTTGTTTCCCTTTGTTTATTTCCTTGACTGTGTGTATTTAAAAAAAGAAAAAAACTTCCTCCGTAGCCGACTGGGCCGGCCCAGCTCCCGCCAGGCTGCAGCCTAGCCCACCTCCTCGCCGTCCACGAACTCCCGAGCAGGAGTCCTGCCACCGCACTACTCGCCGGCCACCGCCATGGCCGAGCCGGCCTCCTCGCTCCCCAACCGCTCCCGCACGCCACGCCCTCCCCCTCCGCCTTTAAAAGGTGAGACCGCCGCCCCCTCCCTCCTCCTTCTCCTCCTCCTCCGCCGCAATCGCCGTCGTCGCTGGAGCTCCCGCCCCGACGAGATCTGCGGCCGCCACTGCGCTCCGTTCCAACGTCCCCGAGCGTCGCCGACCCCACCGCTGCATCCGCCTCGCTGCGCCGCGCCTCCCCGAGGCTTCGCCCGGGATAGAGGGCCACCGGAGCCGTCGCCCCGACCACACCCGAGCCGCCGCCGCCGTCTTCCTTCCCCGGCGACGTCGATGCCCACCTCCGCGGTAAGCCGCCGGTGCTCCTCGTCCGTCCGATCTAGGTTAGATGGATAGGATTAGATTAGTTTTTTTATTTTATTCGAATCGTTTTTCTTTACTTAGTGAACATTCACTGCTTTGCCTTCGCAGCGAACGGTTTTTAACCAATAGATTTCTGACACGTGGCCAGGGACCTAGTTGTAGTTTTTTTTTCAGACCAGTCCCTGTTCTTCAAACGATCACAACTTTTTGCTCGTTTATCCAAATCGAACTAAACCAATGCCTACTTCTTCGTGATGATGCCCTCTATCCAGTAAAACAAATTAAACTTGTTTTTGAAAGCTTTAAAATTTGAATTCAAACCGTTTAGTATTTGAACTTCGTTTGATCGTAACTTGAGTTTTATAACTCCGATTTAGTTGATTCTTTTTGCAAATCGAAGCTCTTGACCTAAACTTTTTGATAAGGCCAAATTCACTTAATTTTGGCACTGTTAGAAATTGTTTTATGTTGTAAGAGTTATTTGCGCATGAAATTATAGAGGGAATAGTGGGAACACTACCTCAAAAAGGGGGATCTCATCCTACCCAAGAAGAAACACAAGTGTTTGAAAAGATTTGCGAAGTTACAAAAATCTTACAAAAGTCTCTTTAACCTCTCAAGAGTGTTAGCGGAAATCTTCACCGCATGAATATGTTGATTACTCTTTGCAATAAGCGGTTGGAATCTTTAGATCTAAAAATTTCCGAGTATGAAGGTAAACGTAAAGAACCTCCCAGATTCGAGCATGACTCCACTAAAAAACTGAAAATTAAAGATGGCACTACTTAGATCTATCCTCGCTTTTATGCCTAGCTAGGGGCGTTAAACAATAGCGCTAGTTGGGAGGCAACCCAATTTTATTTTATGTTTTATGTTTTTGCTTTTGTTTACTAATAATTTTTGCGTCTACCTTCTGTTTAGATGTGTTTTTATGTTTTAGTTAGTGTTTGTGCCAAGTAGAACCTATAGGATAACCTATGGTGATAGTTAATTTGATTCTGCTGAAAAACAGAAACTTTGCACGCACGAAAATAATTTTAGTAATTCGCAGAAAAGTGCTTTTGCGTTGATTCTTTTTGATGTAGATCAATAGATAAATTGTCCAGGACTTCCTATTTTTTTAGGAGTTTTAGAGTTCTAGAAGTATTCGGGAGTTACAGATTTCTACAGACTGTTCTGTTTTTGACAGATTCTGTCTTTCGTGTGTTGTTTGCTAATTTTGATGCATCTATGGCTAGAATGTAAGGGTATGAACCATAGAGAACTTGGAATACAGTAGGTTTAACACCAATATAAATAAATAATGAGTTCATTACAGTACCTTATGTGGTGGTTTTTCTTTCTTGCACTAACGGAGCTTATGAGATTTCCTATTGAGTTTTGTGTTGTGAAGTTTTCAAGTTTTGGGTAAAGATTTGATGGACTATGAAATAAGGAGTGGCAAGAGCCTAAGCTTGGGGATGACCATGGAACCCCAAGATAGTCAAGAATATCCAAAAGCCTAAGCTTGGGGATGCCCCGGAAGGCATCCCCTCTTTCGTCTTTGTTTACCGGTAACTTTACTTGGAGCTATATTTTTATTTGCCACATGATATGTGTTTTGCTTGGAGCGTCTTCTATGATATTAGTCTTTGATTTTTAGTTTACCACAATTATTCTTGCTGTACACACCTTTTGGGAATAATCCCACTTGATTAGAATTTATTAGAATACTCTATGTGCTTCACTTATATCTTTTGAGCTAGATAGTTTTGCTCTAGTTCTTCACTTAAATCTTTTAGAGCACGGCAGTGGCTTAATTTTGTAGAAATTGTTAGTCTCTCATGCCTCACTTATATCATTTTGAGAGTCTCTTAGAACAGCATGGTATTTGCTATGGTTATAAAATTGGTCCTAGAATGATAGGCATCCAAGTTGGGTATAATAAAAACTATCATAGGAAGTGAATTGGATGCTATGATCAATTTGATACTTGATAATTGTTTTGAGATATGGAGGTAGTGATATTAGAGTCATGCTAGTTGGGTGATTATGAATTTAAAGAATGCTTGTGTTGAAGTTAGCAAGTCTCGTAGCATGCATGTATGGTGAAAGTTGTGTAACAAATTTGAAACATGAGGTGTTCTTAGATTGTGCATCCTTATGAGTGGCGGTCGGGGACGAGCGATGGTCTTTTCCTACCAATCTACCCCCCTAGGAGCATGCACGTAGTGCTTGGTTTTTGATGAATTGTAGATTTTTGCAATAAGTATATGAGTTCTTTTTTGACTAATGTTGAGTCCATGGATTATACACACTCTCACCCTTCCATCATTGCTAGCCTCTTCGGTACCGTGCATTGCCCTTTCTCACCTTGAGAGTTGGTGCAAACTTCGCCGATGCATCCAAACCCCGTGATACGATACGCTCTATCACACATAAACCTCCTTATATCTTCCTCAAAAAATCCACCATACCTACCAATTATGGCATTTCCATAGCCATTCTGAGATATATTGCCATGCAACTTTCCACCGTTCCGTTTATCACCATGACACGCATCATCATTGTCATATTGCCTTGCATGATCATGTAGTTGACATCGTATTTGTGGCAAAGCCACCATGCATAATTTTTCATACATGTCACTTTTGATTCATTGCCCATCCCGGTACACCGCCGGAGGCATTCATATAGAGTCATATGTTGTTCTAGTTTTGGGTTGTAATTCATGAGTTGTAAATAAATAAAAGTGTACTGATCATCATTATTAGAGCATTGTCCCCAAATAAAAAAAGGGAAAGGCCAAAAAAAGAAAGGCCAAGAAGAAAAAAAAGGAAAAGGAAAAAAGAAAGGCCAAAAGAAAAAAAGAAAGGCCGAAAAAAAGAAAAAAAAGAAAAAAGAAAAAAGAAATAAAAATGGGGCAATGTTACTATCCTTTTCCGCACTTGTGCTTCAAAGTAGCACCATGTTCTTCATGTAGCGAGTCTCGTATGTTGTCACTTTCATATACTAGTGAGAATTTTTCATTATAGAACTTGGCTTGTATATTCCTACGATGGGCTTCCTCAAAATGCCCTAGGTCTTCGTGAGCAAGCAAGTTGGATGCACACCCACTAGTTTCTTTTGTTGAGCTTTCATACATTTATAGCTCTAGTGCATCCGTTGCATGGCAATCCCTACTCCTCATGTTGACATCAATTGATGGGCATCTCCATAGCCCATTGATTATCCTCATCAATGTGATACTTTCTCCCTTTTTGTCTTCTCCACACAATCCCCATCATCATATTCTATTCCACCCATAGTGCTATATCCATGGCTCACGCTCATGTATTGCGTGAAAGTTGAAAAAGTTTGAGATTATTTAAGTGCAAAACAATTGCTTGGCTTGTCATCGGGGGTGTATAAGATGGGAGCATTTTTGTGTGACGAAAATAAAGCATAGCCTAACTATATGATTTTGTAGGTATGAACTTTCTTTAGCCATGTTATTTTGAGAAGACATGATTGCTTTGATTAGTATGCTTGAAGTATTACTATTTCTTATGTCAATATAAACTTTTATTTTGAATCATTTGGACCTGAACATTCATGCCACAATAAAGAAAATTACATTGAGAATTATGCTAGGTAGCATTCCACATCAAAAATTCTATTTTTTATCATTTACCTACTCGAGGATGAGCAGGAATTAAGCTTGGGGATGCTTGATACGTCTCCAACGTATCTATAATTTTTTATTGTTCCATGCTATTATATTACCCGTTTTGGATGTTTATGGGCTTTACTTTACACATGTAGCATCCCAAAATTCTAAATTTTGGAATGTTATTTTAAATAGATAGTTTTGATTGATTGTTTGATTGATCGTGTGAAGTTGAGTGAAATTTGAAACTTTTGAAAGTTAAATGAGAGGGAATAAAAGGACTTTCCCAAACTTTCATCTTGGTTTTATGATCTCCATGAATTCAAATTCTTTTCAAATACCAAACCCTAGAGAGAAGATGACATGACTTCTTCATTTAAATAAATGAAAAGGGTTTTTGAAAATATTTGAATTCCATTTGGAACTATTTCAAATTCAGAAACTTTAAGCAACTCAATGACTTTCATGAGGGAAGATAAAATGACTTCTTCAAAATCATATGAAATATGAGTTGGGAGTTAAAAGAAATCCAATTTAAAGTCCTTTTGGAAATTATTTCCAAATTGGAGTTATTTGGGTTTTATTCAAATTATTTTTCTCCAAAAAAATAAAATATATGGAAATTAGGGTAAAATGATTCCCTACAATAGAAAAATGGAGAGAAATAAATTTGAAATCATTTTGGCATTTTTAAAATGATTTTCCTTTGGGTTTTATTGCACCAGAAGCACTCTTTGCTTTGTTTCAATTTTTGTGGATTTTATTTGACTCTATAAAAATGTTCATCTTGTAGGAAATCTTTTTCTGAAATTTTTGATCTATAATATGCCTATATTATATTTCCGTTTTTGTTTCCCTTTGTTTATTTCTTTGACTATGTGTATTTAAAAAAAAAGAAAAAAAACTTCCTCCGTCGCCGACTGGGCCGGCCCACCTCCCGCCAGGCCGCAGCCCAGCCCACCTCCTCACCGTCCCCGAACTCACGAGCAGGAGTCCCGCCGCCGCACGACTCATCGGCTACCGCCGTGGCCGAGCCGGCCTCCTCGCGCCCCAACCCCTCCCGCACGCAACGCCCTCCCCCTCCGCCTTTAAAAGGTGAGACCGCCGCCCCCTCCCTACCCCTTCTCCTCCTCCGCCGCAATCGCCGCCCTCGCCGGAGCTCCCGCCCCGACGAGATCTGTCGCCGCCACCGCGCTCCGTTCCAACGTCCCCGAGCGTCGCCGACCCCACCGCTGCATCCGCCTCGCTGCACCGCGCCTCCCCGAGGCTTCGCCAGGGATAGAGGGCCACCGGAGCCGTCGCCCCGACCACACCCGAGCCGCCGCCGCCGTCTTCCTTCCCCGGCGACGTCGACGCCCACCACCGCGGTAAGCCGCCGGTGCTCCTCGTCCGTCCGATCTAGGTTAGATGGATAGGATTAGATTAGTTTTTTTATTTTATTCGAATCGTTTCTTTACTTAGTGAACATTCACTGCTTTGCCTTCGCAGTGAATGGTTTTTAACCAATAGATTTCTGACACGTGGCCAGGGACCTAGTTGTAGTTTTTTTTCCAGATCAGTCCCTGTTTTTCAAACGATCACAACTTTTTGCTCATTTATCCAAATCCAACGAAACCAATGCCTACTTCTTTGTTAAACAAATTAAACTTGTTTTTGAAAGCTTTAAAATTTGAATTCAAACAGTTTAGTATTTGAACTTCGTTTGATCGTAACTTGAGTTTTATAACTCTGATTTAGTTGATTCTTTTTGCAAATCGAAGCTCTTGACCTAAACTTTCTGATAAGGCCAAATTCACTTAATTTTGGCACTGTTAGAAATTGTTTTATGTTGTAAGAGTTATTTGCTTGTTTTTGAAGTTTTCCGAGATCTTTTCTCCGATTTTTTTGCATGATTGCTTATGTGGTTACTATTGCTTGCTTACGATAGATTTACCGGGGTGTGACGAGTAGAAATATCAGGAGTATTGAGTGCAAAGCATCTTCATCAATCGTACAGGCAAGTTCACACTTTGATCATACTTTTCATTACCCAGCTTTTATGCATTAGTTCCAACTCTCAAACATTGCGTGAGTAGGATTGATAACATGTGGGTATTGGGAAGTAGTTGATGAGGTAGAACCTATTGCCCTGTTTATTACCAAACCCTTGGGATTTACTTCTACATTATGCTTATACTGCTATGCTATGCTCGTAGACGTGGATTGGGTTTGAGTGTATCCATGACCAATGTGAGATTGTTAATTAGTGGTTCAACTTTAATACACATCTGGGTGGATTGAGGCACCTGGGGAATCCAGTGTTGCCTGTTTTTTGGTAATCCCGGGGTTTCGTGTGATTTTCCTATGGACCGCCACCCAGGCTCAAAGGGATCATAAGATTATTCATGCTAGAAACTTCTGTATGCAGCCACAAGCTATTATGGGCTCTAGCATAGTTGATTAAGTCGTGTGAACTCTTACAGTGGTAGACTAGCAGATGTCGGGGAAAGTAGGTGTAACTGTCTACCCATCGTAAGGTGCTAACGCTTCTGAAAGACTGCGTCTCGGTCATCCATTTCTCAAACATCATGTAGTGCGAGAAATTCAACGGAGGAGATCGACTCTTGTGGGGAAAAGTGTGCAAGCCTCTGCAGAGTGTACAAACTAATCATGGTTAGCCGTGTCCCCGGTTATGGACATCTTGAGTATCTGGTTCTTGGATTATCATGTTGATCTCATCATGTTACTTAATTAATTTGTTGGGTTGTTAACTTTTAATTGGGATTGAGTTGGGGTTTACCTTCTCAATATTTTCAACAAACTTTGTAGTTAAATAAAATATATTCTTTTGTTGTAGGGAAAAACTGGCTTTATGCAAAAATAAACTTAGAGCTTTCCACCAGCCAAATATGCATGTAGTGATAGCTATTATTCATCATTTATCCTATGGTGTGAATTTGCCAGTACATTCAATGTACTGACCTACATGGCTGCAACGTCTCATGTTGCAGGATTCCTACGACGAGTAAGTGATACGTTAGGGTTATGATTTCTACACTCAACTTTGCCGTTGGTGTTGATGGGAATCCACAACCTTGTTGATTCTTCCGATATATGGATTGAGGTAATAACATTTATGTTACTTTATACATGTGATTTACGTCTGTTATAAATACTCGAGTATTGTGTGTGTCAGCATACCGATCCAGGGATGACACTTAAGCACAGAGACTTGACCGTCTGAGGTCGGGTCGCTACAAGATGGTATCAGAGCACATGTTGACTATAGGAAGTGACCCTAGAGGCTGGCAAGCCCATAGGAAAGATTTTCTCCATTACTTTATTTTCAAAAAGATCTCTTACCTCTCTTCTCTTCTGAGCTTATTCCAAATATTCCCTTTAGTGAGACCATACCCTTTCTCCTTTTGACCACATGAAGATTCGGTTCATGAGACCACTCCAAGAAGTACAAGATATCGGACAACTAAGACCACTTTGGAATAAAGAGGATTTTTACCATGCATTACAATGATGGAAACTACAACGATTGAAGACTCCGAAGACTAGGAGAATTTGAAGGTTCTGAAGAATTTCCAGATTAGTATGACCTAGGAACGCCCCTTATGGAACTTGGCAGACTATGAAAGCGGTCAATACCCGAGATTAAGCTGTATCGGAGAAAGACCGAAACATGGAGCATTAGAACTCAAAGTTTTTGTCAAGAAAACCCTAAGGAAGGAGATATCAACTATGGAATGATAGCTCATGGAAATGACGAGAGCAGAAACACGACTATCCATGATGTTATCGCCTGCTTATGCTATTGTCACCGTGCTGAGTTAAGCCCGCATTTCTTTGGAAGGATTGGATGGTAGAAGGCTGATGGAGCACCTATCAGCAAAGGATGCAGTTTTAACCTTAGCTGGTGTGTCACCAGGATCTAGAGAATTGCATCAAGAAGTTTAAGATGGATCTTCAGGAAGCTATATTTTGACAAGGAAGAAATTCGTGAAGAACTCATGTCCCAGAAGTTGAAAGTAGCCAAGCTAGAGGAGCAAAACCTCGAGATACCGGAGATACGTCAGGAACTGAAGGACAGTAGGACCATGGTTCATGCCAAGGATGTTGCAATCCAGAAGTTTGGAACGCAATTATTAAAGGACGCCACGAGAGATTCGCGTCAACAGAGATGATCTGGCAAAAGAACTTGAGAAAGATAAGCATGATTGGAAGAAGCCATTGGAGGCATGAACAAGACTGGAAGAGCTTGACGACGTTGAAGATTTATTGACCTTTAGAAGACCAAACCCCTGTTATATACTTACGTTAGATGCGATTTTTGTGAGCTGTCATTTGTTTGATGTCTTCCGACAGCCACAAAATAAAATCTGTCTTTTCAAAACCATTGTTTGCATTGTGTGTATCCCTCCCTCTCTATCTCTCTGAATCTCACCCCAAAACCCTTGGATCCCAAAAGATGACGAATGGAAATGAACTCACATTTCTGTGACCGATAAGTCAATTGGAAATGGACCGATGGATTCAGAACATGGAGGATCACGTGAAGAAAAACACTATAGTCGGAAAGGATATGGCCCAGCATGCTCTTTAATGCTTTGAAAGAGGTGCTGCTACTTGGTGGAGGATGTACCAAAACATAAATGGATGGCAAGGAATAACCACTTGGAAGGAATTTAAGTTGACTTTGCTAAAGTCTTAGTTTGTGTCCCAGAAATTGAAGCCTTATGGAAATGATATGAAGAAGCCTTGTGCATGCAAGCTCTGTGGGGAAATAGGACACAACCATAAAGAACACAAGGATGAATGCCCTAATTGTGAAGCAAGTCACCTAGCTGAAGAATGCCCAACTAGGCAGATTACTTGTTTCTTGTGTGAAGGGACTAACCACTACCCTGCTCAGTGTCACATTTACCCCATGGTACAAAGAACCACCCAGCAGAAGAAAGAAGCAATGAAAGGAGTCCTCATGGAAATTTTAGAAGAACCTGTGATGAAGGAAGAGGTGGAGGACACACCCGAAGGAGACCCAGTTAAACCCTGCACCAAGTCATGTTATTCATGTGGAGAAGAAGGACACATCTCCCAAAATTGTCTAAATGGGGATCTAGTAGAATTCCCGACAGAGGAAGTAGAGTATGACCCACATGAAATAGAATCCCTGATTGGAACGGAAAAGTCCAGGAAGAGAAGTAGATTGGATACCAAGAAGGACCTGAGTCATATCACCTATTTCAGGTGCAAGGAGTTAGGGCACTACTTCAACAGTTGCCCAAAAAGGAAGTCGAGGACCCAAGGAGGCTATGTAATCATGAGGGAACCTCGAGACTTGTCAGAAGTAATATGTTTCTTCTGTAATGAAGCAGGGCACTTTGCAATAGATGGTCCCAAGGAGAAGAAGACTTGTGCTAAATAGTTGAGTTAGCAACAATGGAAATGTAGTAGTAGCAGGGGGAACAATTCTTTTACATTGAGGTGTTGAGTTGAGGCATGTAATGGAAATGTAGGAGATTGTAATACTTTGAGAATCAATAAAGTTAGCATCATTGGTACTTATTTGGATCTTATGAGTTGTTACTCTATGAAGAAGGATTTTGACCAATTTCGAGGATATGAGAAATATGGTCTATGGATAAGTTTGTGCATTTCAAGGGTGGTAGAAATTGTGAGAACCCTTGACTCCTGGAAAAGATAAGATGTTCCATGAAGTGGACTATGGACAAAATAAGTACGAGTTTTATCTCGATATGTGGGATACCCCAAGAGTATGAAGGGATGAAGTACTATTAGCTATAAAGGAGATATAATGTTGGTAATATGGAGCAATTGTAACTCCATGATGAGTCTGAGTAATCACGTATGAGTTTGGTACAAATAGAAGGAAGAAAGACAGTACAATTGGATGGATTTAAGAATGCTAGGAAGCTGGATGTTGGAATAATGATCAGTTGCCCCGATGATGAGTTCAAGGTTCACGAGTGATGAGATGGGCCATAACCCACAGGCTCCAGGACCTGCCAGAAGCAAGAACACTATTGCTGAAGGAAAAACCCTGGAAGAGGATATGCCTTTAACAACAAACGATTTTATAGGAGTTTACGCAAAACCTGAGAATTGTGAAAGGAACGATAGATGTTGTTTGGTTTGCAGAATCAATGGATTTATCCGAACTTGGTTCGTCGACAAGAGAAATTCTGCATTGCTTGTGAGGATGACCGAGTGTTAGAATGTGAGATTCGCTAAACCATATACGAGGTAATAATTTGGGTGCGGGATGGATCGATCACCATACCGACTTACTCTTATTATTCGCCTTGTTATGTGGGATGGAGAATCTGAGTGACTTACCTATACTAGAGAGACGACGATCAAAACCTTGTTTAAACCATGAAAGGTATGACAATTTTCCCTTGTACAAGGTAGCCGTTGCCAAACGTAGGATGTACGGTGAGAATGAAGCCCAACCCCTTTCCTGTAGGAGAAACCATAAATTGTTGACCACCATGAGATATCGATAGTTGTTTAGTATTGGCGCCAGACCCGTCAGCTAAGAATACCCAGTCATGGAATAACCTTACCAAGATGGAATGGACACGGGAATTGAGGAAAAGGTTATGCCACCACCGGAAGAGCCCAGAGAAGGAATTATCCTGAAGATCTAAGAAGATTAACACTGTCAATAATAAGGATGGAGTATATGAGTTTTGATGGAACCGTAACCATGTTTCTAAGGGTGGTAGCACCCCAGACCCCCGATGATGATCGATGGATTTTGAGAAGACCCCGACCCTAACCTATTTTCTTGCTAGCCACTCCGAATCTCGAGGACGAGATTCATTTTAAGGGTGGTAGGTTTGTTACATCCCAAAATTCTAAATTTTGGAATGTTATTTTAAATATATAGTTTTGATTGATTGTGTGAAGTTGATGAAATTTGAAACTTTTGAAAGTTAAACGAGAGGGAATGAAAGGACTTTCCCAAACTTTGAACTTGCTTTTATGATCTCCATGAATTCAAATTCTTTTCAAGTACCAAACCCTAGAGAGAAGATGACATGACTTCTTCCATTTAAATAGATGAAAAGGGTTTTTGAAAATATTTGAATTCCATTTGGAACTATTTCAAATTCAGAAATTTTAAGCAACTCAATGACTTTCACGAGAGAAGATAAAATGACTTCTTCAAAATCATATGAAATATGAGTTGGGAGTTAAAAGAAATCCAATTTAAAGTGCTTTTGGAAATTATTTCCAAATTGGAGTTATTTGTGTTTTATTCAAATTATTTTTCTCCAAAAAAAATAAAATATATGGAAATTAGGGTAAAATGATTCCCTATAATAGAAAAATGGAGAGAAATAAATTTGAAATCATTTTGACATTTTTAAAATGATTTTTATTTGGGTTTTATTGCATCAGAAGCACTCTTTGCTTTGTTTCAATTTTTCTGGATTTTATTTGACTATAAAAATGTTCATCTTGTAGGAATTCTTTTTCTGAAATTTTTGATATATAATATGCCTATATTATATTTCTGTTTTTGTTTCCCTTTGTTTATTTCTTTGACTGTCTGTATTTTAAAAAAAGAAAAAAAAACTTCCTCCGTCGCCGACTGGGCCGACCTAGCTCCCGCCAGGCTGCGGCCCAGCCCACCTCCTCGCCATACCCGAACTCCCGAGCGGGAGTCCCGTCGCCGCACGACTCGCCGGCCACCGCCGTGGCCGAGCCGGCCTCCTCGCGCCCCAACCCCTCCCGCACGCCACACCCTCCCCCTCCGCCTTTAAAAGGCGAGAATGCCGCCCCCTCTCTCCCCTCTTCTCCTCCTCCTCTGCTGCAACAGCTGCCCTCGCCGGAGCTCCCGCCCCGACGAGATCTTCCGCCGTCGCCGCGCTCCGTTCCAACGTCCCCGAGTGTCGCCGACCCCACCGTTGCTTCCGTCTCGCTGCGCCGCGCCTCCCCGTGGCTTCGCCCGAGCTAGAGGGCCACCGGAGCTGTCGCCCCGACCACACCCGAGCCGCCGCCGCCGTCTTGCTTCCCTGGCGACATCGACGCCCACCATCGCGGTAAGCCGCCGGTGCTCCTCGTCCGTCCGATCTTGGTTAGATGGATAGGATTAGATTAGTTTTTTTATTTTATTCAAATTATTTTTCTTTACTTAGTGAACTTTCACTGCTTTGCCTTCGCAGCGAATGATTTTTAACCAATAGATTTCTGACACGTGGCCAGGGACCTAGTTGTAGTTTTTTCTTCAGATTAGTCCATGTTCTTCAAACGATCACAACTTTTTGCTCGTTTATCCAAATACAACGAAACCAACGCCTACTTCTTCGTTATGACCCTCTCTATCTAGTAAAACAACTTAAACTTGTTTTTGAAAGCTTTAAAATTTGAATTCAAATAGTTTAGTATTTGAACTTCGTTTGATCGTAACTTGAGTTTTATAACTCCGATTTAGTTGATCCTTTTGCAAATCGAAGCTCTTGACCGAAACTTTCTGATAAGGCAAAATTCACTAATTTTGGCACTGTTAGAAATTGTTTTATGTTGTAACAGTTATTTGCTTGTTTTCGAAGTTTTCCGAGATCTTTTCTTCGATTTTTTTGCATGATTACTTATGTGTGGTTACTATTGCTTGCTTACGATAGATTGACCGGAGTGTGACGAGTAGAAATATCAGGAGTATTGAGTGTGAAGAATCTTCATCAACCGTACTGGCAAGTTCACACTTTGATCAAACTTTTCATTACCCAGCTTTTATGCATTAGTTCCAACCCTCAAACATTGCATGAGTAGGATTGATAACATGTGGGTATTGGGAAGTAGTTGATGAGGTAGAACCTATTGCCCTGTTTATTACCAAATCCTTGGGAGTTACTTCTACGTTATGCTTATACTGCTATGCTATGCTCGTAGACGTGGATTGGGTTTGAGTGTATCCATGACCGATGTGAGATTGTTAATTAATGGTTCAACTTAAGGTGGCAACTTTAATACACATCTGGGTGGATTGTGGCACCTGGGGAATCCAATGTTACCTGTTTTTTTGGAAATCCCGGGGTTCCGTGTGATTTTCCTATGGACCGCCACCCAGGCTCAAAGGGATCATAAGATTATTCATGCTAGAAACTTCCGTGTGCAGCCACAAGCTATTATGGGCTCTAGCATAGTTGATTAAGTCATGTGAACTCTTACAGTGGTAGACTAGCAGATGTAGGGGAAAGTAGGTGTAACTGTCTACCCACCGTAAGGTGCTAACGCTTCTGAAAGACTGTGTCTCGGTCATCCATTTCTCAAACATCATTAGTGCGAGAAATTCAACGGAGGAGATCGAGTCTTATGGGGAAAAGTGCGCAAACCTCTGCAGAGTGTACAAACTAATCATGGTTAGCTGTGTCCTCGGTTATGGACATCTTGAGTATCTGGTTCTTGGATTATCATGTTGATCTCATCACGTTACTTAATTAGTTTGTTGGGTTGTTAACTTTTAATTGGGATTGAGTTGGGGTTTACCTTCTCAATATTTTCAACAAACTTTGTAGTTAAATAAAATATATTCTTTTGTTGTAGGGAAAAACTGGCTTTATGCAAAAATAAACTTAGAGCTTTCCACCAGCCAAATATGCATGTAGTGATAGCTATTATTCATCATTTATCCTATGGTGTGAATTTGCCAGTACATTCAATGTACTGACCTACATGGCTGCAACGTCTCATGTTGCAAGATTCCTACGCCGAGTAAGTGATACGTTAGGGTTACGATTTCTACACTCAACTTTGCCGTTGGTGTTGATGGGAATCCACAACCTTGTTGATTCTTCCGCTTTATGGATTGATGTAATAGTATTTACATTACTTTATACATGTGATTTACCTCTGTTATAAATCCTTGAGTACTGTGTGTGTCAGCATACCGATCCAGGGATGACACTTAAGCACAGAGACTTGACCGTCTGAGGTCAGGTCGCTACAACACATTTATATCATTTTTGGGACTAACCTACTATCCGGAGGCCCAGCCCGTATTGCTGTTTTTTTTGCCTATTTCAGTGTTTCGAAGAAAAGGAATATCAAACGGAGTCCAAACGGAATGAAACCTTCGGGAGCGATCTTTTTGGAACAAACATGATCCAGAGGACTTTGAGTGGAAGTCAAGAAACAAGCGAGGTGGCCACGAGGGTGCCCGGCGCCCCCTAGGGGTGGGCACGCCCCCACCCTCGTGGGCCCCTTGAGCGTCCACCGACCTACTTCTTCCTCCTATATATACCCATGTACCCCGGAAACATCAGAAGCGTCCACAAAAAACTATTTCCACTGCCGTAACCTTCTGTATCCGAGAGATCCCATCTTGGAGCCTCCGCCGGTGCTCCGCCGAAGGGGGAATTGATCACGGAGGGCCACTACATCAACTCCAAGGCCTCTCCGATGAGTTGTGAGTAGTTTACCACAGACCTTCGGGTCCATAGTTATTAGCCAGATGGCTTCTTCTCTCTCTTTGAATCTCAATACCATGTTCTCCTCGATCTTCTTGGAGATCTATTCGATGTAACTCTTTTTGCGGTGTGTTTGTCGAGATCCGATGAATTGTGGGTTTATGATCAAGTTTATCTATGAGAAATATTTGAATCTCCTCTGAATTATTTATGTGTGATTAAGTTATCTTTGCAAGTCTTTTCGAATTATCAGTTTGGTTTGGCCTACTAGATTGATCTTTCTTGCAATGGGAGAAGTGCTTAGCTTTGGGTTCAATCTTGCGGTGTCCTTTCCCAGTGACAGCAGGGGCGGCAAGGAACGTATTGTATTGTTGCCATCGAGGATAAAAAGATGGGGTTTATATCATATTGCATGAGTTTATCCCTCTACATCATGTCATCTTTATTAATGCGTTACTCTGTTCTTTATGAACTTAATACTCTAGATGCATGCTGGATAGCGGTCGATGTGTGGAGTAATAGTAGTAGATGCAGGAAGGAGTCGGTCTACTTGTCACGGACGTGATGCCCATATACATGATCATGCCTAGATAATCTCATAATTATTCGCTTTTCTATCAATTGCTCGACAGTAATTTGTTCACCCACCGTAATACTTATGCTATCTTGAGAGAAGCCACTAGTGAAACCTATGGCCCCCGGGTCTATCTCTTATCATATAAGCTTTCAATTTACTTTTATTCACATCTTTTACTTTTCCTATCTATATCATAAAATACCAAAAATATTTATCTTATCATATTATCTCTATCAGATCTCACTTTTGCAAGTAGCCTTGAAGGTATTGACAACTCCTTTATTGCGTTGGTTGCGAGTTCTTGTTTGTGTGTGTTGGTGCGTGGGACTTTTGAGGAGCCTCCTACTGGATTGATACCTTGGTTCTCAAAAACTGAGGGAAATACTTACGCTACTATTGCTGCATCACCCTTTCCTCTTCAAGGAAAACCAACGCAAAATCAAGACATAGCACGCCGCGCTCCCTTGAGTAGCAGTACAAGCTCCGCCATGCTTCCCGGCAGGGAGGCGAATGGCCACAAGGCCTTGGTGACACCCTACATCACCTGGGTCCGAACATCTTTCAATTCTACGCTCAACCGGGTATTGGCATCCTCGAGATCATTTTTTCCCGCCTGACCCGTGTAAGTACATGCTCGCCAGCCTCTAGTTGTCGTTGAGCTCTTTGTTCATCCTCTTGTAGGATCTCTGGATTCACTCTGGGATTGTCTGCGGAATCTTTTGTTAGATCTGCAATGTGTCGAACACCAAATGGAACACGTAATTACGTTTCTTCCCGATTGAGAGAAATATTACCAGATGAGGACTTCTTGGATTCCTCCATTTCGGCAGCTGCGGCTCTTAGCTGGGCTTGACACTTCTCTAGCTCTTGAGAAAAATGGGTATTCTTCTCTGTAAGAGCCTGTTCATACAATGATCCTTCAATCAGTTGTACCAACTGTTTCAAGTCTCAGGGGCTACTGATATACATAATTATTAGATTTTGCTTACCCGTATATCTTTTAAATACTGGTTTGTGTCTCTAGCAAGGCCATCTTGAGAAGCTCGGATGTACGTGTCTCCCGAGTTGAAGGCATTGAAAGCCTCTTTTGAAAAACTAGGGTCACGGAGTGTGGCCCGCCGACGCCGATGATTCATAGCGCTCTCCACCTCGGAATTTGTAGCAGATATTCTATCCGAATCCTTTGTAGGAGGACCGTCTGGTGTCGTCCCCATGTTAGCCTCCACCCTCGAGGCCGGTTCTGGAATCCGGCTGGTAGAGGCATGATGGGCAGGATCCTCGGATATAGTCCGGCGAATGTTCTTTCTGCCAAGACACATCGGATATTCTTATATTTTAAGATAACAATCACGGAGCATGTTTTAAACCATACCTCTTTGATGGCGGCTCGGCCATGTCTCTGCTAGCTTTCCTTTTTGGAAGCCTACCCGGCCTGGGCGCCCCTTGTTGGTGAGTCACTGCGAGTTCGGCATAGCACGCCGATGGCCTTCCCTTTATATCATAATATATGTGCGGTGGGTAAGGTGGCAAGAGTGAATCCTTTTCGGAAGATAAGTCTCCTGTTTTACTTACATGTGATACAGGGAGGAGGCCGGGATAGTCGGCAATGATGGCCACCAAGGTGCCATCACAACTCGCCTGGTAAAACACCATGTCACCAAGCTCCACGAATATGTCCGGATCTTCTTCGAGTCCGGGGTCGAGGGCCCGGTTGTGGTCCTCTGGTTGTGGAGGCGGGTTGTGGACCTCCCTCATAGCTTTCCACATTTCCTGTTATGGACTAGCGAGGTAAATATTTGTGACGAAAGACTGCGGGAATGAATAGAGTTGAGTAAGAGATAGCAACTCACCCAACTAGGAGGATTGTACATAGAAAATCAATCCCGTGGCTTAATGCGGATGAACTCTTCTTCTTCTCCTTTGTATAAATCGGACAGTATTTTCGCCAGAGCGGTGGCGGAATCCGGACCTTTCCGACCGCAGCCGGTGGCATCGTCTTCTCCGTTGAAGTGCCACATGGGATGCCCCCGATACTGGAGTAGCTGCACCCCCCGCATTATGCATATTGACATAACCTCGATTGTTGTCAATCCAGATTTGGCAAGCATTTTTATCCTGCCCATCAGTTGAAGGACCTCTATGCTATCTTCCTCCTTGGGGCTCCAAGGACGCCAGCTACGGCGCTTCTTCAATGGGGCATTTGTAAACTCACGAAGACCCATTCGGATAGGGTCGGGAAGGGAGACGTCCTCTATGTAAAACCACTCGGAAGGCCAATCTTCAGATGTCTTCTTCAGAGTGCCAGACAGGTATCTGGTCCCGGCGATGCGCCATATTTCGGCTCCGCCCACTTGGAATATTGATCCCTCTTGATTGCGAGGGACGAGGCAGAACAGCCTCTTCCATAGCTTGAAATGAGCCTCGCAACCCAAAAATAACTCGCAAAGGGCGACATAGCCTGCGATGTGCAGGATGGAGGCAGGGGTGAAATTGTGTAGCCAGAGGCCATAGTACTCCAAGAGCCCGCGGAGGAATGGATGGATTGGAAATCCGATGCCCCTCAGCAAGTAAGGGACAAGGCACACTCGCTCCCCCCTGGATCGGTGGGAAAACTCTCCGCTTGCTCCCCACCGTCAAAGGTGGCTAATCCGGCTCGAACGGGGACAAGATATGCAGGTGGAAGAAGCCCCTGGGTCTGCAACTTCACCAATTGGTCGTGGTATACGGTGTACTTCTCCCAATCACCTGGCTTGGCGCTATATGGGCGAGAGGAAGAGCTTCGGTGGCCAGCCATGATGGGATGGTTATTTTGGGCGCCCCCTGATGAATCCTCGCTTGGGTAAGATGGTGTTATTTGGATCTGAGGATCCCCATCTCTTTAATAGACGATTTATTTACATGGTCAGGGTGGCAAGTGTAAAAATGCCCCGGCTTCTTGCATTTGCTTGACACGTGGAAGCTGACACTATTAAGGTATAGAAGTCGATGAGTGTAACATTAAATGGGAAGCCGGACACTTCTCGTCACAACAAGTACTCTGGAGAATTTAGAGAAGGAACCCGCCTTGCAATGCTGAAGACAATCTGCGCGCCAGACTCATCATCATTGAAGCCTGGTTCGGGGGCTACTGAGGGAGTCCTGGATTAAGGGGTCCTCGGACAGCCGGACTATATGCTTATGCTAGACTGTTGGACTATGAAGATATAGGATTGAAGACTTCGTCCCGTGTCCAGGTGGGACTCTCCTTTGCATGGAAGGCAAGCTTGGAAATTCGGATATGTAGATTCCCTTCTTTGTAACCGACTCTGTGTAACACTAGCCCCCTCCGGTGTCTATATAAACTTGAGGGTTTAGTCCGTAGGACAAGAACAATCATAATCATAGGCTAGCTTCTAGGGTTTAGTCTCTATGATCTCGTGGTAGATCAACTCTTGTAATACTCATATCATCAAGATCAATCAAGCAGGAAGTAGTGTATTACCTCCATAGAGAGGGCCCGAACCTGGGTAAACATCGTGTCCCCCGCCTCCTGTTACCATTAGCCTTAGACTGATAGTTCAGGACCCCCTACCTGAGATCCGCCGGTTTTGACACCGACAAGCTCTAAATGAAACTGTTGGATAACTGTTGCTTGTTAAACTCCAATTAACTGATTGCTAGTTGCTACCCGCTGCATATAAAAAATGCTTGTTAACATCCAATTAACCGGGAGCCATGCTGCTAGCTATCTGCAGGTGACCTACAGGTAACTGCCACAATTTTTGTAGGAGTTGAGCACAAGAGGGATGGCTTACATTCAGGTTTCCTAAGCTTTTTATTGAGAAGAATGAACTAGTTTTCACCCGATATGAGAACAAGCTTCCTATATTTAGTGTTGTTGTGATCCTTCAGGGGGAAAAGGACAATAACTTTAGGTTTTAACTGCTGCAAATTCAATTTTTAACTGCTTGAAATTCTTAAGTTAACAGTCGGGTTTCTTTAGCCAACTTTTTCATGTTTTTAACTTTCTACAAAATACTAACTGCTATAGAAACCAACTTTTGTAACTTTCTTTTGTCAATGCATAACTTCTGAACCTAACTGAAGCACTAAAAGAGTGGACCGAAGAAAGAGACACACACGCCTTTTTTCGATGAGTAGCAAGTAAAAATTGTTCCTCATCTCAACTTAATTTAGTTAGAGAATAGAGGGGCTTTCAAGTTCTTCATGTTCAACTGAATTTAACTAATCTCATAGTAGTGTTTTCTGGAGTACACCTCCATTACATACATGTATAGCACAACAGTACATATGAATCATGTTTTGTCTGCTTAGCATTTGAATGCTTAATTACCAGGGAAAAGAGAGGCGACCTTGGCCTTGGTGGCGGTGCGTAGTTATCGGATAGAAGCTTTTGCACGAGCCTGTGTCCGACAAACCCAGTTGACTCTGGCAATGGACAGCATCATCGATGATGAGACGTCCTTGCCGGCGCTTCTGCAAGAGCATCAGATTAACTGAAGTTAACTGCATTTGTTTTTAACAGCAAGAGCATCAGATTGTGTGGCACCAACACCGTGGTGACAGCAGCAGACCGATGGGTTAACTTTTCCAATTTTTAATAACTTATGCAAATTCCATACTTAACTGTTACAGAAGAAAAAAAAGTTAACTTCTTTTGATTTCAACGCACCAACGGATGAAAATCAGGAAGCTAACAGAAATCACTAAAATAAATTTGACTGAAGAGAGAATGGGGGCCAAATTGTGCAGTTAACAAGGTCAATACATCAGTTAGCGTTTTGATTTAACACATCTAACTATTGTTCTCTGACTGCCCCACGACCAAATACTAACTGCCACACGGCCGACAACTAGCTATTGCTGAAGAACTGCAACAATGTGGGATGGGGAGAGCACCAATTAACTGTCGTCCAACTACTGCTTGTAGAGGAACTCTAATGGCCGTCTGTAACTGTTGCTTCCTCGACGCACTGCTGCCTGTCCGTTGGTGTCCATGTGGCGGACGGTTCAGAGTATGAGAGATTCAAAGGGGAAGACAGGGAGGGGATGAAAACCACGAGCTTACTGCCGATGCCGGCTGCTGCCACCGACGCGCAACACCAGAGCCACGCACCCCTCAATGCCTCCCATCTGAGGCTGCACGACGCTGAAAGACCACTCCCTAGTGAAGCAGGGCTGAAGGACCACGTCGTGGCCATCTGGGGTCCCGGTCCTCCACTCCGCATCCGCGTGGCAGCTTGACGCCGGCTAGGAATGATGTAGGTGCGGCACAGTTCGTCCCCAAGTTGGGATGTTAAGGGAATCATACCCAAGTCAGTTGTTGATGTCGCTAGCTTCATCCCTATCATGCGCCCAGCTGCTGCTGCAGTCTTATCGCTCGATTCCATCGCTCGAAATCCGCCACTGGCTAGCGCGAGGAGGACTCAAAAGAAACAGGAAAACCGGGGGGAATCGCTGCCGCTGCCGTCGTGCACTCCCTCGCTCCGGTTATCATCGTTGCTCGCTTGCGCGAGGCGGCCCTGAAGCTACAGATAAGTGGGGAATCGTCGTTGTTGCCGCTGCGCACTTCCTCGCTCCGGCTACCGCCGCCGCTTACTCGCGCGAGGTGGTCTCGAAGCTACAGGTTAACCGGGGAACATTGCCGCTTCCGTCGCTCGCTCCTTCGCTCTGGCTGCCATCGGCGCCTGCTCAAGGGCGTCGTCTCCTACCTGTAGCCACCGGTGGTAGGTCTGGGCGGGGGCAGATCGAGATTCGACTGGGATTTTGATTTGTAGTTTCATAATAGGGGTTATCATGATTATTATTTATTTATTTAAATAAAACAGGGCTATTCTGTTAGTAGTAACAAAATATTATCCTGTTACCATCAGGCCCTTATAGAGGCCCGATCCATTTTGCACAATCCGGTGCTACTACGATGTGGCATGAAACAGAGAAAAAGCCCACCCACTCCCCGCCAGCTCCATGATGTCTACTACACAACCTTTTTCTTGTAGACGTTGTTGGGCCTCCAAGTGCAGAGATTTGTAGGACAGTAGCAAATTTCCCTCAAGTGTATGACCTAAGGTCTATCAATCCGTGGGAGGCATAGGTTGAAGATGGTCTCTCTCAAGCAACCCTGCAACCAAATAACAAAGAGTCTCTTGTGTCCCCAACACACCCAATACAATGGTAAATTGTATAGGTGCACTAGTTCGGCGAAGAGATGGTGATACAAGTGCAATATGGATGGTAGATATAGGTTTTTGTAATTTGAAATTATAAAAACAAAAAGGTAACTAATTAAAAGTGAGCACAAACGGTATTTCAATGCTAGGAAACAAGGCCTAGGGTTCATACTTTCACTAGTGCAAGTTCTCTCAACAATAATAACATAACTGGATCATATAACTATCCCTCAACATGCAACAAAGAGTCACTCTGAAGTCACTAATAGCTGAGAACAAACGAAGAGATTATTGTAGGGTACGAAACCACCTCAAAGTTATCCTTTCTGATCGATCTATTCCAGAGTCCGTAGTGAAATAACATGAAGCTATTCTTTCCGTTCGATCAATCATAGAGTTTGTACTAGAATAACACCTTAAGAAACAAATCAACCAAAACCCTAATGTCACCTAGATACTCCAATGTCACCTCAAGTATCAGTGGGTACGATTATACGATATGCATCACACAATCTCAGATTCATCTATTCAAACCAACACAAAGTACTTCAAAGAGTGCCCCAAAGTTTCTACCGGAGAGTCAAGACGAAAACGTGTGCCAACCCCTATGCATAAGTTCATTGAACTCGCAAGTTGATCACCAAAACATACATCAAGTAGATCACGTGAATATCCCATTGTCACCACAAATAAGCACGACAAGACATACATCAAGTGTTCTCAAATCCTTAAAGACTCAATCCGATAAGATAACTTCAAAGGGAAAACTCAATTCATCACAAGAGAGTAGTGGGGGAGAAAGATCATAAGATCCAACTATAATAGCCAAGCTCGCGATACATCAAGATCGTATCACCTCAAGAACACGAGAGAGAGAGAGAGAGATCAAACACATAGATACTAGTACATACCCTCAGCCCCGAGGGTGAACTACTCCCTCCTCGTCATGGAGAGCATCGGGATGATGAAGATGGCCACCGGTGAGAGATCCCCCCTCCGGCAGGGTGCCAGAACGGGCTCCCAAGAGGTTTTTGGTGGCTACAGAGGCTTGCGGCGGCGGAACTCCCGATCTGTTGTGCTCCCCGATGTTTTTAGGGTATATGTATATATATAGGCGAAAGAAGTCGGTAAGGGGAGCCACGAGGGGCCCACGAGGCTGGGGGCATGCCCAGGGGGGTAGGGCACGCCTCCCTTCCTCGTGGGCACCTCGAAGCTTCCCTGACTTCCACTCCAAGTCTCCTGGATTGCTTCCGTTCCAAAAATAACTCTCCCGAAGGTTTCATGCCGTTTGGACTCCGTTTGATATTCCTTTTCTTCGAAACATTGAAATAGGCAAGAAAACAACAATTTGGGCTGGGCCTCCGGGTAATAGGTTAGTCCCAAAAATAATATAAAAGTGTATAATAAAGCCCATAAACATCCAAAACAGATAATATAATAGCATGAATGCTTCATAAATTATAGATACGTTGGAGACGTATCAGCATACCCAAGCTTAATTCCTGCTCGTCCTTGAGTAGGTAAATGATAAAAGAAATAATTTATGAAGTGTGAATGCTATCAGGTGCATAAGTTTGATCAATGATAATTTCAATCACCTTTTCTAGCATCATTATATGTCATAACAGTATTTCATCTCATAAAACTTTTCATGATCAAGTGATAAGCTATTCAAATGTTAAAGCATAGACCATAAACTTTCTTGAAAACTAGCAAACTATGTTCTCAGTCATCAAACAATTGCAATTCATCTTATTTTCAGGAAGGGTCTATGTAAGAGCTTTGATTTAGCAAATCCCACATAATCAACTATCATATTGTCTTCCATGATTGCTACCACTCAAAGCATATTTTTAGAACAAATAGCATCCATCGAACACAGAGAAAGATAGGGGCTTAATGTTTCGCCTCCCAACTTACTTATCATATAGATAATTGTCAACAATAATAATTCATGATCAAATATATTTGAATGGCCATATATGCTTAGATCTTTCCCTATCACATGATGCTTGCCAACTAAAGAGTAGGTTGGAATGAGAAGGAATACTACTGACTCTTGCATAAAAGTAAAAGATAGGCCCTTTGCAGAGGGAAGCAGGGATTTGGATGCACAAGCAGTATTCCCGCTTAGTACAGATATTCTGGCTAGCAAAGGATTCTAAATAGCAAGCACCACATGTTGGAGGATCTATAACAATATAAATTCTATACAAATATACCCAAGCATAACTCATCATGTTGTCTTCCTTGTCCAATTTCAACTAATTTGCTCAGGTTGAAAATAATTAATGGGGCTCACAATCATAGAAGATGTCTAAGATAGTATATTTATATGTGAAATCTCTATTCCTTCAATATTATTTCATGCAACCATTTACCATAATATAATTTCAGATTATGAAATTCAAATCATTCAACCATTTACTCATAGGATATAAGTGAAGCACACGAGTAAATGACAAACTACTCCAAAAAGATATAAGCGAAGATCAATGAGTAGTTAAATAATTATATAGCTATGTGAAGACTCTCTCTCATTTAAGAATTTCAGATCTTGGTATTTTATTCAAACAGCAAGCAAAACAAAAGAAAATAAAATGACGCTCCAAGCAAAACACATATCATGTGGTGAATAAAAATATAGCTCCAAGTAAAGTTACCGATGAACGAAGACGAAAGAGGGGATGCCATCCGGGGCATCCCCAAGATTAGGCTCTTGGTTGTCCTTGAATATTACCTTGGGGTGCCTTGGGCATACCCAAGCTTAGTCTCTTGCCACTCCTTATTCCATAGTTCATCGAATCTTTACCCAAAACTTGAAAACTTCACAACACAAAACTCAACAGAAAACTTGTAAGCTCCGTTAGTATAAGAAAATAAAACCACCACTTAGGTACTGTTGTGAACTCATTCTAAATTCATACTAGTGTAATATCTACTGTATTCCAACTTCTCTATGGTTCATACCCTCTGATACTACTCATAGATTGATCAAAATAAGCAAACAACACATAGAAAACAGAATTTGTCAAAAACAGAACAGTCTGTAGTAATCTGTATCAAACATATACTTCTGGAACTCTAACAATCCTAAAAAATTAGGAAGTCCTAAGAAATTTATGTACCAATCTAGAGCAAAAGGAATCCGATCAAAAGCACGTTTCTGTGAATTATCAAAACTAATTTACTGGGTGCAAAAGTTTTTGATTTTCAGCAGGATCAACACAACTATCACCGTAAGCTATCCTAAAGGTCTTACTTCGCACTTTATTGAAACAAAAGCTATAAAACATGATTACTACAGTAGCATAATAATGTGGACACACAAAAACAGTAAAGGAAAATATTGGGTTGTCCCCCAACAAGCGCTTTTGATGCCTTTTAGCTAGGCATGATGATTTCAATGATGCTCGTATAAAAGATAAGAATTGAAACACAATGGGAGCATCATGAAGAATATGACTAGCACATTTAATCCTAACCCACTTCCTATGCATAGGGATTTTGTGGGCAAAGAACTTATGGGAACAATAATCAACTAGCATAGGAAGGCAAAACAAGCACAACTTCAAAACTTTAAGCACATAGAGGGGAAACTTGATATTATTGCAATTCCTACAAGCATATGTTCCTCCCTCATAATAATTTTCAGTAGCATCATGAATGAATTCAACAATATAACCAGCACCTAAAGTATTCTTTTCATGATCTACTTGCATAGAAAATTTACTACTCTCCACATAAGAAAAATTCTTCTCATTCGGAATGGTGGGAGTATCATAAGAGACTTGAATACTATAAATTGTTTCCACATTAAAAGAGTAATGTTCAGAAAAAGGGTAATCATAATCATGATAAATTTTATAAATATAATCATCACTATTTTTTATAGCATAAGTTTCATCACAATAATCATCATAAGTAGCAACTTTGTTCTCATCATAATCGATTGAAACCTCTTCCAAGATAGTGGAATCATCATTAGTACTATGGATATTCAAAGAGTTCATACTAAAAACATTGCAATCATGCTCATCATTCAAAGATTTAGTGCCAAACATTTTATAGACTTCTTCTTCTAGCACTTGAGCACAATTTTCCTTTCCATCATTCTCACGAAAGATATTAAAAAGATGAAGCGTATGAGGCAAACTCAATTCCAACTTTTTGTAGTTTTCTTTTATAAAATAAACTAGTGATAAAACAAGAAACAAAAAGATTTGATTGCAAGATCTAAAGATATACCTTCAAGCACTCACCTCCCCGGCAACGGCGCCAGAAAAGAGCTTGATTCTACTACACAACCTTCTTCTTGTAGACGTTGTTGGGCCTCCAAGTGCAGAGGTTTGTAGGACAGTAGCAAATTTCCCTCAAGTGGATGACCTAAGGTTTATCAATCCATGGGAGGCGTAGGTTGAAGATGGTCTCTCTCAAGCAACCCTGCGACCAAATAACAAAGAGTCTCTTGTGTCCCCAACACACCCAATACAATGGTAAATTGTATAGGTGCACTAGTTCGGCGAAGAGATGGTGATACAAGTGCAATATGGATGGTAGATATAGGTTTTTGTAATCTAAAATTATAAAAACAGCAAGGTAACTAATGATAAAAGTGAGCACAAACAGTATTGCAATGCTGGGAGACAAGGCCTAGGGTTCATACTTTCACTAGTGCAAGTTCTCTCAACAATAATAACATAACCGGATCATATAACTATCCCTCAACATGCAACAAAGAGTCGCTCCAAAGTCACTAATAGCGGAGAACAAACGAAGAGATTATTGTAGGGTACGAAACCACCTCAAAGTTATCCTTTCTGATCGATCTATTCAAGAGTCCGTAGTAAAATAACATGAAGCTATTCTTTCCGTTTGATCTATCATAGAGTTTGTACTAGAATAACACCTTAAGACACAAATCAACCAAAACCCTAATGTCACCTCAAGTATCCGTGGGTATGATTATACGATATGCATCACACAATCTCAGATTCATCTATTCAAACCAACACAAAGTACTTCAAAGAGTGCCCCAAAGTTTCTACCTCAGAGTCAAGACGAAAAAGTGTACCAACTCCTATGCATAAGTTCATTGAACCCGCAAGTTCATCACCAAAACATACATCAAGTAGATCACGTGAATATCCCATTGTCACCACAGATAAGCACGACAAGACATACATCAAGTATTCTCAAATCCTTAAAGACTCAATCCGATAAGATAACTTCAAAGGGAAAACTCAATTCATCACAAGAGAGTAGAGGAGGAGAAACATCATAAGATCCAACTATAATAGCAAAGCTCGCGATACATCAAGATCATATCACCTCAAGAACACGAGAGAGAGAGAGAGAGATCAGACACATAGCTAATTGTACATACCCTCAGCCCTGAGGGTGAACTACCCCCTCCTCGTCATGGAGAGCGCCGGGATGATGAAGATGGCCACCGGTGAGGGATCCCCCCTCCGGCAGGGTGCCGGAACGGGCTACCGAGAGGTTTTTGGTGGCTACAGAGGCTTGCGGCGGCGGAACTCCCGATCTATTGTGCTCCCCGATGTTGTTAGGGTATATGGAGATATATAGGCGAAAGAAGTCAGTTAGGGGAGCCACGAGGGGCCCATGAGGGCGGGGGGCACGCCCAGGGGGGTAGGGCGCGCCTCCCTGCCTCGTGGCCACCTCGACGCTTCCCCGCCTTCCACTCCATGTCTCCTGGATTGCTTCCGTTCCAAAAATAACTCTCCTGAAGGTTTCATTCCGTTTGGACTCTGTTTGACATTCCTTTTCTTCGAAACACTGAAATAGGCAAGAAAACAACAATCTGGGCTGGGCCTCCGGTTAATAAGTTAGTCCCAAAAATAATATAAAAGTGTATAATAAAGCCCATAAACATCCAAAACAGATAATAAAATATTATGAATGCTTCATAAATTACAGATACGTTGGAGACGTATCACTCCACCCCCTACTTCCAGCGGCTGCCAGCTCCACCCCTGCTCCCACCCACCGCCGGCCGTTGGCCCCTGCCTTCCTGCTTCCACGCATCGTCGACTCCGCCCCTGCTTCTACTCGCCGCTGGCACTGCCCCTCTGCTTCCACCATGCCACCGGGCTTCCTCCCCGCTACTCCCACCGGAGTGCCGCCCCCTGGTTCCACCGCACCACGGCCCACCTCCCCGCTGCTTCCACCGTGCCACCGGCTCGCCTCCCCGCTACTCCCACCGGAGCGCCGCCCCCTACTTCCACCACACGCCGGCAAACCTCCTTGCTACTTCCACTGCGCTGCCACCCCGCAAACAACCTCCTAGTTGCCGGACGCGTCGTCGCCCCTTGCCCAACCTCCTAGCCGCTGTTTCGCAAGCCTCCGTCACCCCCATCTCCTCTTGATCTCGTCATCAAGCTCCCCGACCACTCTGTGCAGTCACTGGCTCCGGCCGCCACCCTGTTTCCCATCTACCCTAGCTCCAGTCTACGAGCGAACCACCTACACGCACAGCCGTAGGTCACCGGCGTGACCGACTTCTTCTGCCAAAGCATCCCTGGTGTCCATCTCCAGCGCGACAACCACCAACCCAACATGCCCTCCGTTCACCGCTGCCACCCCGGATCGTTCAACAACACAGTGCCAAGCCGTTCGATGCCGCAGCTCGGGGGGTGCCCATCTCAACCTTTCCACACCTCCCACTGGATGTTCATGCTCCTCTGCTATATATTCAGTTCATATTGTAGCCATGGTCATTCTGTTATGATTTTCATCTCATCCTGTGTGATTGCTTTCTTCAGTCCCAAGTGGCAAATTTGTTCTGTAGCATATGGTATCATTGAGCTGCACTTGTTTTTACTGTCCCTCTTCCCCTACTCATCAAGCGCCACTGCTTTCTTGTGCTTGTTGTTCGACAGTTATTTGTCTTAATGCCTAGAGAAGAGACTCGTTTTCTGTACTGAACTCATTATAAGTTTGGTTTGTATTATTTTGCCAATTCATGAAAAAACACAAGATAGTTGGGTGTGTGCGAAAAAATATCATCAGTACACGTTTCAAAATTATGTAAGTTTAGATATATCACCTACAAAAAGTTCAAAGACAAATTATGTAAGTTCAATCTTTGTGCTGCTACAAATACGCACTTCTTGTCTAGTCATACTAGTATTGATGAATAATGAGTTACTGATATAACTAGTACTAATTGAAAAATGTAGGGGTTGAAGTAAACCCTCTCGATATAACTATTACTGATATATGTCCTCTGCCAGCACATTTTTCAATACTAAAGAATAACCCAAAAGAGAAGTTCTTGTTTAGAAAGTTGGTAGGTTCATACATAGAAACTTAACAAATATTTTCCACTTTAGTATTGATCGAGTATCCTATATGCGTCAGTTCTAAATACTTTATTCATTATGATCAGAGATAATACGAAAAGCATATCCTTCAGTTCTGCAGATATTTTACAACTTCTCCGAACATGCGTCCACCGACGTGCTCGACGCCGTCCACAACTTCATCGTGTGAGAGCTTCTGCTCCAGATCCTCTTCCTCCATGGTCCCTGCACACCGTGACGACCAGGTCTGCAACCGAAACTAAAGCATAGCGTTCTTGGAACCAAACTGAAGGAATGCAACGAGAAGTACAAAAACTTGGGTTGATGTACCTTCTCCTATACCCACTTCTTTGCCTGGATGTAGGAATCTGATAAAAAAACAATGTGTGTCCCTCTACATATTCAAGAGGAAAATTTGATTGCTGAAAATGCTTGTGTTTATAGAATTTAATTTCGTTATAAGTTTCTTATTTTAATTCAGTGCAGTATCTAATTTTAGTTCAGTTCAATTATCATTTTGGTTTAAGTTCAAGCCAATTTTATTTTATTTTATCGTCTTGTGCTTCCATCCATTCCGTGGTCTAGAGTATCTATCGTGGTGTTAATTTGTATCTTCTGACTTGTGCAGTTTGATTTCTTGGCACACTATCTTGTCCATGTGTGTGGCATTCATCAACCGTCTAAAGGAGAAAGGTGTTCTACATGATATTCACCCATTTGTCAGTGCGAGTTTATTCTTTTTTGTCAGGCTTCAAGTTCAACTATGGCTTTATTTGGACTTGCAAGATTCAGTTGACAACCACTACTGTGCAATGATATTATGGTACTATTAACATAAACATAAAGCCTCCACCTCCGGCGATGCGCCATGGCTCCTCCTCTGTAGCGACCAGACCTCAAATAGTCTGATCTCTGTGCTCAGGTGTCATCCCTGGATCAGTAATGCTGACACCACATAGTACTTGGAGGATTTATAACAGAGTAGCAATCACACACTTATTACATCGAATGTCTCAAAAGAGAATTTATAAATATAAATATGGCTTAAGGCCATCTAACAACGATAACAACGGAAGACTTGGAAGATAAGCGAGTCCATCAACTCCAACGGCATCACTGAGTATAGAACCACGACCTAAAAGCACCTTACTCGTCGTCTGAAAAATCTGCAACATGAAACATTGCAGCTCGAAAACGGGTCAGCACATGGAATATGCTGGCAATGTAACACATAGAGAATAATGATGGAATAAACTATACTACATGCATATATGGCTGGTGGAAAGCTCTATGGTTACAGTTTTGCGTAAAGCCAATTTTTCCCTACTGCAAAGGAATAAATTTTAGTTAACTAACATGGTGGTTGTGAAACATTGAGAATGGTTGACAGCATCCTCAATCCCAATTAAAAGTAATCATCATTAAAACCCAACAATATTAGTTTAGAAGTAACATGATGGGATTCACATGATATCCAAGTACTAGATACTCAAAGCGTCCATAACCGGGGACACGGCTAATCATGATTAGTTTATACACTCTGCAGAGGTTTGCGCACTTTTCCCCACAAGACTCGATCGCCTCTGTTTGACTTCTCGCACTACATGATGTTTGAGAAATGGATGACCGAGACATAGTCTTTCAGAAGCGCTAGCACCTTACTAAGGGTAGACCGGTACACCTACTTTCCCTACATCTGCTAGCCTACCCGTAAGAGTTCGCAACTCTTAATCAACTATGCCAGAGCCCATAATAGCTTGTGGCTGCACACGGAAGTTTCTATCATGAATAATCTTATGATCCCTTTGAGCCTCGGTGGCGGTCCAAAACAAACAGGCAATCCTGGAATACCCAGGTATCTCAATCCACCCAGACATGTATTAAAGTTGCCATCTTAAATAAACCTTTAATTAACAATCTCACATCTGTCATGGATACCCTCACCTGATCCACGTCTACTAGCATAGCATGGCAATATAAGCAAACGTAGAAATAGCTCCCAAGGGTTTGATATTAAAACAGGTAATAGGTACTACCTCATCTACTTCCCATCCCACAATTTATTTAGATCCTAATCATGCAATGTTGGAGGATTGATCTAATGCAATAAAACTGGGTAGTAGAGAAGATATGATCAACGTGTTACTTGCCTTGCTGATGATCCACGAAACCTAGAGACTCGAAGTAACAGGCGACGCACTCTGGGTATTCTATCGCAGACAAACAAACAAGCATACAATAAGTACTCATCTAATGCACGGGTAAAACTCAAATAAAGATCTAACCAGAAAGTTCAACTTAAGAACTCCGGTTGGCAAAAAGAATCAAATCAAACGAAACAACGAAAGTCAAACGGCGATAGAAAACAACTTCGTTTTACTAATCTGGATCTAAGTCAATTTTTGCAGAAGCAAAAACTTATTTAAGTTGGTTATTCGGAAAGAGGGTTTCGAGACGAAACCCCAGGCGCTTGAATCGCCTGATTCCGATAAACGAGCGAAAAGTTATACTAAAACGAAAATCGGATCAGAAATCGTGATCGGAAAAATCACGGAATAAATCCGAGAAAAAGAAAAACGACGAACAGCTTAACGAACGAACGTTCGTTAACTGGATCTAAACGATGAATACGTTTGTTAAAACAAACGGATGAACGAACGTTCGCTATTCAACCTAAACCGAAAAAAACGATCTAAAATAATAAAAAAACAGAAACTAAAAAAACCGACGAAAAACCGACGAAAAAACCGAACGGTTTTCGAGAAAAACCGGCAGCGCAGAAAACGAGGCACCTCGAGCGGCGGCTCCGGCGGGCGGCGGCTCCGGCGAGGCGGCGACATCTGGCGGTGGCGGTGGCGGATCGGGCGGCGGCGGCTGGCGGCGGCGACGCGGGTCGGGCGTGGCGGCGGCGGATCGGGCCGACTAGGGTTAGGGTTCGCGGGCGCGGGTGGGCTGGCGGCGGCGGCTGGTGGGCTGGGGCGGCTCGGGCGGCGGCTATTTAAAGGCTGCCCCGGGCGGAGTCCCGCTCGGGTACGGCGCGAAGTCGGTTCGTGTTTTCTTAAATAATTCCGCGCCAAAAAACAAATAAAAGAAATACTAAACAGACTCCAAAAATCCCAAAATAAATTTTCCCCGGCTTCTAAAATCAAGCCGGTCAAGATGAACATTTATTTGGGGCCTAAATGCAATTTTGAAAAATGCACATTTTTCCTAAATTCAAATAAAAGGGCGAAAATTCCAAAATAAAATCTTATTTGATTTATTTATTAAATCCTCAATATTTCTTTATTCTGGGAAAGTCATTTTATTCCCTCTCTCATATTTTTGTAATAGAAAAAGTTGATGATAAAATAATTAAAATCAAATGATCCTATTCCCAAAATTTGAGAAAAACTCAAATATGAAAATAACGAAATCCGCAACTCTCTCCGTGGGTCCTTGAGTTGCATAGAATTTCTAGGATCAAACCAAAAGCAAATAAAATATGATATGCATTGATGATCTGATGTATAACATACCAAATTGAAAATTTGGGATGTTACAAACCTACCCCCCTTAAGATGAATCTCGCCCTCGAGATTCGGGTTGGCTAGAAAATAGGTGAGGGTGGTCCTTTAGCAAATGTTCCTCTCGCTCCCAGGTGGCTTCATTCTCCGTATGGTGGCTCCACTGAACTTTGCAAAACTTGATAACCTTGCCGCGGGTAACTCGGCTGGCAAACTCGAGAATCTTAACTGGTTTCTCCTCGTAGGTCAAATCGTTATTCAACTGAATCGTTTCCAATGGCACTGTATCTCTTAGTGGTATATCAGCCATCTCCGCATGGCAGTTCTTTAACTGGGAAACGTGGAATACATCATGAACTCCTGAAAATCCTTCGGGCAATTCCAACTTGAAGGCCACCTCTCCCATACGTTCCAAAACACGATATGGTCCTACAAAGCGTGGCGCCAACTTTCCCTTAACTCCAAAACGCTTAATTCCTCGTAGGGGAGATACTCGAAGATAAACTCGGTCTCCGATTTCATAAACTGTCTCCTTGCGTTTAGAATCTGCATAGCTCTTCTGTCTGGACTGGGCTACCTTGAGCCTATAGCGAATCAACTTCACTTTCAGTTCAAACTCCTTAATCAAATCTGGTCCAAACAACTAGCGGTCTCCCACTTCATCCCACAACAACGGAGTCCTGCACCTCCTTCCGTACAAGGCTTTGAAAGGGGCCATTTTCAAACTGGATTGATAGCTGTTGTTGTAAGAGAATTCTGCATATGGCAAATTGTCGTCCCAACTAGATCCGTAATCTAGTGCACAAGCTCTCAACATATCCTCTAAAATCTGATTGACTCTCTCGGTCTGTCCATCTGTCTGCGGATAGAAAGTTGTGCTAAACTCTAGCCTGGTACCCAAAGTTTCATGCAACTGATTCCAGAACTTTGAGGTGAATTGGGTTCCTCTGTCCGATACGATACTCCTCGGAACTCCATGTAAACATACAATCCTGGTCATGTATATCTTTGCCAACTTAGCACTGGTGTAAGTGGTCTTTACCGGGATGAAATGTGCTACCTTCGTCAACCGATCAACTATAACCCAAATCGAGTCATAGCCTGAACGAGTCCTGGGTAATCCCGTGATAAAATCCATGCCTAGTTTTTCCCACTTCCATTCGGGTATCGGCAATGGTTGTAACAATCCTGCTGGCTTCTGATGCTCTGCCTTTACTCTCTGACATACATCACAAACTACTACATATTCCGCAATATCTTTCTTCATTCCGGTCCACCAGAAAGTATCCTTCAAATCCAAATACATCTTGGTATTTCCTGGGTGAATCGAATAAGGTGAATCATGTGCCTCTTGCAGAATCAACTTCCTGATCTCTGGGTCATCGACACATAAACACGGTCTTCAAACCATAGGGTGTCATGCTCGTCCTCACGAAATCCTTTAGCCATTCCTTCGCTCAATTTCTCTTTTATAGAGGCAATCTCTTTGTGAAAGCACGAGTGCTCCCTAGGTGGTTTTGGTAATTAATGTCAACATATCTCTTGTTGGACTAACACTTTATCTAGCATGTTTCAGATGAGTTCAACAATGAAGTGGCATGGACTAAAGGATTTGGGAACTCCTTCAAGATGCTAAGGACAAAGGATTGGCTCGAGCTTCAAGATCAAGTCTCTTCATTTTACATTTTAGTGGTCCAAGATCACATTGAGTCTATAGGAAAAGCCAATACTATCAAGGAGGGATGAGGTGTTGCTTAATGAGCCTCTTGCTTCATGTGCTTTGTGATATGCTCCAAAACCCTCAACTACTTTCCCACATCCACAAATGACCTAAACCCAACGCCAAAATCGGTCACACCGATTCTTCCTATCTGGCGCCACCGATTCCAAAAGTCATAGCCACTGCCACAAACCCTAAGCAAATTGGTCTTACCGATAGGGATCTCGGTCTCACCGAGATGGGATTGTAATCTCTCTATGTATGTCCATTATCAAAATCGGTCTCACCGAGTTTGAGCAATCGGTACTACCGAGATTACAATGCAAACTCTCTAGAAAACTTATTACCAAAATCGGTCTCACCGAATTTGAGTAATCGGTCCCACCGAGTTTGCCTGACCAACTCTCTGGGAAGCTTATTACCAAATCGGTCCCACCGAGTTTGTGTAATCGGTCTTACCGAGATTACGTTATGCCCTAACCCTAACCGAATCGGTCTCACCGAGTTGCATTTTGGTCCCACCGAAAACCCTAACAGTCACATTATTTGCTAAATCGATATGACCGAGTTTAACGATTCGGTCCCACCGAGTTTGGTAGATTGTGTGTAATGGTTAGATTTTGTGTGGAGGCTATATATACCCCTCCACCTCCTCTTCCTTCGTGGAGAGAGCCATTAGAACGAACCTACACTTCCAGCATACATTTTCTGAGAGAGAACTACCTACTCATGTGTTGAGACCAAGATATTCCATTCCTACCATATGAATCTTGATCTCTAGCCTTTCCCAAGTTGCTTTCCACTCAAATCTTCTTTCCACCAGATCCAAAACCTATGAGAGAGAGTTGAGTGTTGGGGAGACTATAATTTGAAGCACAAGAGCAAGGAGTTCATCATCAACACACCATTTGTTACTTCTTGGAGAGTGGTGTCTCCTAGATTGGCTAGGTGTCACTTGGGAGCCTCCAACAAGATTTTGGAGTTGAACCAAGGAGTTTGTAAGGGCAAGGAGATCGCCTACTTCGTGAAGATCTACCTCTAGTGAGGCAAGTCCTTCGTGGGCGACGGCCATGGTGGGATAGACAAGGTTGCTACTTCGTGGACCCTTTGTGGGTGGAGCCCTCCGTGGACTCGCGCAGCCGTTACCCTTCGTGGGTTGAAGTCTCCATCAACGTGGATGTACGGTAGCACCACCTATCGGAACCACGCCAAAAACATCCATGTCTCCAATTGCGTTTGAATCCTCCAAACCCTTCCCTTTACTTTCTTGCAAGTTGCATGCTTTAATCTCCGCTGCTCATATACTCTTTGCATGCTTGCTTGATATGTATTGTGAATGTTAAACTTGTGCCTAATCTCCACTTAAACTTAAAGAACCTTAAAAACTACAACTTTGGTACTTAGTGTCTAATCACCCCCCTCTAGACACCTCTTCTCAAGGTCCCACAAGTGGTATCAGAGCATTGGTCTCCATTGCTTTGGTTTAATCACCATTGGAGGAAGATGGATGAGTCTACTTTGGGGAGTCTTAGACATAGAGTGCCTATTCTTGATGGAGAGTATTTTCATGAGTGGAAAAATGAGATGCTTGTTATTTTCAATCAATATCATTTTAACAAGTACATTTCTAGCCCTTGTGCACCTTGTGTTGATCCTATGCATCCTACCCATGATGAGTCTATTGACATGATTAGGAATCTTAGAACTGCCGAACTTACCATTAGAGGATTGCCTAGAAACTTGCTTGGATGTTTGCCTACTTTCAAGTGTGCCTACACCATATGGAAATTTTCTTGAGGAACGATTTCCCGATTATTCCTTCAAAAATCTTGATGAAATTCTCCATAAGTCTATTGCCTTGAGTAAGATGAATACTAGTGATCCTATGTTTGGTGATCGTCTATTTGAGCTTACTAACCTTATGCGTGCCAAAGGAAATGTTGGTATTATTAGTGATATTATTTCCAAAGCTATAAAAATTCATAAGCAAGATCATTGTCAAACCCATTCTAATGAATCACCCTCTCTAGGACTTGATCCACCACATGACGATGAAGAACATGGATACTATGATGAGGATGATGATAGTGACTTCGATCTTGATGATGCAATGAGACACTTTGGTCTTATGGCAAATCTTCGGGGATATATGTCAAGAGGAAAGGAATGGGTTCTTGATAGTGGATGTACCGATCACATGACCGGAGATAAAGACATGTTTCGTGAGCTTGCTGACAATGATAGTCCTCAAAAGTATGTTACTTTCGGTGATAACTCAAAGGGTAAGGTGGTTGGCCTTGGTAAGGTGACCATATCACATGATAGCTCCATACAAAATGTCATGCTTGTTGAATCTCTTGGTTACAACTTACTTTCAGTATCTAGACTTGCTGATTTCGGTTTCAGTGTTCTATTTACTGAAGTAGATTGCCAAGTGTTTCGTTGAGATAATCATAAAATGGTCTTTACCGGTGTGCGTAGAGGTGATCTATACATTGTTGATTTCACTAAAAAGGCTCAACCTAAAACTTGCTTCATTGCTAAATCCTCAAAAGGTTGGCTATGGCATAGACGACTAGGTCATGTTGGTATCCGAAACCTTGACAAGCTTATTAAAGGAAATCATATCCTTGGAGTTAATGATGTCATATTTGATAAGGATAGACTTTGCAGCGCTTGTCAGGCAGGTAAACAGGTTGGAGGAAGGCATCCCGTGAAGAACATCATGACTACAAGAGGCCACTCGAGCTACTTCACATGGATCTCTTTGGTCCCAACTCTTATAAGAGTCTCGGTGGAAATTCTTTTGGTCTAGTTATAGTTGATGATTTTTCAAGATTTACGTGGGTGTTATTTCTCGATGATAAATCACAGGTCCAAAAGATCTTCAAGAACTTCGCTAGGAAGGCCCAAAATCAATTTGAAGTGAGGATCAAGAAGGTTCGCAGCGACAACGGAACGGAGTTCAAGAACGCAAATGTGGACACCTTTCTTGACGAAGAAGGGATTTCACACGAGTTCTCGGCTACGTACACACCTCAACAAAACAGAGTTGTTGAGAGGAAGAACCGGACGCTCATCGAAATGGCGAGAACGATGCTTGATGAGTACAAGACACCGAAGCATTTTTGGG
Source organism: Triticum aestivum (assembly GCF_018294505.1). Taxonomy (NCBI): domain Eukaryota; kingdom Viridiplantae; phylum Streptophyta; class Magnoliopsida; order Poales; family Poaceae; genus Triticum; species Triticum aestivum. The sequence goes on from NC_057795.1 coordinate 229,512,081, forward strand.
CAGAAGCGGTTGAGATAGCTTGTCATGCAACAAATCGCTTGTATCTTCACAACCTACTCGGCAAGACGGCATACAAGCTCCTCACTGGTAACAAACCCCAAGTTGGATACTTTCGAGTATTCGGCTCAAAGTGCTACATTCTTGATAAGCATCGTCGCTCTAAATTTGCTCCTAAGTCTCATGAAGGTTTCCTACTAGGTTATGGCTCAAACTCTCGCACTTACCGTGTCTACAACAATTTCACCCGAAAGGTTGAAGAGACGGTAGATGTGAAGTTTGATGAATCTAATGGCTCGCAAGTAGAGCAATTGCCAATTGATGTAGGTGACAAAGATCCTTTGGAAGCAATTCAAGACTTTTCTATTGGCAAGGTTCGTCCAACGGAGGTGAAGGAGAGTACCTCGTCCGTCCAAGTGGAAGCTTCAATTTCACAACAAGGTGATGATGCGGAGCATCCCACGTTCATCCCCATGTACACTCCGACTACTCTCCAAACCCCAAGTGGACATATGACGAGACCTCAAACATACGCCATTGGACACAAGGTGAACTCACTCCTCTCCGAACCTTCACTTCCCACATGTGAGACATGGTTACTACCTCATATATATGTACTATGCATGGCCAGGAACAAGGAGGAAGACCATGGACAAGACGGCAAGGACACCAAGTACAAGGACCAAGAGAAGAAGCTGCCCGAAGCTACAGCGGCCGGACGTCCGACCAGGACCGGACGTCCGACGACTCCCAGGCTCCGGACGACCGGCCCCCTCCGGACGACCGTGCCAGCGACCACCGAACCGAATCTGCGGACATCCGAATAACTCCGGACGTCTGGGACCCCGCGAGCCTCCGGACGACCGGCCCCCTCCGGACGTCCGACCGAAGCGCACCCGAGCTGAATCTACGGAAGTCCGAAGAGCACCGGACGTCCGGACCTTCCCGAGCCTCCGGACGACCGGAACCCTCCAGACGTCCGACGCCTGTCTGCGCATAGTGTGTTGGGCCGCAGCCCATGTACCCTTCACTTACCCCTTCGTGGCCCTAGACTATATATACTCCTCCACCTCCTCCTAGTTAGATTTAGCATTGGTTTAGCTCATATTTGTGTGAGAGCCTTGCTCATCCACTTGGTTACTTCTCCTCGGAGTTTATGACCTCTTCGGAGAAGATCCCCCAAGCGGATTCAAGACCCCTTTATGGGAAGATCCCCTCGTGGATTCAAGACCTCCTCATGGAGAAGGACGGTTACTCGTGTATCGTCCTTTGTTGACTTAGTATCTCGTGCTACTCATGCTTCGATGATCTAGACCTTGTGTGATTGATCTTTTGTCGGTTGAGTGATTTCTCTCTCATTTCCTCCGTGTTCCCCTTTGTGCTTCCGCGTGTTCTTCGTGATTCCCCGTAGGATCCACTCCAAACGTGAAAGATCGTCCACCTAGGGTTCCGCCCTACATCATCTTGGTATCATGAGCCACGTTGATCACGTTTTTGGAGCCCCTACCCCTCTTTTTCTAGCTTGATTTTGTGTGTTCTTGCCTAAATCCGAAAATCCCCACCAAAAATAGCCCCAATTTTTTTGTGATTTGTTGGTTTGATGATGTTTTGTTGATTTTGATCCATGGATTTGCTTGGTTTCAAGTGGATCTAGCATTTCCCCAAGTTTCCCCATCTTTCATCCACGAAATCCCGCGAATTTTGACCCCGAAATCTCCATTTTCCGCCCAAAATTGCGTCCCGGATCTGAAATTTCGCGTTGACCCCGACCCACCGGACGAGCGACGATTTACGGACGTCCGGACCCCCACGAAACACCGGACGTCCGACCTTTTCTGGACGACCGGAACACCTAACCCGAACCGAAATTACGTATTTCCGACCTTTCCGGACGTCCGATGCCCCGGACATCCGACCTTTTCCGGACGTCTGTAACCTGTAGGTTTTGACTTCAGCTGATTCTTGTTTCGGCCATAACTAATTCATCCGAACTCCGATTTCGACGTTCTTTAGCTCGTTTTGAAGCTCTTGACATCCCTTATCCCACAAAAATACCACCAATATCATTTGACACCATCAAATTTTGTGAATTTTGGCATCTTTGCCTAGCGCTACCACCATATCATCCGCATAGCCACCGCCGACTTCCGCAACCTAACCCATTTTGCTTGCCATAGCATTTGTGGTTGCTTGAGTAGTGATTTGAGTCTCCTAAGGTGTTTCGGCTACTTAGAGATAATTGCTTCTTCATCAACCACCACCACCATTTCCGCATAGGCTTACCCACCATACACTTCCACCCCAACGTAACCCAATTTTCTTTGAGTTGTGGCTTGTGTCTCCTAAGGTGTTTCGGCTACTTAGGGATGGAAACTTCAACATTGACTCGCATAACCCATCATCCCACTTCCGCATTACCTAGTGCAAAACCACCACCGATTTCCACTACCACCATTTGACATTTGTCATTTGAGATTTTGAGCTTGCGGTTTTTCCGTTTCCTAGGTGTTTCGGCTACTTAGGGACGAGTCTCCATCTTCTTGGTATCTACATCAAGAACACCGCCACTCATCATCGCAAAGGACGGTAACGTCGACGACACCATTGTATATTCCCCTTGCCATTGCATTGTTAACCCCTAGCCCATTTTGCGTTACTTGCCTATCGAGACTAGCCATTTGAGTATTGCCGGCAACGTTACTTGTGCACATTAGTGATCATACTTCCCATAGCATACATACCATATCATACTGGTATCATATATTGTGTCACAAGTTTGTTCCCGCATATACACAATTGCTATCTTGGTTTGTGCATTGTGCAAAAGTGGCCATAGAAAAAAAAGAAAGAAAAACAAATAAAGCTTTTAAGCAAAAGAGAAAGAGCAAAGAAGCTTGTAAGCAAGTGCCATAGCATCATACCACATTGCATATAAGATTGTCATACCCGATCATCTTGGATCATCTTGAGAGAAACACCGGGAACCATACATACATAGCATACTTGGGATAGAAGTTTATCCATTTTGCATCTTATAGGTTGTGCACAAGTGTCGTATCCTCCTATAGAGCAATCGTGCTAGTGTCTCTCTTGAGTTGTGCAACACGAGCGTTTTCTGTGGGTTCCACATTTTGTGCTCATTCCTTGGTTGCACGACCCCATTTATCTATCCGTGTGTGTGTTTCTGTGTGCCATTCTTTGCTATTAGTCCATTTGTTTCACTTGAGAATTTGTGAATCTCTTTCAACATTATTGACTCTTGCTAACATTTTGCATTAAATTTTTGTGCCACTATCCTCACCGAGCTCCACTATAAGCTTTACTTGTGTAGGTGTGAGAACCGACAAGGATTGGTACCAATAGTGCTATTTCATTGTCCGCATTTGAGTAAACTTGATTCATTCTCAACTTAGGTCAAGGTACATTGGTATAAGTTCTTCTCTTTCTCCCACTCATATTTGCTCGAGTCTTGTGATGGATAGGCAAGGCATTTCATCTCCGATCTATGACAACAACGACGACGTGAACAACTACATCACCAAAGCGTCTATCTTCGATCTAGAACGACAAGTGCAAGGCGCACAATCAAGATTGCGAGAGCGCATCGAGAACATCTCCATCGACATTCGTCACTCCGAAGAAAGGAGAAGGGACTACATCGACAAGAAGCTTGCCGCACATAAAGAGGAGCAAGATGCAAGGATGGAGGAGATTCAGACCTTGCTCAAGTCTACTTCCCCTTCATCATCTTCAAGGCGGCGACATTCAAGCCACAAGTCTTCAGAGCGCGAAAAAGATGCAAGTGCAAATCATCCTCGTCCACATCTACATAGCGACCACCATCATGTTCGTGATCAACATCATCATGAAGGGCAAGTCACCTCCAAGCATCATGTGCACGACGACGACAAACGACATCTTCTACGAGCTTGAGCACGACACCGACATCATCATCATGAAGAGGCTCCACAAGCGCAAATGCACAAGTCCCAACAAGCCCTACATCACGCCAAGTCGACGCTTCATGAGCACAAAAGAAGACCGCGAGACGAGCACCACCAAGAGGTGCTACGGCTACAACAACCACTTCGGCATCTTCGCCAAGTGCAATCAAGGCATCTTCGCCTTTGGACGTACGACATCTTCGCCTACTTCCCACGAGTACGCCTACAACGACTTCATCAAATCCAAGGCGACTACCTACAAGCGAGGGCGACACTTCCATCTTCGGAAGCCCCCCGAGGAAGATGGTCGAGCATGGGAAATTCCCTTCGGTCATGGAGACGAGCTACGAGGTGCCGCATCATATGGGCCTCCCACACCAAGACGGTGAAAAGACGGTCGATCAAGGGCCATCCCCTTCGACCACAGCGACGAGCGCGAACCTCTTCCACAACATGAAGACGGCGCCCACATTGGACTCCTCCTCCGAGTCAGGCTACGCGACCGCGCATGGAGACATTTGCACCTACATCTCTCCGACACCCACATATGTTGAGATGCCCCAAATGCCATGTGAGGAGAGCCACCACCACATGAGTGACATGAGTGACTCCACCATACGTGACATTGAGAGCATTTCCTATGAGAGGATGAGTGTGACCACCACTAGCCCCACCCATGAGAGCATGCCACACATCCTATGTGAGGTTGAGCGCCATTTGAGTGATTCCACCAACCATATGAGTGAGAGCATCCTTGAGGGAGTGAGTGAGCCACAACACTTAGAGAGTGAGGTAGTTGATACGGCATGTGAGGCCACTATGATTTCTAACGACTTAACCTCTACTCCTAGTGTGTTTTCTTCTTTGGTGCTAGGTCTCCTACATGACGACATGCCTATCCTCGACGAGTCCATCTCTCCAATGGGAAAACCGATGGCCATTGTGGACGATGATGCACCCCCACATGGTTCCATCAAGATAAAGATGACAACGAGACGATCTTCAACACCTCACCTACAACTCATGAGCGATGCTCCAACGGTAACATAGGTGATGGTGCTTCTCTTGTCCCACTAGTGGACTCTCTTGACATCGATTGCTCCCATGATGTTGACCCACCTATTACCATGCTTCATGCTAGTGAAACTTCTTCATGCCTTGACTTACCTATTTATGATGAATATGATGATGAGCATGTTGAGTTGCCTAGTTGTGATGCTATGCTCCATAGGATATCATGTGAAAATTCTTTTGGTCACATCATGTTTGACAATCCATTAAACTTGTCATATGCTATGAGTGAGATCTCCCATATTGCCTCATTTAAATCTCAACATAGTAACTATGCATGCCCCATTAAAATCAATCCCATTTGCACTTATGGCATAGATGACGAGATGATGGTCATTGGCTTTTGTTTTTCATGTGATGATATTGCCATGCTTCCTTTACATGATTTGCGCAATTCATATACTATGCCATGCCATAATCACATTGAACCAAATATGCTTTGTTTTGGATGTTGTCAATATTCTCCACGTGATGTTTCTACTCTTGCTCATGAGGAGACCCCCATAGTTTCCTCATACATATTAGGAGATCTTGATGCATTTCATACTTTGCATGATTCCCATGATAGTGTACACCATATGCATTCCATGAATAACAATGCTCTAGATATTTCTCATGATGCATTACATCCTTTGAGTCTCCATTATGACATACATAACAACAAACCTATCATGATGGATGACATGTTTCTATATCACACATCTCATTTATTTGAGCGTTGACTATTTTGTGCTAACCGACACATGCATGTGCGCATCATGATGGATGATGTGTACATATACCATGCACACACAATTTTTCCTTTGTCTTTGTTTTGTGTAGGTACTCTCATATACTCGTCAACCTCTCAATCCCAAGAGTTGACGAAACGAGCTCTTGAGAGTAACGATGACTTGGGATCCCGTGGACTATCCTTACCACCGTTCCTTTCGCGCAACAACTACGCGCATCTCTTCTACTTGGCTCTCAAACGGCTATGGGCTATATATTATTTGTCCCCTTATGCTCATTTTACCGTGTTCACTTTGCATGTTATACTTTCTTCTATGCACTTGCCATGCAATTGTGACCCTTGCTTGCATCTACCCATGATTCACCATTATGATACTTCTATGTGTATTTGCATGCTTGGTGGAGATCCTTGTTGCTATTGCCATGTTTATCATGTGCCCCATGCTATTGATGCTATTTTGCTCATATCTTGCCTTTATGCTTGTGAAATGTCATGTGCATTTTGTATGCCCACTATTTGCACACATGACATGCTTGCCATGATTCCTTCTAGTATGTTGCATCTTCGCACTACTAGCATGCTTGACTTGATTCCTATGATTGCTTGCTTGGTTGCATCACCCATGTTCCACTATTACTCGCTTTCTTGGGTTGATGACATATACGCTCATGCCTCTCACATGATATATCTTGATCATTGTCTCTTGTCCATTAGTTGCCTCTTTCATATCCACTTGTATTGAGTGCAACCATCCTATGCTTATTGATCTTGGAGACTTTGACACCTTACTTGTGATGCATGCTTGTTTGATTGAGCCTATTGTATTTGGTTGTTCTTGCATCATATGCATCCATACTATGCAGTACTCCCTTGTCATTTCTTATGATGAGCATGATACATACACTTGTTGGGTATCTTCCCACACGAATGATTGGTTTTGCCATTTCGCTAACCTCATCTGTTTTTCCAAGTGTTTGTCATGTTCTTTCATTTTGAAGGATTTACAAGGCGGTACCACCACGAGACATATTGGTTATGTGAACGCATACATGATGTGCAACTCCAACATCTTCGAGAACATTCATAAGGTGAACTCATTCTCTTTGAGCCATCCTCAAATACACATATTGGATGGGTCACTCTTTCATTGTTGTTTCCTTCTTGTTGTCTACATGATACATCTCGTGAACGGAGGAGTGACATTGGAGATTGGCTACATGGACCTTCACATTGAGGAGCGCTCGCACTTATTGGATGCACCTTCGGATTTCCACTCATGCCTCGACATCGAGCTTTGGTACACCAACACCTCCAAATTTGTTGCTTGTGCTCATACATGTCATGCTCGATGGACATATCATACTCACCACAAGTTTGCACTCCATGCATGGATTGACTCACATTATGATTGCCTTGTTGCATCTTGTATTCCCATGTCATCCATGATATATGAGCTTGTTCACTTCCTTAGCAAATTTGTTGTGATCTTCCTTGATGGCATATTCATACATCATGATCATATTGCCCATCATCAATTGCATGATAACATACACATGTTGAGCATCCATTGCCATATTCATGCTATTGATAAACCGTCTCACTATGACATCATTTTGCACCGTGGTTGCATTAATCATGTTTACAACACATTTGTGTGCACAATGATTGCATTTCCTCCCATGAATGCTTTGCATCTCATTCTAGATCATCTTGATAAGCTTCATGCGTTTTGTCATGACCAATCTTGCCGCATGGACTCATTCTTACATGATGGACACTTTGTGTGCGCTAACTATTTCCGAGTGTTGCTTGTGTTTGCTCTTTTCGCATGTCTATCACTCCGGCGACACCTTGGACTACTCGGATGGCGCCATGTCTTCAACTTCGTCCAACTACAAGTCCGTCTATGACAATCGTTTCCATGGTGATGAGGATCACGATCCAAGGTCGGATCTTTCCCAAGGGGGGGGGAGATGATGCGGAGCATCCCACGTTCATCCCCATGTACACTCCAACTACTCTCCAAACCCCAAGTGCACATATGATGAGACCTCGAACATACACCATTGGACACAAGGTGAACTCGCTCCTCTCCGAACCTTCACTTCCCACATGTGAGACATGGTTACTACCTCATATATATGTACTATGCATGGCTAGGAACAAGGAGGAAGACCATGGACAAGACGCCGAGGACACCAAGTACAAGGACCAAGAGAAGAAGATGCCCGAAGCTACAGCGGCCGGACGTCCAACGACTCCTAGGCTCTGGACGACCGGCCCCCTCCGGACGACCGTGCCAGCGACCACCGAACGGAATTTGCGGACATCCAAGAACTCCGGACGTCCGGGACCCCGCGAGCCTCCAGACGACCGGCCCCCTCCGGACGTCCGACCGAAGCGCACCCGAGCCGAATCTACGGAAGTCCGAAGAGCACCGGACGTCCGGACCTTCCCGAGCCTCCGGACGACCGGAACCCTCCGGACGTCTGACGCCTATCTGCGCACAGTGTGTTGGGCCGCAGCCCATGTACCCCTCCACTTACCCCTTCGTGTCCCTAGACTATATATACTCCTCCACCTCCTCTTAGTTAGATTTAGCATTGGTTTAGCTCATATTTGTGAGAGAGCCTTGCTCATCCACTTGGTTACTTCTCCTCGGAGTTCATGACCTCTTCGGAGAAGATCCCCCAAGCGGATTCAAGACCCCTTTATGGGAAGATCCCCTCATGGATTCAAGACCTCCTCATGGAGAAGAATGGTTACTCGTGTATCATCCTTTGTTGACTTGGTATCTCGTGCTACTCGTGCTTCGATGATCTAGACCCTGTGTGATTGATCTCTTGTCGGTTGAGTGATTTCTCTCTCGTTTCCTCCGTGTTCCCCTTTGTGCTTCCGCGTGTTCTTCGTGATTCCCCGTAGGATCCACTCCAAACGTGAAAGATCATCCACCTAGGGTTCTGCCCTACATCAGGTGAACCAAGAGTTGATACGGAAGCATCCACAAGTGGGACACACCAAGATGAAGAAAACGAGGAAGTGCATCAAGATGAATGTCAACAACCTCCTTCTCCACCACGACAAGAGAACGACAACGCCAACAATGAAGAAGGCCAAGAAGAAGAAGAACAAGATGAAGAAGATGTTCAACAAAGACCCAAGCAAAAGCTTTCACGAGTTCGAGCAAGAATTGCTAAAGATCACCCCGTCGAGCAAATCTACAATGACATTCAAACCGGGAGAATCACTCGCTCTAAAACTCGTTTAGCTAACTTTTGTGAAAACTATTCTTTCATTTCTAGCATTGAACCTATGAAGGTTGAAGAAGCATTGGAAGATCCAGATTGGATAAATGCTATGCATGAAGAGCTACATAACTTTGAGAGGAACCAAGTTTGGACATTGGTTGAAAAGCCCGACAACAACCACAACATCATCGGTACCAAATGGGTATTTCGCAACAAGCAAGATGAAGATGGACAAGTAGTTCACAACAAAGCACGTCTCGTCGCCCAAGGCTACACACAAGTCGAAGGTATGGACTATGGAGAGACTTACGCCCCTGTTGCTAGACTTGAGTGCATTCGCATCTTACTTGCCTATGCTAATAATCATGATATCACCTTGTACCAAATGGACATTAAAAGTGCTTTTCTAAATGGTGAAATAGAGGAGGAAGTTTATGTTAAGCAACCTCCCGGCTTTGTCAATCCTAAGAAACCCAATCATGTTTACAAACTTCACAAAGCTCTTTATGGTCTTAAACAAGCTCCTAGAGCTTGGTATAAATGCTTGACCAAGTTTCTTATTGAAAAAGGCTTTGAAATTGGGAAAATTGATTCTACTCTTTTTACTAAAAGGGTTAATGGAGAACTATTTGTGTTCCAAATTTATGTTGATGATATCATATTTGGTTCAACTAACCCTCATTTTAGTGAAAAGTTTGGGAAGCTAATGTCGGAGAAGTTGAGATGTCTATGATGAGTGAACTCAAATTCTTCCTTGGGTTGCAAATCAAGCAAACTAAGGAAGGTACCTTTGTTTCTCAAACGAAGTACATCAAGGACTTATTCAAGAAGTTCAATATGCAAGAATTCAAAGGTATGTCTACACCCATGCCTACTAGTGGACATAATGACTTAACCAAAGGTGGTGAACCGGTTGATCAAAAGGTTTATCACTCTATGATCGGTTCATTGTTATATCTATGTGCTTCATGTCCCGATATCATGCTAAGTGTGTGCATGTGTGCACGATATCAAGCTACTCCTAAGGAATGTCATCTTAAGGTCGTGAAAAGGATAGTGAGATACTTAATCCATACACCAAACTTTCGATCTTGTTGGCTATTCCCACTCGGACTATGTCGGAGACAAGGTTGATAGAAAATCCACTTCGGGTACTTGTCAATTTCTTGGTAGATCTCTTGTGTCTTGGTCCTCCAAGAAACAAAACTCGGTATCCTTATCCACCGCCGAAGCTGAATATATAGCCGCTGGTTCATGTTGTGCTCAATTACTTTGGATGACCCAGAGACATGTTCCATTGCTTTGTGACAATGAAAGTGCTATCAAAATTGGTCATAATCCTGTGCAACATTCTCGAACTAAGCATATTGAAGTTCGTCATCATTTCATTCAAGATCATGTTGCTAAGGGTGACATTGATCTTAAGTATGTTCACACTGAAAAGCAATTAGCGAATATATTCACTAAACCTCTTGATGAGAAAGTGTTTTGCAGGTTAAGAGGAGAATTGAACATCATTGATGCTTCAAACTTGGAGTAGAAACTCCATTAGATACATGCAAGACATGAGCTTATGACTAATCCTTGATATTTCTCTTATGATGAAAATCTTATGTCTTGGATATATTTGTATTTTGCATGTTATCTAACTCTTGTAGGTACTTGGTGGAATCCAACTCCATGAGATTGTAATCTACTCATATCTTGAGCAATCTCTACATCACCAAGTCTCTACACAATGGTGGATGAAGACAAGGAAGCACAAAACCTCTCAAACATATCCTTTGACAAATTCTATGTTGAGCTTCAAGATTGTCATTCTTGGATACACAAGTGCTCTTCCTTGCAAGAACTAACCCATGTAGGAAGATGGACTAAAATTCCAAGTGGTGCTCCAAACTCTTGATGAGCTACATCAACCTTGAGCATCCCACACAAGTTCAATTACATGGACCACACCACCAACCAAGGTATGTTGTTCCATCTTAGAGAGGCTTTACTCCAAGTCATGAGCTAAAGCAACTCGACAAGATGTGAGTACATCAAGATGCTTAAACGAAAAATGGCAACCCCATTTTGAGCTTAAACGATGAGTATGACCTATGATCAAGTGATCTCACTTGACTCCTAAGTCAATATACTCTAACATAGGTGACTCTGTCGCCGACCATCTCTAGATGAAGTTCTCTTGTGTTCTCTTCTGTGTTTTTGCATTTGTCTCATGCATATTCGTTTCCCCTTTCAAAAAAAAACTTCATCTAGATTTCTTTCTGTTTGCTCTGCATTTTCTGCATTCCAATTCATTGCACATCTTTCAGTAAATTCTTTGCAAATCTTTGTGAGATCTTACTAGTCTAGTGAGCTGAGGTGACAAGTGTTTTCTCTGCGATGAACTCGGTTTCACCGTTTAGTTATTTCCGGCCCAACCGAATCCTCTCGGTACGACCGAAACACACCACTCGGTGCCACCGATTTCACAACAGGAAAAACTATTTGCCACATACTCTGTGTTTCTTCTGATCCAGCTCCACTCAATGAATCTTGTCCTCTGCAAGCATCACATTTTTATCATTGCTTTGATCTGTGTCTCAAGGACCAAACCCATTCGACAGATTCCAGAAGATCCTTCTTGGAAATTGATGTCAAAGGGGGAGAGAGAGAACATCAAAGCTTATCATTTGAAGATAGAGAGAGCATCAAAGCTTATCACCTTCACCTTCTTAAGGGGGAGAGAGACCTTCTAGGGGGAGAGACCCTCAAAAGGAGAGAGAGATCTCCAAGGGGAAAGGATACTTAAGTAGAAAGTATTTCTCAAGGATCCCAGATGCTTGGTGTTCAAGAGGAGAGATGTCCACATGTCTTCTTGAGGGGAGAGACATGTTCATATGATCTATTGTGCTTATTTGCATTAGCATACATTAGCTCTGAACATTAGCTCTGATCATCATTCATATCTTTCAGCTCTGATTTTCTATTCGCTATCTTCTCCCAATATCCCATGTTAGATTCAGGGGGAGCAAGACATCTAAGGGAAAGAGATCATTTAAATTCATTGCATATCTTTACTCTTGGGGACATGTCTAATTCATGTGGTACTTAGTACTCACTACCTACATGTCATCCAAGTCTTGGTATTCTTGTGGTTTCTTTTGTTTGCTATGACTAGTAGATGCATCTGTGTTATCTAACTTTGTTTACGCAGGTTCATTCCATCCTAAGCCAACTCAAGACCACAAGTTAAGTATATGCATCACAATCATGTGTATGAGGAATTCTTGCTGATGTACATATTGTTTGCAAGAAGGACTCATGAGCATGAAGGTATTTTCTTCAACATTCTTTGCTCTGATGCATATGGCCAAGATACATGTAACACATTGCCTGCTCTATCATGTTTTTGCTCTCACATGTTTCTACATTCCATATTCACATGATTGCATGCATGTAGGGGGAGCCTATGTTTGTTACATGTCTTTTTAAAGCTTTACTTGCTACTCTTTATATCTTTATCTAAAGCTTTGATGTATGTTGCCATCAATTACCAAAAAGGGGGAGATTGAAAGCACAAGTGCTCCCTAGGTGGTTTTGGTAATTAATGTCAACATATCTCTTGTTGGACTAACACTTTATCTAGCATGTTTCAGATGAGTTCAACAATGGAGTGGCATGGACTAAAGGATTTGGGAACTCCTTCAAGATGCTAATGACAAAGGATTGGCTCGAGCTTCAAGATCAAGACTCTTCATTTTACATTTTAGTGGTCCGAGGTCACATTGAGTCTATAGGAAAAGCCAATACTATCAAGGAGGGATGAGGTGTTGCTTAATGAGCCTCTTGCTTCATGTGCTTTGTGATATGCTCCAAAACCCTCAACTACTTTCCCACATCCACAAATGACCTAAACCCAACGCCAAAATCGGTCACACCGATTCTTCCTATCTGGCGCCACCGATTCCAAAAGTCATAGCCACTGCCACAAACCCTAAGCAAATTGGTCTTACCGATAGGGATCTCGGTCTCACCGAGATGGGATTGTAATCTCTCTATGTATGTCCATTATCAAAATCGGTCTCACCGAGTTTGAGCAATCGGTACTACCGAGATTACAATGCAAACTCTCTAGAAAACTTATTACCAAAATCGGTCTCACCGAATTTGAGTAATCGGTCCCACCGAGTTTGCCTGACCAACTCTCTGGGAAGCTTATTACCAAATCGGTCCCACCGAGTTTGTGTAATCGGTCTTACCGAGATTACGTTATGCCCTAACCCTAACCGAATCGGTCTCACCGAGTTGCATTTTGGTCCCACCGAAAACCCTAACAGTCACATTATTTGCTAAATCGATATGACCGAGTTTAACGATTCGGTCCCACCGAGTTTGGTAGATTGTGTGTAATGGTTAGATTTTGTGTGGAGGCTATATATACCCCTCCACCTCCTCTTCCTTCGTGGAGAGAGCCATTAGAACGAACCTACACTTCCAGCATACATTTTCTGAGAGAGAACTACCTACTCATGTGTTGAGACCAAGATATTCCATTCCTACCATATGAATCTTGATCTCTAGCCTTTCCCAAGTTGCTTTCCACTCAAATCTTCTTTCCACCAGATCCAAAACCTATGAGAGAGAGTTGAGTGTTGGGGAGACTATAATTTGAAGCACAAGAGCAAGGAGTTCATCATCAACACACCATTTGTTACTTCTTGGAGAGTGGTGTCTCCTAGATTGGCTAGGTGTCACTTGGGAGCCTCCAACAAGATTTTGGAGTTGAACCAAGGAGTTTGTAAGGGCAAGGAGATCGCCTACTTCGTGAAGATCTACCTCTAGTGAGGCAAGTCCTTCGTGGGCGACGGCCATGGTGGGATAGACAAGGTTGCTACTTCGTGGACCCTTTGTGGGTGGAGCCCTCCGTGGACTCGCGCAGCCGTTACCCTTCGTGGGTTGAAGTCTCCATCAACGTGGATGTACGGTAGCACCACCTATCGAAACCACGCCAAAAACATCCATGTCTCCAATTGCGTTTGAATCCTCCAAACCCTTCCCTTTACTTTCTTGCAAGTTGCATGCTTTAATCTCCGCTGCTCATATACTCTTTGCATGCTTGCTTGATATGTATTGTGAATGTTAAACTTGTGCCTAATCTCCACTTAAACTTAAAGAACCTTAAAAACTGCAACTTTGGTACTTAGTGTCTAATCACCCCCCCTCTAGACACCTCTTCTCAAGGTCCTACACTTTGTCAGTCTTCTGAGCTTCTCTGATTCTATCCATCAAAGTTGACTGAATCTCCAATGCTGCCACATAGCCTCTCAGAACTATTTCCAAACATAGCTCACAAAGATCCTCGGCTAACACCTTTGGTATTTCTCCCGTCATTAGTGTATTGAGATGGCTCTTACGGCTCAATGCGTCAGCTACCACATTAGCCTTTCCGGGATGATAATGCAATCTCATGTCATAATCCTTAATGAGCTCCAACCATCTCCTTTGTCTGAGTTTTAACTCCTTCTGCGTGAAAATGTACTTCAAACTCTTGTGATCCGTATACACCTCACAATGGTTTCCAATAAGAAAATGTCTCCATGTTTTCAATGCATGCACTACGGCTGCTAACTCCAAATCATGCGTGGCATAATTTAACTCGTGGGGTTTCAATTGTCGTGAAGCATACGAAACAACTCTCCCCTCCTACATGAGCACTGCTCCAAGTCCTCGACGTGAAGCGTCGCAATACACCTCATAATCTTTAGTCTGATCTGGCAGAATTAACACTGGTGAGGTAACCAAACATTTCTTCAACTCCTGGAAACTAGCCTCACACTCCTCAGTCCATATGAACTTGGTATCCTTCTTCAACAATTCCGTCATAGGTTTTGCAATCTTTGAGAAGTTCTCAATAAATCTCCGGTAGTATCCTGCGAGTCCAAGGAAACTCCAGATCTCTCCAACTGTTGTTGGTGCTTCCCAATTGGTCACAGTGATAACCTTAGTAGGGTCTACTGCTATACCTTCTCCGGATATAACATGTCCCAGAAATCCTACTTCCTTCAACCAAAACTCACATTTGCTGAACTTGGCATATAACTGATGTTCTCTGAGCTTCTCCAGTACCAATCGCAAATGTTCCTTATGTTCATCTTCATTCTTTGAGTAAACCAAAATATCATCAATGAACACTACGACAAACATACCCAAAAACTCCATAAACACCTTGTTCATTATGTTCATAAAATAGGCAGGTGCGTTAGTCAGACCAAATGACATAACGGTATACTCATACATCCCATATCTTGTGGTGAATGTTGTCTTAGGTATATCCTGCTCTCGAATCTTCAACTGATGGTATCCTGATCGCAAATCGATCTTGGAAAATACTTTAGCTCCTTGCAACCGATCAAACAGATCATTTATCATCGGTAGTGGGTACTTGTTCTAGATCGTTACATCGTTCAATCCACGATAATCAACAACCATCTTAACGACCCATCCTTCTTTTCCACTAGAAGTACAGGTGATCCCCAAGGCGAAGAACTTGGGCGAATGTAACCTTTATCCAGTAACTCCTTAATCTGCTTCTTAATCTCCACCAAATCCTTTGCGGGCATCCTGTATGGTCTCTTCGATATTGGCCATGTGCCTGGCAAAAGCTCAATCAAAAACTCAATATCTCGATCCGGTGGCATGCCTGGCAACTCTTCTGGAAATACATTAGGGAAATCCTTTACCACTGGTACTTCCTCTTGCACAACTCCTGATAAGGAATTTACTTGCGCCCTATTTGGCGCATGCCGGGATACATACTTGATCCTTCTTCCTTCCGACGTTGTAAGCAAAATTGTCTTACTGGCACAATCGATGTTTCCTCCATACATCAACAGCCAATCCATTCCAAGAATTATGTCCAATCCTGGATTCCAGAATAATTAAATCCGTTGAAAAAATATGGCTTCCTATGCTTAAAGGAACTTGAAAACATCCTTGACTGGCCATATACTCCGCTCTTGGTGAGCTTACTATCATAGGTGTTTTAAGAATCCTAGTAGGCAGGCTATACTTATCCACAAAACCCCTTGATATGTATGAATGCGATGCACCAGTATCAAAAAGAACAAGTGCAGTAAATAACTTAACCAAAAACTTACCTATTACTGCATCTGGCTGAGCCTCAACATCCTCCACGCTAACATGGTTCACTTGTCCCCTATTGAAAGGGTTCGGCTTCTTTCCAGAGCTTCCATTGCCATTCTGGCCATCAGGACATTCATTGGCATAATGTCCGGTCTTCTGACACTTAAAGCAGGTGATTTGACTCAGGTCTCTCTTGGTTGGGGTTGATGGGGTGGTACGGTTCTGGCCATTTCTTCCTCCATTCCCATTACCATTCTTGGGGCCATTATGGTTGTGCGAGATGCCTCCTCCATGGGTATGCTGAAAATTAACACCCAGTTTAGGGGTAAAATGGGGCTTCTGCTGGGCTCCAGAATTGTACTTCCCCTGTCCATACTTCCTCTTGCGGTTTTCAATTTGCTACTGCTTCCCCTCAATCATAAGAGCACGATCTACCAACTCCTGGTAGTTATTGAAGCTTGCTACCATCAAATGCATACTCAGCTCGTCATTCAGTCCTTCTAGAAACTTCTCCTGCTTAGCTGCATCCGTAGCAACGTCATCTGGGGCATAACGTGCTAGCTTACTAAAGTCATCCACATACTGGCCAACTGTCCGTCCTCCTTGGCGCAAGTTGCGAAACTCACGCTTCTTCATGGCCATAGCTCCTGCTGAAACATGGGCAGTATGGAAAGCTTGCTGAAACTGATCCCATGTGACAGTGTCTACAGGGTAAGTGGCTGTAAAATTCTCCCACCATGCTGCTGCGGGTCCTTCAAGCTGATGTGCGGCAAATTTCACCTTTTCCCCATCTGTACATCCTAAAGTGGTCAACTCCCTTCCTATCTTGTGGAGCCAATCATCTGCCACTACCGGCTCGGTGCTACTGGAAAACACCGGCGGATTCAGCCTAAGAAAACGGGTCAAATGGTCAGCAGGTGGTGGTGGTGGTGGGTTGTTGTTGTTGTTGTTGTTGTTGTTCTGGTTCTGGACTAGCAACTGCATCAATGCATTCTGCTGCTGGATCACCTGAGTGATCTCCGGTGGGAAGACAAATTCGTTGTCACGTCTCGGAGGCATCTGAGGGTTTATAGAAAAGACGAGAGTTAAGAATAAAATAAGGTCTAAAGAGGAAACACTACCCAAATGCACATGAGACAAATGCACACAAAATCACTTCATTCAATCAAGCAAGAGCATACAAACGGTCTAGAAATATCGCAAAAGTGTGTGGACTATGCTATGTACATGGTGGAACTTTACTACTGTTATGGTGGTCAACTAGAAAAACTACTCCGATGAAGACTCCATAATATCCGCTCCAGCTTCATCAACATAGTCATCATCACTATTGTCGGGATCCGAGTCGATGTCGTCGATGATGATATAATTATCCGGACAAGTGGAATCGTCATCTTCTCTTTTGGGTGCTGAACCTCCCATGAATACTCCAATCTTCTCCTTAAGGTCGTCGTTCTGTCTCACTAGAGCGACGATCTCCTCCATGTAGTCTTTACGCGTAGCCTTGAGTTCTTCTTCTAGCTCCTTGATCTTGGTCATAGCCTTCTGTAGATCCTCCATACCTGCACACATCTGGTTCTCTTGGCGTCGGATGTGCTGGTTTAATTCCTGGATATAAGCTGCGATTGATCTACCCCTCCTGGTGCTGATCATCTCCCATTGCTCATCTCAGCGCCCACAAATCTGATAGATAGTATTCTTGAGATCATGTTGGTAAACTTCTCCAATTCGTCCCATGGCGATGTGGGCTGCCATGCTCTTTCCTAGACTCCAGGTTGGTGCATCAAAAGAAAACTCTATGGGCTCCGTGACTGGTGCAAATGTCCTTCCTGGGATTTGAACTTGAAACATCCAGCGCTCCTCTTCGGGTAGAAAGGCGTTGTAGGTCCCGGTGAAGCTTGGTACTCCTATGTTCAGGTATCTAGTGACTTCCTTCAGGTGACGACCAAAGGGTGTATCTTCATCCGGTAGTGTGAACTTGTTCCTTGCATCCGCCATCCTAAAAGAATAGAAAAGATGAGGAGTCAGAAATGAGAAGAAAGAGGAGTGATCTAGGGCTTTAGCTTAGTGGCCGTGTCCTACAGTCGGCGTGTGCTCTGATACCATCTTTGTAGCGACCAGACCTCAAACAGTCTGATCTCTATGCTCAGGTGTCATCCCTGGATCAGTAATGCTGACACCACACAGTACTTGGAGGATTTATAACAGAGTAGCAATCACACACTTATTACATAGAATGTCTCAAAAGAGAATTTATAAATATAAATATGGCTTAAGGCCATCTAACAATGATAACAGTGGAAGACTTGGAAGATAAGCGAGTCCATCAACTCCAACGACATCACTGAGTATAGAACCACGACCTAAAAGCACCTTACTCGTCGTTTGAAAAATCTGCAACATGAAACGTTGCAGCCCGAAAACGGGTCAGCACATGGAATATGCTGGCAATGTAACACATAGAGAATAATGATGGAATAAACTATACTACATGCATATATGGCTGGTGGAAAGCTCTATGGTTACAATTTTGCGTAAAGCCAATTTTTTTCCCTACTGCAAAGGAATAAATTTTAGTTAACTAACATGGTGGTTGTGAAACATTGAGAATGGTTGACAGCATCCTCAATCCCAATTAAAAGTAATCATCATTAAAACCCAACAATATTAGTTTAGAAGTAACATGATGAGATTCACATGATATCCAAGTACTAGATACTCAAAACGTCCATAACCGGGGACACGGCTAATCATGATTAGTTTATACACTCTGCAGAGGTTTGCACACTTTTCCCCACAAGACTCGATCGCCTCCGTTTGACTTCTCGCACTACATGATGTTTGAGAAACGGATGACCGAGACATAGTCTTTCAGAAGTGCTAGCACCTTACTAAGGGTAGACCGGTACACCTACTTTCCCCTACATCTGCTAGCCTACCGTAAGAGTTCGCACAACTTAATCAACTATGCCAGAGCCCATAATAGCTTGTGGCTGCACACGAAAGTTTCTAACATGAATAATCTTATGATCCCTTTGAGCCTGAGTGGCGGTCCAAAACAAACAGGCAATCCTGGAATACCCAGGTACCTCAATCCACCCAGATGTGTATTAAAGTTGCCACCTTAAATAAACCTTTAATTAACAATCTCACATCTGTCATGGATACCCTCACCCAATCCACATCTACTAGCATAGCATGGCAATATAAGCAAACGTAGAAATAGCTCCCAAGGGTTTGATATTAAAACAGGTAATAGGTACTACCTCATCTACTTCCCATCCCACAATTTATTTAGATCCTAATCATGCAATGTTTGAGGATTGATCTAATGCAATAAAACTGGGTAGTAGAGAAGATATGATCAACGTGTTACTTGCCTTGCTGATGATCCGCGAAACCTAGAGACTCGAAGTTACAGGCGGCGCACTCCGGGTATTCTATCGCAGACAAACAAACAAGCATACAATAAGTACTCATCTAATGCACGGGTAAAACTCAAATAAAAGATCTAACCAGAAAGTTCAACTTAAGAACTCCGGTTGGCAAAAAGAATCAAATCAAACGAAACAACGAAAGTCAAACGGCGATAGAAAACAACTTCGTTTTACTAATCTGGATCTAAGTCAAATTTTACAGAAGCAAAAACTTGTTTAAGTTGGTTATTCGGAAAGAGGGTTTTGAGACGAAACTCCAGGCGCTTGAATCGCGTGATTCCGATAGACGAGCGAAAAGTTATACTAAAATGAAAATCGGATCAGAAATCGCGATCAGAAAAATCGCGGAATAAATCTGAGAAAAAGAAAAACGACGAACAGCTTAACGAACGAACGTTCGTTAACTAGATCTAAACGACGAATACGTTTGTTAAAACGAATGGACGAACGAACGTTCGCTGTTTAACCTAAACCAAAAAAACCGATCTAAAATAATAAAAAAACGGAAACTAAAATAACTGACAAAAAACCGACGGAAAAACCGAACGGTTTTCGAGAAAAACCGGCGGCGCAGAAAACGAGGCACCTCGGGCGGGGGGTCACGACGGCTTCTGGCGGCGGCGGCGGCGGATCGGGCGGCGGCGGCGGCGCAGGTCGGGTGCGACGGCAGCGGATCGGGCCGGCTAGGGTTAGGGTTCGTGGGCGCGGGTGGGCTGGCGGTGGTGGCTGGTGGGCTGGGGCGGCTCGGGCAGAGGCTATTTAAAGGCTGCCCCGGGCGGAGTCCCGCTCGGGTACGGCCCGAAGTCTGTTCGCGTTTTGTTTAAATAATTCCGCGCAGAAAAACAAATAAAAGAAATACTAAACGGACTCCAAAAATCCCGAATAAATTTTCCCCGGCTTCTAAAATCAAGCTGGACAAGATGAACATTTATTTGGGCCTAAATGCAATTTTGGAAAACGCACATTTTTCCTAAATTCAAATAAAAGGGCGAAAAACTCCAAAATAAAATCTTATTTGATTTTATTATTAAATCCTCAATATTTCTTTATTTTGGGAAAGTCATTTTATTCCCTCTCTCATATTTTTGTAATAGAAATAGTTGATGATAAAATAATTAAAATGAAATGATCCTATTCCCAAAATTTGAGAAAAACTCAAATATGAAAATAACAAAATCCCCAACTCTCTCCGTGGGTCCTTGAGTTGCGTAGAATTTCTAGGATCAAAACCAAAAGAAAATAAAATATGATATGCATTGATGATCTGATGTATAACATACCAAATTGAAAATTTGGGATGTTACATCCTCCCACCTCCCACGACGCGTTGCAGGGGCGGTCGCCGGCAGAAGGCAGAGCGTCGGCAACATCCACCTCTGCCCCATGCTGCTCCTCCTCATCGCTTGACCATCTCCTTGGGCACCCTGTACCTCGATGTCGAGCACTTCCCTCCTTGAGAGATCAGACAGACAAGGCGCTCCTGCCACCTTCTTCCCTGTGGATCCAGCTCTTGTTCCCCGCTGACAGCAGGAGACATGAGGTCACCTCCGGCACTGCTGGTGGCGTGAAGGCCGTCAAGTGGTAAATTTCTGACCCTTGTAACCTTAGGTCCTACTACAAAGCAGAAAGGATCCCTATAAGTTAGTTAATAGCACCATGTTATGCCTCTTGTGCTGCAAGACTGCTAGTTCTTCACCTAAAAAATATATGTTTCGCTTGGCATGCTTTGTGGATGTGGTATTACATGATATCAGTCCCAAAAAAGTATAATTTCTTCTACTCAATTTTCTCTAGTATGTATGTTCTAGAGATGATGCATGTTTGTTTGCTTTTTATCATGATATATAGAAAGATGTTGGTAGCTCTAGTACCTATACTACAAGAGTTCATTGACAAAAAATATATTAGTTCAATACATAGTTGGAAAAAAGTTCAATACTCAGTGTTATCGGCCTATCCTTACATTAGCTAGTCTTCACCATGTTCAGATAGTGCCTAGAAAGAAGTTAACTCATGCACTTCCATAAAACTATATACTGATAAATCAGAAATCATGCATTTCCGTAAATTCTGTAAGTTTCGTGTGTGTGCTTCTACAAATCTAAAATACTTTTCCAATCATACTAGTACTAATGCAATCACATAAAAAAGTTAAAGAAAAATTCTATAAGTTTAGTGCATGTGCTGCTACAAATCTTAACTTCTTGTTCAGTCATTCTAGTACTGATCAAGATCGAGTTGACTGTAATAATGTAGTCGATTCCTGAGACCCTTACTAGTCCTATATATAGAAGTTGTGCCTGATAGCCATACCTGACTTTTCTCTTTGTTGCCTGCTTGTTTTTTGTAAAATTCTTTGAACTTATTTAGGTGATATATTTGGACCTTTGCCTCATCAGTACAACAGCATGCTCCCCAGCCGGTCACGAAAAGAGCTGCGCGCAGGCCACCCTATGCTCCATCCTCGATCCGCCTCATTCATCTCCCTCTCATCCTCTCTCTGCTCCGTATGTGTGTGTGCAGGGAGTGGGAGCAGATAGAGCAGGGTAGTGGGAGGCCCTTCCATGGTGAATACATAAGCATCTTCCATGGAGATTGTGAGCTTTGCTTGAGGATTTATCTTGTTGGTTTGTCCACTTTAGTTCGATATTATTCTGTAACTTCAGATATATCACATAAATAAGTAATGATTTGCCGCGAGTTTCTTTAGAATTTTGTAAGTTCAGATATATCACCTAAATATCATCAGTGCAAGTTTCAAAATTCTGTAAGTTCCTATATATCATAAAGAAAAATTGATGAGTTACCATCTGCTTTATATTCATGTTCTTTGCAACACAATTAGCAATGGGGTTGACTGAGAGTGATCCCTTAACCATTTCTTTGAAGGCCATGGTTTGCAATAATGCTAATGCTACTAGAAAGTAGCTAGAGGCCATGAAGCCTCTTAGCTTCTCCAATTAGCATGTTTGCCCAGTCCTGAAGCGCGTCCTCAAGCTCTTCGACGCTAACTGGGCGCCCATCAAGGACGAGAGCTACAGCATCCTTGTTGACACTATACTGGATGGCAAAAGCAATGAACCAATACCTACCACTACCCATCATGTAAAAAATGCTACTTCCGTTTGTTTGGTAGCATTCCTTAATTACCACTTGATGCTCAGCCCTCGCCGCCTCCTATGCAGTACAATGCCACCCTTGTACAAGGTTCAAAGACCTTATACTGAGAAGGAAAGGAGATGCTATGGTTAGCAGCTTCCTCATGCCATCGCGGTATGGTGTGTGTCCCTTGTTCATCCTCTGCCATTCATTATAGTAACTAGCAGCAGCATAACCCCACCTGCACATTTTTTGTAAGTTCTACAAAATTTATAGCTTCAGTCCAACTATGTTGCTTCTGTGATTATCCGTACGTAGAAAATCACACTAAGAGTTGTTTTGTTCTCTTAATCTAAACACATTTTCTCTTTGAGCTTAAATGCATCTATTCTCTGAACATAAACGGGGTGGTTCTCTGAACTTAAGTGTGTGTGTGTTCTGTATGTATTCTGTGAGTGTTAGAGAACAATGAGTGTTGCCTGTCAACTACTGGTTTGGCCATTTTCAAATTTTCTCTTGGTTGAACTTTTGATAGAGCATCGGTTTGTTGTCAGTTCTAGTGCACTCAAGCATAAGGAGGGTTTGACCTGTTATAGATGGATCGCTATAACTTAACTTATCATGTCCGTTCTAATGCGACCTTGAACAAAATACAGAAGTGCATGATCAAGTTTTCCATCAGTTCGCTTATAAAAAACAGGAAAGTGGTTGTGTAAAGAAAACCGGAGAACCAATGCCAGCTTAGAAGTTCAGTAGGTAACTCCACGCAAGTGCACTCGTTAGAAAATTTTGGGTTTCCTATATTTTATAGACTGCAGAAATTTTGAGTTTTCTATGTTTGAATGACTTAACATGTATGTATGTTATATTAAATTCCAGTGGAAAATTAGTTAAGTTCAGTACAATTGGTACTATAAAATACAGTACAACAAGAAATTCTTTTGAGTGTTTTTACACAACCAATGATGTTGGTATTTCACTTCCAAGGATGCAGTACTGTGGTATAGCAATTTAGTAACTAGAAAGAAGATACACCAGTTCAAAAATACTTATCATAAGTAGTTAAGAGTTTATTTGTGGTGGTTAGCAATTCAGTAGCTAGAAAAAGGATATCAGTTCAAATATACTTGCCATAAGTATTTAAGAGTTTATTTGTGGTGGTTAAAAATGAAGCTATTTTGTTCTGAGGACAAGAACTACTAGAAGTTCAAATGTTGATGTGTTAAAAAAACTCCAGCTACTTTGTTTAAGCTTTCGATGTCTTAATTTCTGCACTTCTATATAGAATTTGGTGGCTTACTTTCATTAATTTTCTGCAGTTCTTAGGTTAGAAAAGGTATCAGTTGGCTTTGCAAATACTCTACCGGTGTACAAGTTCTTCTGTTTATTGGTGCAATTCAGTGCATATTACAGAAGAAAAAAAATAGGTGATGATGTGTTTGATGAAGAAAAATGAACAGAAGTTCACTGATTTTGGGAGTTGCCGCTCATGAACTAGATAAATCCACATGATTTTGGGAGTTTTTTATGTTATACGTGTAACGTTTGATGAACAAAAAATTTCATTCAATTAGTTCAATTTCAAATTCTAGTTCAGTTTCATTTCTTATTTTAATTTAGTCTAGTTTCTTATTTTAGTTTAGTTCAATATCTAGTTTTTGTTCAGTTCAATTCGTATTTTAGAAAAAAAATTGAATTGTTTCTTTATTAACATTATTCTATTGAACATCAAGGAGAAGATGCCTCATGGTAAAAGCATGTCAAGATTTCCTAAGTAGCCCGAGACCATCCTGTCCTCTATACAGATTCAAAGATTAACACATCAATGGAAGTTTGTTCTCAAAACTGAAATTGTTGTGCATGTACTGATAGATTAGTTGTTAATTATTGGAGTGTTTCGTTCTTGTAGAATAAAAATCAGAATAAAAATATTATGTATGCATTGCTTCTTGGCCCAGCTAAGAGAACCCCCATGTTAAAAAGTATAAAAGCAGTTTTGAAGCAATTCCCAGAGTCTTTAGAAGCATTCATGGTTAAAAAGCAACGACTACCTCCTCCGTTCGAGTTGAGCACTGGTCATCGTCCAAATTGAGCACTAGGTGTCATCCAAGTTCAAAGAGGGTTGTATGCAAGTACAAAAGTTTGTTTTAGCGAGAAAATGCGGCGTTTTGACAATATTCTATATGATTCATTTGTTCAACCTTAGAACTTGGCGATATTCAGCCTATTTTTTATGAAGGCACACATGAAGTCATGTGCAATGGTTATACCCCTAGTGTTTCAAAGATTTGTATCTCGTTTCTTCGAATGTGTTGTGCGCCTGTTTGATGAGGTAAAACAAAGTGAAATAGTGAAAATGTCATTAAAGACACTTGGAAGTGCAACTGAAAAAAATAAATAAGTTCACATTCTTGTCAGGTAGGAAGTTTGGAGAAGAAAACATAAGTTTTTAAAAGAAGGGAATGGTAAAAATGTAAGTCCGTTCAACTATATAAACCATAAAGGTACGATGGTCATTACACCGTCAGTAAGGATAAGGATGAGAAAGAAAATTAAAAACTAAAACTAAAAGAACATTGAGTGATTATTTTTTAGGAAGAACAAACTCTCTAGTACCATAAGTACCATAAAATTAAAATTAAAAAATGCATCAGTTCTTACTCAAGGGACAATAAATTTGCAAAAAAATTGTACTAGTAAAAGTTCAGAGGAAAAAAAGCAACTTAATAAATGGAAAAAACAACAAGTTTAGAACTACAAAAGTTGTACGTTCAAACATGACATCTTAGATAAATTCAAATGGTAAAAGTTCAAATTGCAAAATGCGAGAAGTTCAAAACATCATTGCAAAAAAATGAGTTCAAAAAAAGAAACACACAAAACATTTTCTTTAAAAAAATATCATTCAGCTCAATGATATAAACCATGCAAGGTTGAGAACTTTTTTCAGAACCATTCAAAATTACTTCGTGAAAAATATCTCCTCAGTACAAACACACATAGAGATCAGTACGAGTACTATGTTTTTTCTGAGGGGAAAACAACACGAAGGGTCTCATCGTATTTGAAATTAGTCTTCACCAGTTGCGAATTTGAGAAAACGTTCAACATGACTAAGTTTCACATTTTTTATAGCTTTGCATAGACGTAGAACTGAAATCTTTGACCTCTCTGAAAGTTTCACATTTGACAATTCTTTGTGAAATTTTGTTGCATACCTACCGCAAAAGTTTACCAAAATATGACCTGCCATTTTATAGCTCGTATGGTTCTCAGTCTCATGTCAAATACAATATTAAGTAACTACTGTTAGCCCCTAATCAAATACTACTATGGTAGCTCCACTAGCAACAACATAGTGCAGGATAATTAATTAGCGACCGAATCTCCTCAACTCCCATTTCATGTTCCATTTTAGGTTCATGAATTTTGGAATAGTCCTTCCTGTAAATTACCCTTTAAGCACAGAAGATTCAGCTTGAGCTGCTCTTCAGATTCTGCCCTATGTTGCCAACTCTATGGTTCATGCTAGCAACACTAGCCTGGAACCTCGTCTTGGCATCTTACGTGAGATAAATGAACAAATTTAGGCATGCTGTGAGATGGCCAAGATTCTTGTGCAGGCTCTAGTGCA
Organism: Triticum aestivum; assembly: GCF_018294505.1. Lineage (NCBI taxonomy): Eukaryota > Viridiplantae > Streptophyta > Magnoliopsida > Poales > Poaceae > Triticum > Triticum aestivum. The sequence continues at coordinate 229,538,375 of NC_057795.1, forward strand.
TGCAGAACTGGATGAACTTTCTCATATTGTGCAGAAAAGACAGAGCATAGAGACTGATCTTCGACAGACGTCAAGGATGGGCATATGGGCAACATGGCTACAATTGCCGGCGACTGAGGTGAACCTAGACAGACGGTGTGGTGGTGTCCACTGCAAGGGGAAGGAGGAGGAGGAGAGCGGAACACGACGACTCCACCACCACCTTGACCTGACCCCCGGCGGGAAATGGCAGCGCCCCCCTCTGCCCTGGAGCTCTCCCCCACCACGCAGGTAAGCCATCCTTGTGCCTTCGCTTGAGTTCTCTCCGCACATTTCTTGCTTGGTGTTGCTTGCAGGTGGTAGCTGCTCCGTCTGTGCTGCTAGCGCTGAGGCGGACACTGGTGTCGCGCGTGGCCGCCATCTCCTTCGCCCAGCTCCACGCGTGCTCTTGGGGCGCGTTGCGCCCTCTACGGCCGGAGCTTGCCACGGCACCTCCTCGCCCCAGTGCCACCCGCTGCAGGGCGCCTCTGCTCTGGCCTCACGCATGTACGCACCCACGCCACACTTCATACGAGCCCCAGCAGCAGTGTCACTTCCATCGCCCGCGCCCCGGCGCCCATCGCCATGGCTAGGGTAGGGCCTGGGTTGCCAGGAGGGAGGCGGGTGGGTAGAGGGATCGACCACAAGCAGCTTGGTCGACAGCTGGAGTGGCCGGTTGAATGGGGAGAGAGTGGGATGGGGCTCCTATTTGCTCTTTTAATAAAAAAGGATCAGTTCAACGAAATGACAAAATCAGTACAACCGCTCGGATTCATCAGTTCAATAATAGTAACAGAATAATATTCTGTTACGCGAAACAGAATAGCCCAGATGTATGTATATTTTTTTTGCGGGGCCATTACGATTGAAATTTCTCAAATATCACGTCTCCCGCACCCCTCTACTGCCATCGCCCTCGTCTCCGGACTTCGCCGTTGCGTCCAGTGTGCCCTCGTCTCCAGACTTCATCATTCCGTCTAGCGCACCTTTGCCGTTGGACTCCGCCGCCATCAACGGAAATCCTTCCCGCCATTGCTATCGTAGGGGATTTACACCGAGTTAGGGTAAAAATCCCACCCCCTTGTGCATCTAGTTTTCTGATTCAATGCACTAGGTTTTTTGTCATGAATCTTGCCACATATGAAGCACTTCTATCTAATGGAAAAATTCCTTGGATTAGTTCAAGCAAAAAAATAGATTTAGGTTTCCACCGAAAGCATCTCGGACCGACCGAATTGGAATTTTTTGAGTCACTGATTTGGCCCTGGCCATTGCACTAGTACGTCTCGGTGCCACCGTGAAGTACAAATTAGTGAGACCGAAAGTAACATTTCAGTGAAACCCTAGCATCTTGGAGACACCGAACCACATATCAGTCTGACCGAAATGATGTGTTTAGGTTCTATTGAGTGCTTCGGTATCACCGAGATTGTCAACCCAGTGGATCCGAAATGCATTATGTGAAAATGTAAAACTAAGTTTGAACTCAATTTTCATGAAAATGTCTACTTTTTGTGATGACTCATCTACTCTGCACATACCTATCTGTTCACAGGATTAGTTTGCAAGATGTAAAGTGCCAGTGACAGCCAGAATGTGTCAGAACAACATGAGGATCTCAGTGAGGTATCCATTCCTGAGGGCGGCTACTATGAAGAAGTGAGGAGCTCACTGAACTGCCCAAGGCTGCCACAAGGACCAGAAAGAAGAGAACCTCAGATGATGAGGATGGCGATTTTATGGGTAGTGAGAGCACATCAAAGAAGAAGAAAGTGGTGCTTGCTAAGGAGTATGGCACAACACCCAACACAAGACCTTCAAGCAGTGCCAAGGAAAGAACTATAGTGAGGAAAGTCCCACACTCTATCGGATTCCGGGCTCCGCGGACCCAAGAAAGGTTCGAACTCAGGGGCGTGTGCGAAGAACTCAACCTCTCAAGCCGCCTGATCCGCTGCTCTCACGACCTAGCTCGATGAACATGACAGAGAAAGAAACGGTAGTTTACCCAGGTTCGGGCCACCTTGCGGTTTAATACCCTACTCCTGCTTTGTGGTGGATTGGCCTCGCGAGGGGCTGAGGATGAACTAGTACAAGTGGAAGAATAGCCTCAGGAGGCGTGTTCTTGTGATGAACTCTTGGTGGATTGATGAGCTGATCACCTGGTGAGTCGATCGACCGACCCCCCTCTACGGTGCTGGCTAGGCTCTATTTATAGTGTTCTTGGTCCACTTCCTCCAAAATTTAGGCTGGAAGGGATCCCACAACAGCCAAATTTGAAGGGGAACAAGAAGTACATCTAGTCCTGATGAAAGGTGGTCTTTGCCTGCAAAGTTTGTGAGCGTGACATTGTGGTGGGCTCGGTGATGACATCCATCCTGCCGTTCTGGCGGTCTTGGTCTCGTTGCACGCAAATGGCAACCTTTGGCTGATTACTTGGGACTCCACACCTGCGCTTGCCTCCTTTACATCTAAGAGGAGACCTGTTTCCTGCGCCCGCTGCCGAGCGTCTGGCCTTGGTCGTCATGGCTAATGTCATTCCAGCCTCGTGAGGCCGGGTCTTGCATAGAAATCTCCACTCCGCTCAAGAGGCAGCCTAAGGAGGCCGCTCCCTCGGGAGGTATTGATGTCACAGGCCTCGCGAGGCTTGGCCCCTCGCGAGGGTCTTGTATTGTCGTATTCAAAGCTGGGCCATACCGGGCCGTTGAGGAAGCCACGTCGTGGGCCGCAGGCAGGCAGGTCTGGGTACCCTGGTTCCTAGAACGCCGACAGAAGCCCCCGAGCCCAAGGCGCGCTCGCACTTGGCTTCGAGGCGAAGCCAAAGGGCAAGTGTGGAACGCTGCGGGCCCCAATCGCCTGCGGGCCATGACGATGTGTGGCGCTTTACAAGATGTGGGTGCCTCCGCATTCTCATGCTGCCTCGGCAACCGTCGGATTTGACAACTGCCTGTTCTGAGCGTAGCCTCACCATCATTGTCCGCTGCGATCGCCCTCTGCTTTCTCTTCCCATGTGAGCCTGCGCACCCTTCTCTAGTGGCCACACCTTGCTCGCCTTTCTCCACCGCCATTGCTCCAATGTCGAAGAATAGGAGCAGTGCTTGCGTGCCCGTAGATCCCTCGCCAAAGCATGAGCCTGCGTAGGATCGATCAATAGTGGTCAACTAGGAGGGGCTGGACAAGGTCCGCTTGTCCCTTGCAGCCGATTCCAACGAGTGGAAGGCGACGAAGGCTTGGCCTGCCTCCCGCGGCTTGATCGAGATGGGGTCCACTGAAATTCCTCTTCATCTTCATGCCCACTCCGTCGACTTGATTTCTCCCTTCTCCAATTTCTTCAACGCCGTGCTCTCGCATTACCAGATCAAGGCATTGCATATGGATCTCGCCTCCATCCTCCTCCTTTACATCTTCGCCTTCCTATGCGAGGCCCTCGTGGGCATTACACCATCCATGGCCTTGCTCCGCCATTTCTTTGAGCTTCATCTTGTCGATGGCCGACAGCGCTTTGGGTGGGTGTCGCTCCAAGCGGTGGCGGCTCCGGCAGGCTCTGGCATCGACTTCGCGTTCTGCACGGATACCATGGGGTATCGAAGGCGGTGGGTGTATGTGGACACCGGCGTGCTCAGCCCCCTGTTCCTTCTTCCGCACATGCCGGTGACCCCGAGCTCCGGCTGGGGGCACGCATAGCTGTCCGGCCATCGGCTTGAACGCGTCTGGGCCAGGCTGGCCAGGCTGCAGGAGGCGGGCGTGACGATGCCGATGGTGGCGAGGGAATTCATCCGGTGGTGCATCGCACCGCTCCAGCGCCATTCGCTCCCAATGTGGACCTTCACGGGCCAGAAGGATCCCATTAGGCTCCAAGTGACTGTGCCTCCTACCAAGACGCTAAGCGCTGTGCATGAGCTCCTAACGGGCAATCCGGCTCCGACGTGATCCCTGCCAATGAGAACCTCCTTCTGTTACCAGTGCTCGAACACGGAGGACTTCGTCAGGCGGATGTTGTGCTTCGATGAGTGGGGGCTGCTCCCCGCGGGCCATGTGGGGCCCTCTTAGAACCCAGTTGTGGTGGCCCCCGCGCTTGCCCTTCAAATGGTGGTGATGACGCACACGCCGGCGACTGCTCGTGAGGTGGCCCCGGGAGGCTGGGCGCCTCCTGACGCTCCCGAGTTGGCTCTTGGGGGCCTTGCGCCACCAAGTGCTCCTGAGGAGACTCCCTTTGGCCCTGAGGACGTCCCGAGGAGAGCTCCGTCTGTAGCCGTGATGGCCTCTGCAGCTTCCGGAGGCAGCGCACGCCTCCTCCAGTCGTCGAGGTCTCCCACAAGAGGAGGCTTGGGAGTTGTCATGGTGTTGCCTCGCGGGCACTTAAACAGAGGATTTGGATGGCCGATGATGAATAAGTACCTTTCCCCTTGGGTTCCTTGCGTGACTAGCTCCTTCCTGACATTTTCCCTTCAGGCTTCCTCCTTCCTTGGTGACGACCTTGTCCTTGACGTGTCCTTCGCGAGTCCTAGAGTCGATCGCCACCCCCAGCCTCATGAAGCTGGCATCCGCTCGAGGGACGGTTTTGCCCCAGGAGCCGCGGTTGCCGGAGGAGGGTCGCGAGCCCTCTCCCCCCCGCACTTCTCCACTACGGAATCCACCAAGCCACGGAGGCCACACCGAGGAGCCTTCCGATGACTCTTGCGAGTAGCTGGGTGTCCATTGTGGTGGCTTCATCTGCAGGCGGTGGAGCCGCGTCCCACTGCACATAGCCCGAAGCCCGAGGGGTGGCCGAAGAGGCCCCGGCTACTGAGCCCTTGTCAGGGTAGGCGAATTGCCCCACTCCTCCCCGGCAAACCAGGGCACAGAGGAGAGGCCTGACCAAGCGCTGGAGCTTGCACGTGGGGGAGCGCCGTCTACCACAACCTCCTTCAGGTAGCCGTGGGCACACCCGGCCAACTTGGAGCGGAGCTTGCCAATGTCGACTCCCGCCTTGAGGTGGAAAACCTCCGCCTCGCGCGCGGGTGGCATCAGCTGGAAGTTGCTGTCAATATTGGGCGCGCATAACATGAGCGCACCTGGGTGGACGTCGAGGGGTCTCTTGCGGCCTCACGTGAGGCATGCGCCCACGCCCAAGAGGAGGCACGGGCCGCTGAATAGCGCAGCATGGCAGCTGAGGAGCGCGAGAAGGAGCTCCGGGCCTTGAATTCTGATCTTGAACGACAGGTCCAGACATGCAAGGCCACCCTTGCGGTGCGGCTAGGCGAGGCCCCTGCCGACGCGACCAAGGCTCGGAGTCGCGAGGAGGCTCTGGCATTCGAAGCGATGGTGCAAAGCCTAGAGCGCGGCCGACTAGAGGCAATGGAGCGTCAGGTGGCCTTGGACGAGGAGGCCCTTGCTTCCCGGCAGGCGAAGATCCAACTGGATATTGACCGAAAGGTGGCAGGGATCCACGAGTCCCTTGTCACAGAGTATCGCCAGAAGTTGGGGCTTCAGGAGGCCCACATCAAGAAACGACAAGCTGAGCTGCAAGGCAAAGTCAATGCTCTCCAAACCCAGCCACGACAGAGCGGCACGGGAGGGTCATTGAGGGAGCCCGAGGCGCTGCCGAGGCCGGCCGTCTTCCCTTCAACATCAGGTTGCGGGCGTCTCGTCCCTCGTGGAGAGGTCGTCGGCCGATGCGGATGACCGCTAAATGCTGCAAGCGCTCCAAGATTCTCGAAGTCCTCAGGACGAGGGCCAACCGCGCCTTGGACACCATCTGCGAAGGGAACGTGCCCATCCACTTGAGTCTGACGACGCCGGCTACCTACATTTCTGCACCTAAGTCGTAACCTGCCTCGAAAGCAGGGCCACGAGGGCTCGCCAGCTTGTTGAGGAGAAGAGCTGGGATCTCCTTGGGCGTGTGTTCTCGCGTGTCTTCAGCTACCTCCTCAACCGGGAGCCGAACTTTGACTTCAATGCCGCGATAGCCCCCCTGCCCGAAGTCGTCCAGGGCGACCTTGCGAGCTGGGTGAATGATCACGTGGATGACCTGGTCAGGGAGTTTCCTAATGACGTGGCCGTGCCCGTGGCCGGGGAGGACGGAGCTGATGACGATGACGACGAAGACAACACGGGCGAAAGTGCATCCCGCTAGGCCTATACTTCCCTGTTCTTCATGTAAAAGATTTTTTGGATGTGCCCCCACGGGGAGTGAAAGCACTTTTCCTCGGCGGGAGGAAGATCTCCATATGGTGCATGGGATGACGATATATTTCCTGGGTTAATTTCAGAATGCGTTGTCGCGAGCCAAAGAGCTCTCAACTAGAGTAGCTGGTACAATTTACCTTTCATGCTCATGGCCTCAGGTTGGTACTTGCGCCGCAGAGACGCCCTCTACCCTAGCTAGTCCTCCAGGGGTTCTTGCAGGAGGGGCTTCCTGATATGGTTGCTGGCCTAATCGCGGGCGTCGCGCGAGGAGCGAACGGCAAAACTCTTGGCGAGGTGTGCGTGCAGGCGGGCATGCAGCGGTGGCATCCTTGGCCCCGAGGGGGCCTTGGACTTCCTAGGTGCGCACTCCACACCCAGCCCCCGCCCGCGGGGCGCTCGCGGGGAGGGGTAGCAAGCAATCACTAAACTTTCCAAGCGAAAAACCAAAGAGCAAAAACACCGCAAGTGAAAAAAAATCCCCCCTTTTTCTTTTAATAAGCACAAGAAACTCCAAATTCACTCGAAGGCAACAAATCAGGTTATAGAAAAAGGGCAAAGACAACAGCTACGTTCGGTACCTACGTTAGTCTTCTCACCAGCGCGGAGCTAGGTGCTTCCACTTGGCCTGGGCACAGTCATTGGGGGACAGTGTCGACGACCAGCGTGGAGCATGGTGCTTCCACTAGGACATGGGTGGAAGCCCCTGTGAGGACCAGGGGCGGCACTCAGGAGACTCCGGGGCGTGTACATCCCCACTCATTATTACGTGAGAGTGTCACGGGCAGAGATCTTCAAGTGCGCTTCTCGCTCCTTGCAGCGACCCCACCAAACGCATCCTATTGCCACCATTGGGAGTCCGGAAACCAGGATGAGACCAAGGGGCAAGGGGGTACGCCGGAGGTGGTCGGGCGATTTCAGGCCCTCCACAGGGGGAAGGGATCGCTGGCACCTTCCCCGGCAGAGAACCTACCTCCGGACGGAGAGCGCCACCGTTGGGGTGGCGCCCTACGCCGTGAGGCACGAAGGGAGCTCTGGCGTCGGGCTCCCTTCATGCGACACCCACGGCGCTCCTCCTTCCCTAGGCAGGTCCAGCGTCTCGAGATACACCGTCGTGGCGAGGTTCACCTGCGATCCAAGGTTAGCATAATTATGCCTGAAATAGGTTGACTGTGACCTGTGGTTATTGGCATTGAAGATGCTGGTGGCGCGCTGGGTCAACTCGCGAGGAGCCCCCATCTTCGGCGACCTTGCAACCCTGATGCCGGAGCTAGTGCAGGAAGCATGAACGGGCTTGTCCCTTGCTCGCGTAGCATGCCGGCCATGGGTGGTGCCCGGACCTTAGGGGCTATTGGCATGAGACCAGCCCCCGAGCCCCATGACGCGTCCCTGATACGTCTCCAATGTATCTATAATTCTTGATTGTTCCATGCTATTATATTACCCATGTTGGATGTTTATGGGCTTTACTTTACACATTCATATCATTTTTGGGACTAACCTACTAACCGGAGGCCCAGCCCGTATTGCTGTTTTTTGTGCTTATTTCAGTGTTTCGAAGAAAAGGAATATCAAACGGAGTCCAAACGGAATGAAACCTTCGGGAGCGTGATTTTTGGAACTAACGTGATCCAGAGGACTTGGAGTGGAAGTCAAGTAACAACCGAGGCGACCACGAGGGTGGAGGGCACGCCCCCCTACTAGGCGCGCCCCCTATCTCGTGGGCCCCTCGGGCGTCCACCGACCTACTTCTTCCTCCTATATATACCCACGTACCCCGAGAACATCAGTACAGACCACGAAATCCTAATTCCACTGTCGTAACCTTCTGTATCCGCGAGATCCCATCTTGGAGCCTTTGCCGGCGCTTCGACGGAGGGGGAATCGATCATGGAGGGCCTCTACATCATCCCCAAGGCCTCTCTGATGAGTTGTGAGTAGTTTACCACAGACCTTCGGGTCCATAGTTATTAGCTAGATGGCTTCTTCTCTCTCTTTCAATCTCAATACCATGTTCTCCTCGATCTTCTTGGAGATCTATTCGATGTAACTCTTTTTTGCGGTGTGTTTGTCGAGATCTGATGAATTGTGGGTTTATGATCAAGTTTATCTATGAGAAATATTTGAATCTCCTCTGAATTCTTTTATGTGTGATTAAGTTATCTTTGCAAGTCTCTTCGAATTATCAGTTTGGTTTGGACTACTAGATTGATCTTTCTTGCAATGGGAGAAGTGCTTAGCTTTGGGTTCAATCTTGCGGTGTCCTTTCCCAGTGACAGCAGGGGTAGCAAGGCACGTATTGTATTGTTGCCATAGAGGATAAAAAGATGGGGTTTATATCATATTGCATGATTTTATCCCTCTACATCATGTCATCTTTCTTAATGCGTTACTCTGTTCTTTATGAACTTAATACTCTAGATGCATGCTGGATAGCGGTCGATGTGTGGAGTAATAGTAGTAGATGCAGGCAGGAGTCGGTCTACTTGTCACGGACGTGATGCCTATGTACATGATCATGCCTAGATAATCTCATAATTATTCGCTTTTCTATCAATTGCTCGACAGTAATTTTTTCACCCACCATAATACTTATGCTATCTTGAGAGAAGCCACTAGTGAAACCTATGGCCCCTGGGTCTATCTCTTATCATATAAGCTTTCAATTTACATTTATTTGCATCTTTACTTTTCCTATCCATATTATATATTACCAAAAATATATTTATCTTATCGTATTATCTCTATCAGTTCTAACTTTCGCAAGTGGCCATGAAGGGATTGACAACCCCTTTATGGCGTTGGTTGTGAGTTCTTGTTTGTTTGTGTAGGTGCGTGGGACTTTTGAGGAGCCTCCTACTAGATTGATACCTTGGTTCTCAAAAACTAAGGGAAATACTTACGCTACTATTGTTGCATCACCCTTTCCTCTTCAAGGAAAACCAACGCAAGTTCAAGACGTAGCAAGAAGGATTTCTGGCGCCATTGCCGGGGAGGTCTTCGCTCAAGTCAAGACATACCAAGTACCCATAACGAACTCATCTCCCTCGCATTTACATTATTTGCCATTTGCCTCTCGTTTTCCTCTCCCCCACTTCACCCATGCCGTTTTATTCGCCCTCTCTTTCCCAATCTCCTCTCTCTTTCACTTGCCTTTTTGTTTGCTTGTGTGTTGGATTACTTGTCGCTATGGCGCAAGATAATACCAAATTGTGTGACTTTTCCAATACCAATAATAATGATTTCCTTAGTACTCCGATTGATCCTCTTAATGATGTTGAGTCTTGTGAAATCAATGCTGCTTTGCTGAATATTGTTATGAAAGATCAATTCTCCGGCCTTCCTAGTGAAGATGCCGCTACCCATCTAAACAACTTTGTTGATTTGTGTGAGATGGAAAAGAAGAAAGATACGAATAATGATATTGTTAAATTGAAGTTATTTCTGTTTTCACTTAGAGATCACGCTAAAGTTTGGTTTTTGTCTTTGCCTAAGAATAGTATTGATTCATGGAATAAGTGCAAAGATGCTTTTATCTCTAAGTATTTTCCTCCTGCTAAGATCATCTCTCTTAGTAACGATATTATGAATTTTAAACAACTTGATCATGAGCATGTTACCCAATGTTGGGAAGGAATGAAATTGATGATTCACAATTGCCCTACTCATGGTTTGAATTTATGGATGATCATACAAAGTTTTTATGCCGGATTGAATTTTGCTTCTAGAAATCTTTTAGATTCGGCCGCGGGAGGCACGTTTATGGAAATCACCTTAGGAGAAGCTACAAAACTCCTTGATAATATTATGGCTAATTATTCTCAATGGCACACCAAAAGATCTACTAGTAAGAAAGTGCATGCTATAGAAGAAATTAAGGTTTTGAGTGGAAAGATGGATGAACTTATGAAATTGTTTGCTACTAAGAGTGCTTCTATTGATCCCAATGATATGCCTTTGTCTACTTTGATTGAGAATAATAATGAATCTATGGATGTGAATTTTGTTGGTAGGAATAATTTTGGTAACAATGCTTATAGAGGAAACTTTAATCCTAGACCGTTCCCTAGTAATTCCTCTAATAATTATGGAAATTCCTACAATAATTCTTATGGTAATTATAATAATATGCCCTCTAATTTTGATAATAGTGTGAAAGAATTTATGATCTCCCAAAAGAATTTTAATGCCATGCTTGAAGAAAAATTGCTTAAAGTTGATGATTTGGCTAGGAACATTGATGACTTTCGCTTGATGTTGATTCTTTGAAACTTAGATCTACTCCTCCTAAGCATTATATCAATGAGTCTCTCAAAGCTATGAGAATTTCCATTGATGAGTGCAAAGAAGGAACCACTAGATTGCGTGCTAAGAAAGATTGCTTTGTAAAGGCGTGTTCTTCTAGTTTCCATGAAAATAATGATGAAGATCTTAAAGTTATTGATGTGTCCCCTATTAAATCTTTGTTTTGCAATATGAATCTTTATAATGATGGGACTGGAGATGAGTCAACTTTAGTTAAAAGGCGTCCCAGTGATTCGGAGTTTTTAGATCTTGATGCTAAAATTGGTAAAAGTGGGATTGGAGAGGTCAAGACTTTAAATAGCATTGAACCCACTATCTTGGATTTCAAGGAATTTAATTATGATAATTTTTCTTTAGAAGATTGTATTTCCTTGTTGCAATACGTTGTGAATTCTCCTCATGCTTATAGTCAAAATAAAGCTTTTACCAAACATATTGTTGATGCCTTGATGCAATCTTATGATGAAAAACTTAATTTGGAAGTTTCTATACCTAGAAAACTTAATGATGAGTGGTAACCTACTACAAGATTAAGATTAAAGATCATGAGTGTTATGCTTTATGTGATTTGGGTGCTAGTGTTTCCACAATTATGAAAATTTTATGTGATATTCTAGGTTTCCATGATCTTGATGATTGCTCTTTAAATTTGCACCTTGCGGATTCCACCATTAAAAAGCCAATGGGAAGGATCAATGATGTTCTCATTATTGCAAATAGGAATTTGGTGCCCGTAGATTTTATCGTTCTTGATATAGATTGCAATCTTTCATGTCCTATTATTCTTGGTAAACCTTTCCTTAGAATGATTGGTGCGATTATTGACATGAAGGAAGGGAATATTAGATTCCAAATTCCATTAAGGAAAGGCATGGAGCACTTTCCAAGAAAAAAGTTAAATTACCTTATGAATATATCATGCGAGCTACTTATGAATTGAGTGCCAAAGATGGCACTACTTAGATCTATCGTCGCTTTTATGCATAGCTAGGGGCATTAAACGATAGCGCTAGTTGGGAGGCAACCCAATTTTATTTTATGTTTTTTGTTTTTGCTTCTGTTTAGTAATAAATTTTTGCATCTACCTTCTGTTTATATGTGTTTTCATGTTTTCATTAGTGTTTGTGCCAAGTACAACCTATAGGACAACCTATGGTGATAGTTAATTTGATTCTGCTGAAAAACAGAAACTTTGCGCGCATGAAAATAATTTTAGTAATTCACAAAAAAGTGATTTTGCGTTGATTCCTTTTTATGTAGATCAATAGACAAATTTCCCAGGACTAACTATTTTGGTAGGATTTTTATAGTTCCTGAAGTATTCGAGAGTTACAGATTGCTACAGATTGTTCTGTTTTTGACAGATTCTGTCTTTCGTGTGTTGTTTGCTTATTTTGATGCATCTATGGCTACTATGTAAGGTTATGAACCATAGAGAACTTGGAATACATTAGTTTTAACACCAATATAAATAAAGAATGATTTCATTACAGTACCTTATGTGGTGGTTTTTCTTTCTTGCACTAACGGAGCTTATGAGATTTCCTATTGAGTATTCTGTTGTGAAGTTTTCATGTTTTGATGGACTATGGAATAAGGAGTGGCAAGAGCCTAAGCTTGGGGATGCCCATGGCACCCCAAGATATTTAAGATTAGCCAAAAGCCTAAGCTTGGGGATGCCCCAGAAGGCATCCCCTCTTTCGTCTTCATTTATCGGTAACTTTACTTGGAGCTATGGTTTTATTCGCCACATGATATGTGTTTTGCTTGGAGCGTCTTGTATGATATTAGTCTTTTCTTTTTAGTTTACCACAATCATCCTTGCTGTACACACCTTTTGGGAAGAAGCTCACTTGATTAGAATTTATTAGAATACTCTATGTGCTTCACTTATATCTTTTGAGCTAGATAGTGTTTGCTCTAGTGCTTCACTTAAATCTTTTAGAGCACGGAGGTGGCTTAATTTTGTAGAAATTGTTAGTATCTCATGCCTCACTTATATTATTTTGAGAGACTCTTAGAACAGCATGGTATTTGCTATGGTTATAAAATTGGTCCTAGAATGATGCGCATCCAATTTGGGTATAATAAAAACTATCATAGGAAGGGAATTGGATGCTACGATCAATTTGATACTAGATAATTGTTTTGAGATATGGAGGTAGTGATATTAGAGTCATGCTAGTTGGGTGATCATGAATTTAAAGAATGATTGTGTTGAAGTTAGCAAGTCCCATAGCATGCACGTATGGTGAAAGTTGTGTAACAAATTTGAAACATGGGGTGTTCTTAGATTGTGCATCCTTATGAGTGGCGGTCGGGGACGAGCGATGGTCTTTTCCTACCAATCTATCCCCCTAGGAGCATGCGTGTAGTGCTTGGTTTTTGATGACTTGTAGATTTTTGCAATAAGTATATGAGTTCTTTTTTGACTAATGTTGAGTCCATGGATTATACGCACTCTCACCCTTCCATCATTGCTAGCCTCTTTGGTACCGTGCATTGCCCTTTCTCTCCTTCAGAGTTGGTGCAAACTTCGCTGGTGCATCCAAACCCCGTGATACGATACACTCTATTACACATAAACCTCCTTATATCTTCCTCAAAACAGCCACCATACCTACCTATTATGGCATTTCCATAGCCATTCCGAGATATATTGCCGTGCAACTTTTCACCGTTCCATTTATCATCATGACACGCATCATCATTGTCATATTGCCTTGCATGATCATGTAGTTGACATCGTATTTGTGGCAAAGCCACCATGTATAATTTTTCATACATGTCACTCTTGATTCAGTGCCCATCCCAGTATACCGCCGGAGGCATTCATATAGAGTCATATCTTGTTCTAGTCTTGGGTTGTAAATTCATGAGTTGTAAATAAATAAAAGTGTGATGATCATCATTATTAGAGAATTGTCCCCAAACAAAAAAAGGAAAGGCCAAGAAAAAAAAGAAAGGCCAAGAAAAAAAAGGAAATGAAAAAAAGCCAAAAAAAGAAAGGCCCAAAAAAGGAAAAAAACAAAAAAGAAAATAGAAATAAAAAGGGGACAATGTTACTATCCTTTTCCACACTTGTGCTTCAAAGTAGCACCATGTTCTTCATATAGCGAGTCTCATATGTTGTCACTTTCATATAATAGTGGGAATTTTTCATTATAGAACTTGGCTTGCATATTCCTACGATGGGCTTCCTCAAAATGCCCTAGGTCCTCGTGAGCAAGCAAGTTGGATGCACACCCACTAGTTTCTTTTGTTGAGCTTTCATACATTTATAGCTCTAGTGCATTGGTTGCATGGCAATCCCTACTCCTCATGTTGACATCAATTGATGGGCATCTACATAGCCCGTTGATTATCCTTGTCAATGTGAGACTTTCTCCTTTTTTTTCTTCTCCACACAATCCCTATCGTCATATTCTATTCCACCCATAGTGCTATATCCATGGCTCAGGCTCATGTATTGCGTGAAAGTTGAAAAAGGTTGAGATTATTTAAGTACGAAACAATTGCTTGGCTTGTCATCGGGGGTGTATAAGATGGGAGCATTTTTGTGTGACGAAAATGAAGCATAGCCTAACTATATGATTTTGTAGGGATGAACTTTCTTTAGCCATGTTATTTTGAGAAGACATGATTGCTTTGATTAGTATGCTTGAAGTATTAATGTTTCTTATGTCAATATAAACTTTTATTTTGAATCATTTGGATCTGAATATTCACGCCACAATAAAGAAAATTACATTGAGAATTATGCTAGGTAGCATTCCACATCAAAATTCTGTTTTTATCATTTACCTACTCGAGGACGAGCAGGAATTAAGCTTGGGGATGCTTGATATGTCTCCAACGCATCTATAATTTTTTTTGTTCCATGCTATTATATTACCGTTTTGGATGTTTATGGGCTTTACTTTACACATTTATATCATTTTTGGGACTAACCTACTAACCGGAGGCCCAACCCGTATTGCTGTTTTTTTTTTGCCTATTTCAGTGTTTCGAAGAAAAGGAATATCAAACAGAGTCCAAACAGAATGAAACCTTTGGGAGCGTGATTTTTGGAACAAATGTGATCCAGAGGACTTGGAGTGGAAGTCAAGCAACAGCTGAGGCGGCCACGAGGGTGGAGGGCGCCCCCCAACTAGGCGCACCCCTATCTTGTGGGCCCCTCGGGCGTCCACCGACCTACTTCTTCCTCCTATATATACCCACGTACCCCGAGAACATCAGTACAGACCACGAAAACCTAATTCCACTGTCGTAACCTTCTGTATCCGCAAGATCCCATCTTGGAGCCTTTGCCGGCGCTTCGATGGAGGGGGAATCGATCACGGAGGGCCTCTACATCATCCCCAAGGCCTCTCCGATGAGTTGTGAGTAGTTTACCACAGACCTTCGGGTCCATAGTTATTAGCTAGATGGCTTCTTCTCTCTTTGAATCTCAATACCATGTTCTCCTCGATCTTCTTAGAGATCTATTCGATGTAACTCTTTTTTGCGGTGTGTTTGTCGAGATACGGTGAATTGTGGGTTTATGATCAAGTTTATCTATGAGAAATATTTGAATCTCCTCTGAATTATTTTATGTGTGATTAAGTTATCTTTGCAAGTCTCTTCGAATTATCAGTTTGGTTTGGCCTACTAGATTGATCTTTCTTGCAATGGGAGAAGTGCTTAGCTTTGGGTTCAATCTTGCGGTGTCCTTTTCCAGTGACAACAGGGGCAGCAAGGCACGTATTGTATTGTTGCCATCGAGGATAAAAAGATGGGGTTTATATCATATTGCATGAGTTTATCCCTCTACATCATGTCATCTTTCTTAATGTGTTACTCTGTTCTTTATGAACTTAATACTCTAGATGCATGCTTGATAGCGATTGATGTGTGGAGTAATAGTAGTAGATGCAGGCAGGAGTCGGTCTACTTGTCACGGACGTGATGCCTATGTACATGATCATGCCTAGATAATCTCATAATTATTCGCTTTTCTATCAATTGCTCGACAGTAATTTGTTCACCCACCGTAATACTTATGCTATCTTGAGAGAAGCCACTAGTGAAACCTATGGCCCCGGGTCTATCTCTTATCATATAAGATTTCAAGTTACTTTTATTTGCATCTTTACTTTTCCAATCTATATTATAAAATACCAAAAATATATTTATCTTATCATATTATCTCTATCAGATCTCACTTTCCCAAGTGGCCATGAAGGGATTGACAACCCCTTTATTACGTTGGTTGCGAGTTGTTGTTTGTTTGTGTAGGTGCGTGGGACTTCAAAGGAGCCTCCTACTGGATTGATACCTTGGTTCTCAAAAACTGAGGGAAATACTTATGCTACTATTGTTGCATCACCCTTTCCTCTTCAAGGAAAACCAATGCAAGCTCAAGACGTAGCAGTCCCCCACCATGCTTGGGGCCATTACTCACCGGCCTTAGAGCGATCCCTCACTGCCATTGAGGTAGGAGCCACCTGCTCCGACTGACCCCTGAGAATGGATGATCTCGTATTCCGAGATGCCTCCACGAGACCCCTCGGGCTCCTCCCGGAGGGGCGAATGCGCACGGCTGGTGTGAGGGTGAGCGTCTTGAGGCGTCTGTGCAACTGGCGTGACGCAGAAAGGTGTTGTGCCTTCGCAGGGGGCGTCGAGTAGTTCGGCGACGTGGGAGAGCAGGGCGTCACGGCCGCCCTCGGCCAGCCTGCAGCGCAACAACTCATGGGCCATGATGAATGCGGCTCGCGTGTTCGCCTACTCCAGCAAGTGTGCAGGGACGTCACCGTGGCATAGCTGGAGGATCTTGCCATCGCTCGGTTGCAGCGCTGAGTGGGAGGGTATGGAAGTGGCCCATGGCACTGGTGGCTGCTATCATCGGCGCCCATCCCTGCTCTGGCAAGCAGGAGGTGATGACGAACCTCGCGGTTGGGCAGAGTCGCCTAGGTGACGTGGGCAGCCCATTGCTCGTTGCTAGCTCGCGGAAATTCCGCCATATGGACCGCAAAGTGGGGGTGAAGCGACCGATGGAAGAGAAGCTTCGACACACCCCCTACCTAGCGTTCCAAATGCCGAATTCTAGGCTTCGCGGACCCAAGAAAGGTTTGAACTCAAGGGCGTGTGCGAAGAACACAACCTCTCAAGCCTCCCGATCCACTGCTCTCACGACCTAGCTCGATGAACACGACAGAGAAAGAGACGATAGTTTACCTAGGTTCGGGCCACCTTGCGGTGTAATACCCTACTCCTCCTTTGTGGTGGATTGGCCTCGCGAGGGGCTAAGGATGAACTAGTACAATTGGAAGAACAGCCTCAGGAGGCGTGTTCTTGTGATGAGCTCTTGGTGGTTTGATGAGCTGATCACCTGGTGAGGCCGCTCCCTTGGGAGGTCTTGATGTCACCCGCCTCGCGAGGCTTGGCCCCTTGCGAGGGTCTTCTCTTGCCGTATTCGAAGCTGGGCCATACCGGGCCATCGATGAAGCCACGTTGTGGGCCGCAGGCAGGCAAGTCTGGGTATCCTGGTTCCCAGAACGTCGACACTCTCCAAGGCAGATAAGGCCATAGCTCCAAGGGAATGCATGACATTCACACTTGAGGAGCCAAGTGATACAGAGGCTGCTGCAGGAAAGAAGAAGAAGAGGGCTAGGAAGACTACTGCCTATGTCATTGGCAAACCCTCCATGGTTGATGATGATGATGAGGATCATGATGATGATGAGGAGGAACCAGCAGCTGATGCACCTCCAGCAAAGACTCAGAAGCTCATGTCTAATGCAACCAAGACTGCTTCCTAGACCAAGTCCAAGCCCAAAGCTCCAGCACCTAAGAGATCCACGAGGAACATTTCAGCTAGTGAGAAGAAAAAGGCCCAGTGCCTGAGGCTGAGATTGATGATGAGCCACTAGTGCTCAAAAAGTTGAAGCCAAAGATTCCTGACCATGACAACACACATCCAGTTGTAGAGAACATGATGGTCAGGAAGGATAAAGGCTCGCGAGAGTAGAGGATGGCTGATCCATATTCTGTTAGGAGGAGGACTGCATGTGATTATCGTTTCCACACACGAGAGCAACAAGGTCTAGAGAAACTATGCTACTTGACAAGAAGCCAATTTTCAGTGTAATGAAGTGGGTGGACTAGAAGTATATTGATGCTAATGAGAATCACTTCCCCCATGTTCATGAGAGCTTCAGGCTTGAAGGAGTTGATGTCTTTGTTGGGAAGAAGCTCAAAGAGTGGAATGATGCGATGATGCAATTCTACTCCACGACACATTTTTATCCAAATGGCAAAATTGTGTGGATGACTGAGGGATCCAAATATCAGTCAGCCATCTCATAATGGGATGAAGTTCTTGGCGCTCCAAAGGAGGAGCATGATGATATTGATGTCTATGGCAAGCCCAGGATGGATCACAATTCTGTGGCTAACATGTACAAGCCCATTCCCAAGAAATATCTTGACATGCACAAGCACTACAAAAAAAAGAAACTTTCATGACATTTTGGGCCGAACGAAAAAAATGTCATGCTTATGACAATTCTATGATGATAATTGTGACAAAAGCATGTATCATCATAAATGTGGTGGGATACTACTTCTATGACAAAAAATCATGACAGAAAATGGGCTTTTCATCCTGGGCGGGCCGGGGACGCACTTGCATGACATTCTTTGGGCCGTCCATGACCGAAAAAATTGTGGTAGAAGTTAGGGCGAGGAAAATTTTGGGGAGTTCCCATTATGGTGGGTGGTCAGGGCCGAGCGATGCACGGAGGGATTGCGTGTTTCTCTTGTACACGTACGCACGCATGTGCGAGGTATTGGGCTCTAACTAAACTCGAGCGAGGCGTTCGCATACTAAAGCCAAGCGATTGCACTAGCTACGTTACTGAACTCGAGCGATCGACCCCTGGCTGTTAACAGAACCTAATGTCACGCCCAATATGCGATCCTATCCGAGAGGAACTCCAAGGTCCCACCAAGGGTAGAGCCGCATATTGAAGACACTTTTGCAAGGTAGATATCATTACATCGTACCATTACATAATAGCTGGGGATACATACAAAGGCATACAAAAGCCACATGAATACATCAAACATCCTACTGAAGAGCAACCTCTCACTACGGATGAAACACAAACAAAAACTCAAACGACATCCACCCTGCTAGCCTAGGCTGCCGACCAGGAACCTATCCCATCATCGAAAAAGAAGAAGCAGAAGAAGAACTCCAAAACAAGTAAACATCGCTCTCACGTCATGATCATCGCAATACCTATACATGCAACTATTGTTGTAGTAATCTGTGAGCCATGAGGACTCAACAATCCCATTAGCATGGGTATCAAGACTAGCAAAGCTTAATGGGTATGGAATGGATAGGTGGTGAGGTTGCAGTAAGCGACTAAGCATTGTATAGTAGCTAATTACGAGTACAAGAATAAGATGAGAAACTACGCAAATAGTTGCAAACTAGTAATGATCAAGAAGTGATCCTGAACTACTTATGTTCAAACATAACCCTCCGTGTTCTCTTCTCGAACTCACTCGAAAAGATATAGTCACGGTTACCCATGCAGTTGGTGTATTTTAATTCGAATCTGGTGTCAAGTTCTTTACTACCGGATATTAAAAATTCCCGTCTGCCACATAACCGCAGGCACGACTTTCGAAAGATTAGACCCTGCAGGGGTGTCCCAACTTAGTTCTTCACAAACTCTCATGACCAAGGGAGGAAAATCCTCCTCCCAGAACAACCCGATCAAACTCGGAATCCCAGTTCATAAGACATTTCAACAATGGCAAAACAAATTCAGCAAGACCTCTCGACGTGCCGACACCCTGATAGTAGCAGCGCGTATCTCGTCTCAGTCCACGGTCGGATGAGCACAGGATACAACAACTGAGACCCGAGTTCCCCCGGGGGAAGCCGCACACGACTCTAGTTTGGACCAGCACCAACATCACTAGCCCCCTGTATTATGTGGAATAAATAATCCTCGGGTTCATGATGCCCTATGAGTTAATTAATTAATTCAGTATTATTATGTTGGCAAATGTTAAAACCAATGTTGGGCCTTGCTGGAAGAGTTTTATTAAAAGCGAACTATCAAGGGGGGGGCATAAACCTCGACCGTGTTAGGAACGCAAAATCAAGGAACATAACATCGGTATGACGGAAGCTAGGGCGGTAAGAGTGGAACAAAACACCGGGCAAAAGGCCGAGCCCTCCACCCTTTACCAAGTATATATGTGCATTAATTAAATAAGAGATATTGTGATATCCCAAGGTATCCATGTTCCAACAAGGAACAACCTGCTACTGCACCTGCAACTAGCAACGCTATAAGAGGGGCTGACCGAAGCGGTAACATAGCCAAACAACGGTTGCTAGGATGGTGGAAAAGGCTAGAGGCTGTTTCATGGCATATTGGGAGGCTTGATAAGCAAGTGGTGGGTAGTGCGACATAGTGATTGCATCGAGACAACTAGAAAAGCAAAGATAGTAGTGAGATCCAGGGTGACAGTCATCTTGCCTGAAATCCCGCTAGGAAGAAGAGCGAGTCCATGAAGAAGACGAACGGGCATAGACGAACCAAGCATAGCCGAACGAATCCTCACGATCGTAATGAAATAGGAACTTACGAGAAGAAGCACAACCGGAAAGAAGCAAACAACATGGTAAACACACAAGCATGAACATTACATGGGAAAGAACACATGCTACATGCACGAGGAACATGAATGCATATGAAGAATGCAAAAGACGGAGCTGAGGGGCCACCGGTACGAGGGATACGACAATGGGAAAGAAATGATGGAGACAAGATGGATATGGAAAGAATCTTGGTAACCCAAGCATGGCACTGAAAATATTGGAAGATTTTGGGTGAAATCTATATAAAGATCACCAGAAAGGGATGCATGGAGCCCAAACAGTGAGCAAAACAATATGCAATGCAAAACTGACATTAACAACAACATGCCACATTAGATGCAACATTTAGTTATGATGAAAAACTTGAACATGGAAACAAATGGCATTGCAGGATAGTGCATAACATAGGCTACAAAATATGATTACTG
The DNA here is from genome assembly GCF_018294505.1 of Triticum aestivum. Lineage (NCBI taxonomy): Eukaryota > Viridiplantae > Streptophyta > Magnoliopsida > Poales > Poaceae > Triticum > Triticum aestivum. The sequence goes on from NC_057795.1 coordinate 229,558,955, forward strand.
AGCTAATTCTAAAACTCAATATATTATCATCAAAACAAAATGGAAAAAAGGCAAATGATAATAGTTTTACAGACTTGGCAGAAATTTACTGAACATGGCAAAATAGATTCAGATGGCAATGTTTAGAGCTAGTAAACTACATGTTACAGGAACCTATCATGGCAAACATGAGCATGTCAGGCTTGTACTAAATGTACTTTAAAAAAATCCCTCACTGAACATGTTCCAGAAACACATAGATTTGATGGCAGATTGAATGCAAAATGGCAAGTGATATAAATTGTTTCAGACTTGGTGAAAATGACTACCCATGCAGAAACAAATTCATGAAGGCATGCTTGCAAGCTTGTGTCACTCACCACAAAGCATATCATGGCATGTAATAAAATCTAGCAGTAAGTAGACATGATTCTAAGCATGTTCATGTACCATATCATCACATATCATGTTTGCATTTAATTACACAAAAATGACAAAACAACAAAGTAATGTAAAAATGACATGTGTGCAAACTTGCTCAACTGATGAAATGGATGCCATAGATGGATTGGCAGGAATTTTCTACCCCAAAAACATATATAATATGTGGGGGTTGCTGTAGAAAAATACTCACTAGTGCAATAAGTGAAAACCTGCCTAAAAGGGATATGACAGAATTGGCAATTTCCATATTTGGAAACGTCCAGAAATGGACTAGCCTCAAATGGAAAGCGGGACCTTTCCAGAAATGGAAATTCACTATGTTAAAAATGAAAGGAACAGAAAAGAGGGACTTTGGGGGAATAACAGGTGGGTCCTGGTTCCTTGTCTCGCTAACAAGTGGGTCCCATGGGGCCCACCTCGCAGTGCCTGCGGTTGGGCAAAACATAGAAAGCAGGGGAGCGGGCCGGCGGCGAATGGAGCATGGTGGAGGGCTCACTGGAGTTGCCTCCAGCGGCCAAACAACACAGCGGAGGGGCGCATCGGGACCGCAAGCGGATCCCGCACACACGCGAGGCACGCACGCCATCGGACGATGATAGGAGCGTCGCCGGTGACGAGGAAATAGCGTTGGCTGCGGCAATCTCGAATTGGGCACTACGGAGGTCAAACGCGACAGCAAGGAGGGGGGTCGGCGCTACATGGTGAGGCGACCATGACGGACACACGCGGAGGAGCTAAGGAGGACGGATCACTTGTTGGGTACGGGCGCTGGCGGCGAGCGATGGTAAAGCATGCTAAAGAGGGGGAGAAGGGCATGGGGTGGCGCGTCTGCTCACCACAAGCACTATGGCGTGCTTGGCTCGGCATGAGGAGGATGGGGTCGGCCAGAATCGTTGACAAAGCGGTGGTGACCTACGCGGAAGAAGATAAAGGGAACGTCAACGGACTTGGCATTCCGCGGGGAAGTAGTAGACGTCGGGGTCATAGACGACGTCGGGGAAGGCGACGGACAAGGTCCTGGAGGCTGAAGTCGACGGAGAGTGCACAGGCGACGAGCACGTGCTCCTGGACGTGCTCGGGATACGGCAGAAGCGGTGGATCTGGTGTCTCTCTCAACTGGCGGCGGCGGCGAGAGGGACGAGGGAACCCTAGAGAGGTAGGGGGCACAGAGAGGGGGTTTAAAAGGGCATAGGGCGACGAGACGGAGCGGCGACGCTCTTGGCTGCGCCATGTGCGTGCGCTGCGAGGGGGACCGAGGTAGGAGAAAGCTGGGTGTGGGTGCTAGCGTGGTCCCTGACCAGTGGGGCCGCCTTGGCCATGTGTCGGCGGAGCAGGGGGCGAGTGGGTCTGCGGGTGAGAAACGGAAATGAGGGAGAGGGCGTGGGAGCAGGTGGGCCGCGGGGCGCCTGATGGGCTGCTGTTACTGGGCTGCGGCTGGCTGCTGAACTAGGAGGCCGACCCAAGTAAGCCCTTCTCCTTTTCTTTCAATTTTTGTTTATTTAAATAAACAGCTGCAAGGAAAGAAAAAAGGCCAGGGGGCTAGGAGAGGAGTTTTGCAGATATAAAAATATCCTCAAGCTCTTGGAATTATGCTCTATTTGATAAAATGGGTTTGAACATTTTTAGAGGTGGAAAATAAAACAAGTTTGAATAAAATTCAAACTTGAGGCATTTTTGAACCTAACCAAAACAACTCCAAATAGAATGAAATTTGGAAGAGAGGTTAAGGATGCGGTGTGAGATTTGCAGGGAGAAATTGAACATTATTGGAGAAGGGAAGAGTGGCACTTGCAAAAATAAAGAAAAGAGGAGCAAGTGAGGGTGATGATGGAAGGTGTCGGTGTCAAAACCGGCGGATCTCGGGTAGGGGGTCCCGAACTGTGCGTCTAGGCGGATGGTAACAGGAGACAAGGGACATGATGTTTTACCCAGGTTCGGGCCCTCTTGATGGAGGTAAAACCCTACGTCCTGCTTGATTAATATTGATGATATGTGTTACAAGAGTAGATCTACCACGAGATCAAGGAGGCTAAAACCCTAGAAGCTAGCCTATGGTATGATTGTTGTTCGTCCTATGGACTAAAGCCATCCGGTTTATATAGACACCGGAGAGGGATAGGGTTACACAAAGTCGGTTACAATGGTAGGAAATCTACATATCCGTATCGCCAAGCTTGCCTTCCACGCCAAGGAAAGTCCCATCCGGACACGGGACGAAGTCTTCAATCTTGTATCTTCATAGTCTTGGAGTCTGGCCGATGATGATAGTTCAGCTATCCGGACACCCCTAGTCCAGAACTCTCTCAGTAGCCCCTGAACCAGGCTTCAATGACGACGAGTCCGGCGCGCATGTTGTCTTCGGCATTGCAAGGCGGGTTCTTCCTCCGAAAAATTTATAGAAGATTGTGAACATCAGGATAGTGTCCGGCTCTACAAAAATAAATTCCACGTACCACCGTAGAGAGAATAATATTACACAAGTTCAATCTGCTGACGTATTTTGTGGCGTGACGTCACACCACTACCAAGCCTTTACTCAAATTGTTTTTATTGTTCCACCTCCGCGCGTTTAGCGAAGCGGTTTCCTTGGCACGTCTTGTCGAAGCAGAGATCGTGTTCCCCTTATTCCGGGATTCCCATCAATACGGACGTGGGTAACCCAACCGCGCCATTGATTGTGACGCTTGGGAGATAAGCGAGTTTTACCAGGCCGGTGGGGACACATGTTTTTGTCCGCCCATATAAGGGGATAAAGATCCAACCCTTTTACCTGCGCCTTCTTCCTCCTTGGCTTATCCATCTCCGCGAACTCGAGCTCCAGCGCCCAAGTCCGCACTTCTCACCTCAACCTTCTCCAACTATGTCCGGAGCGGGAGGCAAGTGGATGGCCTCCTCCGTCACGGAGGGGCAGATCCAGAAGCTGCGCGACGCCGGATATTTGTCCAGCGACATCGCGCACCGGCTCCCCGACGAGGGAGAGCTCATCCCCACCCCCAGGCCCCATGAGAGGGTAGTATTTCTTCCCCATTTCCTCCGCGGACTGGGCTTCCCACTTCATCCCTTTGTCCGGGGGCTCATGTTCTACTACGGCCTAGATTTCCATGATCTGGCCCCGAATTTCATCCTCAACATCTCGGCGTTTATCGTCGTGTGCGAGGCCTTCCTCTGCATCCAGCCCCACTTCGGCTTGTGGCTCAAGACCTTCAGTGTCAAGCCGAAGGTTGTGAAGGGCAGCCAAGCGGAGTGCGGAGGCGCCATGGTGGGCAGGATGTCCCACGTTACGTGGCTGGAGGGCACTTTCGTGGAAACCATTAAGGGGTGGCAATCGGGGTGGTTCTACATCACCGAGCCGCGTGACCCTGATTGGGCAGCGGCCCCCGAATTCAGATCCGGCATCCCTACACGGCTCACCTCCTGGAAAGAGAGTGGCCGGATCTGGGGGGATTCGGAGGAGCTGACCGGACTCCAAGCCTGTATCCAGAAGCTGGTGGACAAGAAGCTCAAGCTTGTCAACGTAGTCCAGGTCATGCTCATCCGCCGGATTCTCCCGTGCCAACGACGGGGCTTCAACATGTGGGAGTTCGATCCGGCGCAGCACCAGACTCTGAGCGGGCTCTTCGACACTACGTACGAAGATGTCTGGAAGGTGCTGTTCAAGGGCGCCGAGGCTCCCGCATCCGCTACCGAAGATCGCGGATTCCGCTCGCAGCGTCCAGCTGACGAGGTAAGTGATTTTGCCACTTGTTTTCCATAGTTTGACTCTATGCGGGATCTAAACTCCCTTTACCTTTGACAGGACTGGCTGGCGAAGGCCGAACGGACTATCTGTCCGGCCCCATTGCCAGAGGACCCAGCGGACGCCCGCCTAACGGGGCTGCTGGCTCCGGCACCCCACGTGGTGCCGGAGAAGAAGGCCAAGAAGAAGGCCACGGGGACTCGGAAGAGTTCCCGTTTTCAGGTGCTATCGGATGATGAATCCGAGGCCGACTCCTCCCACCAAGGCGAGGAGGAGAAGAAGAAAGCCTCTCCCCCAGCGGGGGGAGGGAAGAAAAGGAAGGCCTCCCCAACAAGGGAGGCCGAAGGGTCCAAGAAGGGAAAAACTCTTCCCCCGGACTGCTCCGCCAACGCCAGTGACGACGACGAGGACTGGCCTCCAAGGGCCAAGCCCCTGGCGAGATCGTAAGTATCCGGACTCCCGAATAACTTCAAGGTTTTTATTTTTCGCCACATAATGTCTTTCTAATGCCGCATACAACCCTGCAGTCCGCCTAAGGATGATCTTCCCGCTTCATCGAGCGGGTCCTTAGGTGCGTCGGATATGGATTCTCTTCCGACTGCCTCCACCCCCCGTGACGCGGACGATGCCGAGGTGGGATCCCAGGAAGGGACCCACCAGGAGGAGAGGGCCCCGGAGGTGTCGCAGGACAACCTCCCGGACTTTGCACCGGACTCGGCCCCGGAACCCACAGTGGCTCCGGAGTCCGGCGGGCGACCCCTTCGTAAGAAGGGCAAGACCGTGACGCCGGCAGCCTCCGTCCAACCGGAGGCGCCGGATAGCTTGCTGGAGGCGCTCAATGGCGCCTCCATCGAAGAGGAACACCGCACCGTTATGAGTGCGGTGATTCAGAAGGTGCAGCTCGCCAAGAGCGGGCTGACCGAAGCCTGCAGCAGCCTTCTAACAGGCTTTGAGGTAAGAATTTCAATATGTATAAAATGGTACCGCATAGACAGTAGCCCCTGATGCTCGGTTCGGTGTTCGGAAAGAAAAGCCGGACTGAGGATCTAAAAAGATATACGCAGGAGTCATAATAAATATGTCAATATGGGATTGCAGGCTGCGCTGCTGACCTCTGCCGCACTGACTGCGGAGGTCAATACTTTGAAGGAAAACCTCGAGCGGTCCGAGAACGAGCTCGGCCGTGCCAAGAAGCAGCTCGAGGACAAGGAAGGTGAGTAACACCTTATTAAAATTGTACCTTACAGAAAAGGATTTTGGTTGCAAAAAGAATGACAAGGATAACGTGGGTATTGCAGGGGCCACTAACGAGGTGGCGACCCTGAAAGAGGCGGTGGCCGCGGCCGAACGCAATGCGGCCGCGGAGCGCACCGAGCGAGAGAAGCAGGAGGCGCGGGTGGCGGAGGTACAGCAAGAGCTCCAGGATCTCGTGAAAAAACATGAGAGCCTGGAGCGTGACTCGAAGACTCGAGAGTCTGAGCTTGCAACGGCTCTTGAGAGTGCCAAAGCCGCTAAGGCCGAAGCCTACAAGGCCCTCCAGGAGATTGAGGCGGTGAAGAAAATAGCAGCGGGTAAGGCATTTTTCATGCAAAGTAAGCATGTGAGTGTTAATTACCTGTTGCTTACCCGAATTCGGAGCTCTCCAGGAGCGTTCGCAGATCTTCCTCGCAGCGTGTCCGATGCTGCCGCATTCTACCGGGCCGAGGAGGGGAGCTCGACGGAGAAGGTCTTCTGGTCTCAGTATGCTGAGGCCGGACATCCGGTGCCCCTTAGCGACCAGCTGAAGCAGCTGGTCGAGCTCCACAAGGCGGCCGAACAGGCCATGAAGGGCCTCATAGTTCGGCTGTGGCCTAAGGAGGCCATGCCTGGGAGCTACTTCGGCCTGGTGCGGCGGCTGGTGGATGCGTGCCCGTGGGTTGAAGTCATCAAGCACTCCGCCTGTATTGAGGGTGCCCGTCGGGCCCTTGCCCGCGCAAAGGTGCACTGGGGCAAGATGGATGCCCAGAAGCTTGTGACGGACCCGCCACCAGAGGGCAAGGAGCATCGCACGCCCGAGATGTATTATAAGAGTGTGCTGAAGGGCGCCCGCACTATTGCGGGGGAGTGCTCCAAAGATGTAATTTTTGAGTAGACTCGCATTTTGTTATCCTGTGCGCTGAAAACTTAGTTCATATGCGCTAAGCAACGCTTGTTAATTTAAAATATTACCTTCTGTGCGGCTGTTTATCAAATCTGAGAGATGGCAAGTCGTCGGCTTCAGCCCCCATGCCACGAGTGCTGGGGTGTTCGGGATAAACTTGAGCACTCTTGTTCCCATTTTTGGGTCCATCTAGGGAGGCGCTCAACACAGCGAACAAGGCAACCGGACTTATAATGCTTGAACACTCTCACTTAGCCATAGAATTCTATAATTTTAAATTTCGGCGAAGCCCCTAGTCTTCGGAAGGCCGAATTTGGGGCGCTATCCACGCCTGGGCCGGACAAGATCCGGCTCCTCGCTCTAAGCGGCATAAGTCTTTAAGGACTCGCAAAAACCTCTCGAACAGCGACCGGCTCTCGCCTCATCATGACGGTCAGTTTTAGCTTTCTCCACTGAGGCGTTAACCCAGCTCAACTGGGGCGCAATCGCAGTGGTTCTCCCAGTGCTACCTTAGCCGATACAACGGAACGTAAGGTACCAAAACATGGGAGCCGGGCAAACCCAACTATTGACCCAAGACATGATTCGGAGCCGATGCATATAATGCTATAAGTTCGGGGTGCCGCACTTGTGAAAGTGTTCGGACTTATCACACCATGATGCGGGAAACATAAGCCCCTGGTGTGTTTTAACCGTACCAAAGTGTACGGATGCGACATGTCGTAAATGAACATATGTATGAAAAGAAATGCAATTATAAGCAAAAAGGTGCTGCATTGTTTTATTCAATAAGTGCTGCTATGAATGCAGAACGATACAAATAGTGCGATAAGCAAGGGATGGGACTGTTAAACATGTCCCCCTCCAGGGGTAGGCTGCGGATTGGTGTATAAAAATGCTCGTAATGGAGACCACCTGTATATTCGTTGTAGCCTTTATCCTTCCCTGGCTGTTGCATCGTGAGTTCGGCAGGTCTGCTGCCGGACAGGGCCTCTGACGAACGGAGTCCTGTGGGTAAAAAATAAAAGGTAAAAAGAAAAAAAAGAACGACACACTTGAGAGCCCCTGGTGTGGTTGAGCCGCAGTCTGGGCTTATCGTGGTCGTGCCCCTCTCCCCATGCCCATGGTATCTTCAGAGCGTAATGGTGTACGCGAAGGACCTGTTTTGACGTTTTGCAGGGGCTGGGGTTGGGGCCGCACTGCTACGCGTGCTCGGAACGTGCCAGGTGGTCTTGTTGTAGGTTACTCCGGGCGCGCTTAGCTATGTCCGGCCGCTTAACGGCCGGACTCGAGAATTGCCTTAAGAGGCTGCATTGTACTTCTGCCGCGAGAGCCGCTGTATGTTCCTCCGTTCGGAGAGAACGTTCAGTGTTTCCGTTGACCGTGATGACTCCTCGAGGGCCTGGCATCTTGAGCTTGAGGTATGCGTAGTGCGGCACCGCGTTGAACTTTGCAAACGCGGTACGTCCGAGCAAGGCATGATAGCCGCTGCGGAACGGGACTATGTCGAAGATTAACTCCTCGCTTCGGAAGTTATCCGGGGATCCGAAGACCACTTCCAGTGTAACTGAGCCTGTACAATTGGCTTCTACACCTGGTATGACGCCTTTAAAGGTCGTCTTGGTAGGTTTAATCCTTGAGGGGTCTATGCCCATTTTGCGCACTGTATCCTGATAGAGCAGGTTCAGGCTGCTGCCGCCGTCCATCAGGACTCTGGTGAGGTGAAATCCATCGACGATTGGGTCTAAGACCAATGCGGCGAATCCGCCGTGGCGGATGCTGGTGGGGTGGTCCCTTCGGTCAAAAGTGATCGGGCAGGAGGACCATGGATTGAACTTCGGGGCGACTGGCTCCATCGCGTATACATCCCTGAGTGCACGCTTCCGCTCCCTTTTGGGTATGTGCGTTGCGTATATCATGTTCACCGTCCGCACCTGTGGGGGGAAACCCTTCTGTCCTCTATTGTTCGGCGGTCGGGTCTCTTCCTCGTCATCGCTATGCAGCCCCTTGTCATTGTTTTCGGCAATTAACTTGCCTGCCTGCTTGAATACCCAACAGTCCCTATTGGTGTGGTTAGCTGGCTTTTCGGGGGTGCCGTGTATCTGGCACAAGCGGTCGAGTATTCGGTCCAAATTGGACGGACCCGGAGTAGTTCTTTTGAATGGCTTTTTCCGCTGACCGGGTTTAGAGCCTCTGAATCCGGCATTGACTGCCGTATCCTCACTATTGTCGCCGTTGATGCGGCGCTTGTTTTTGTTACGACGCGACCTGCCATTTCGGTCCTTGAAATCCGGACTGCCAGAATTTTTGCTGAGGTTGTTGCTGCGTGCTAGCCAGCTATCCTCACCCGCGCAGAAGCGGGTCATGAGTGATGTGAGGGCTGCCATGGATTTCGGCTTTTCCTGTCCCAGGTGCCGGGCAAGCCACTCGTCGCGGATGTTATGCTTGAAGGCCGCGAGGGCCTCCGCATCCGGACAGTCGACGATTTGGTTTTTCTTGGTTAAGAACCGTGTCCAGAATTGTCTGGCCGATTCGTCTGGCTGCTGAATTATGTGGCTTAGGTCATCAGCGTCTGGTGGTCGCACATACGTGCCTTGGAAGTTATCGAGGAATGCGGCTTCCAGGTCTTCCCAACTCCCAATTGACTCTGCTGGCAAGCTGTTAAGCCAATGCCGGGCTGGTCCTTTAAGCTTGAGGGGGAGATATTTGATGGCGTGAAGATCGTCACCGCGGGCCATGTGGATGTGAAGAAGATAGTCTTTGATCCAAACCGCGGGGTCTGTTGTGCCATCGTAAGATTCGATATTCACGGGTTTAAACCCTTCGGGGATTTGATGATCCATTACTTCATCTGTGAAGCATAGTGGGTGTGCGGCGCCTCTGTACTGGGCGATATCATGATGGAGTTCAGAAGAACTTTGTCTGTTTTGTTCGACCCGGCCGGACTTACTGTGTCCGGCGCGACGGCTGTCGTCACGTACCGTGGGGCGCCCACGCGATCCATAGATCGATCTTGATTGTATTGCCTTATCCTCCAATATATCTCGCAAGTCCGGAGCGTTCCCCTGTAGCCTTGTGCTTTTCGAGCGATGCCAGGGTACGGGTCTAGTGAAGGGCCTAGAGGCCTCTCTGTCGCGACCACGGGGTGGTTGGTCAGCCGTATTGTCTCCTGGCGATGTGGGTTCATACGCTTCCTCCTCTAATCGGGGGAGCAGCTTGTGTTTAGGGTAGTTTTTCGAGGGGCGTTCAAGCTCATGCTCTTCGGCCGCGAGAACTTTAGTCCATCTGTCGGCTAGTAGATCTTGATCAGCTCTAAGCTTTTGCTGCTTTTTCTTGAGGCTATTCGCCGTGGCCATAAGCGTGTGTTTAAAACGCTCTTGTTCGACGGGATCCTCAGGCACGACGAATTCATCGTCGTCGAGGCTTGCTTCATCTCCGGAGGGAGGCATATAATCCTCTACCTCTTCTTCTGCCGCTCTCTCATGAGGGCTGGCGTCTCCATCCTCCTGCGCTGGATCTTGCTGGAGTGGGTTGTCTTCGGCACTGTCCGATGTATTATTGTCTCCGGTGCCGGAATCTTCATTCTTGCTGTGGCGGGATTTAGAGCGGAGCCGCTGAAGCCGGCGCTTGGGCTGTTTCTTGGAGGGGTCATCCTCCTCTGTTCCTTCGCCATTCCCATCCTTTGGGATATCCACCATGTATATGTCATATGATGAGGTGGCTTTCCAGTGCCCGGTAGGCGCTGGTTCTTGGTCGTCTCCGGCATCTTCATCCATACCGTCGATGTCTTCGGAGTCGTAGTCTAGCATGTCGGTTAGATCGTCGACAGCGGCTACCAAGTGGGTGGTCGGTGGGCTTTGAATTTCTTCATCGTCCGCATCCCAATCATCATGACCGCAGTCCGGCCAGGGATCTCCTGATAACGAGAGATACTTTAGCAAACTCAAGATGTCGCCAAAAGGTGAGTGTTGAAAGATGTCCGCTGCGGTGAACTCCATGATTGGCGCCCGATCGGATTCGATCGGAGAGGGCGCTGGAGGTTCGAAGTCCGGCAAGGAGTCCGGCACCTCGGAGTCACGAGCTTCATGAGGGACAAGGTCATTGTTTGGCTCCATCGCCGTAGAGGCTGCAGCCCCCGAGGCGGTGTCTAGCCATCCGTCCTCGATCTGCGCAGCCGGCTCCAAATTAAAGATCGGAGCGGGTTCGAGTGCAGCCTCCAGGGTACTGTCCAGCTGCAGAGCTAAAATCATGCTCGCCGTGACAGCGCGGCACGCTCGGCTATGGCTCGAATCCATCGAGGATCAAGTCCCCGCGGATGTCAGCCGTGAAGTTCAAACTTCCAAATCTGACCTGACGGCCAGGGGCGTAGCTTTCGATCTGCTCCAAACGGCCAAGCGAATTGGCCCGAAGTGCAAAGCCGCCGAATACGAAGATCTGTCCGGGGAGAAAGGTCTCACCCTGGACTGCGTCATTGATGATGGTCGAAGAAGTCATCGAGCCTATCGGTGACGACACAGAGGAACTCTCAATGAAAGCACCAATATCGGTGTCAAAACCGGCGGATCTCGGGTAGGGGGTCCCGAACTGTGCGTCTAGGCGGATGGTAACAGGAGACAAGGGACACGATGTTTTACCCAGGTTCGGGCCCTCTTGATGGAGGTAAAACCCTACGTCCTGCTTGATTAATATTGATGATATGTTTTACAAGAGTAGATCTACCACGAGATCAAGGAGGCTAAAACCCTAGAAGCTAGCCTATGGTATGATTGTTGTTCGTCCTATGGACTAAAGCCATCCGGTTTATATAGACACCGGAGAGGGCTAGGGTTACACAAAGTCGGTTACAATGGAAGGAAATCTACATATCCGTATCGCCAAGCTTGCCTTCCACGCCAAGGAAAGTCCCATCCGGACACGGGACGAAGTCTTCAATCTTGTATCTTCATAGTCTTGGAGTCCGGCCGATGATGATAGTTCGGCTATCCGGACACCCCCTAGTCCGGAACTCCCTCAGAAGGGGTATATGCATAAGCATACCACAACATGATGAAAACCACAACAAGGTGACCACGACTAGGCATATGATGAGCATGGATAATGCATAATGACAAGAGGCACAAATGCAATATGACAAAGATGGGCATGGCAATGCAATATAACCAAATGATGAACATGATGCAAGAAGCAAAATATGACAATGGCCCCATCGCGATCATGCCAACAAACAGTTCAAACACACAACGACAACAAAATAAATGGAAGGCATCTGGAGCATCGGTCTCAGGGCGTTACAACTCTCCTCCACTAACAAAAGATCTCGTCCCAAGATCTTAGGAACAAAGCAGAAGAGAAAAAGGATAAGGCGAAACAAAAGTGCTAGAGAGAAGATAAACAATGTCGAGAGCACTTGGGTAGAAGAGAGGAATGACGATTATGACGAGAATCAAAAGCTCAAGGAACAAGATATACTCTGAAACCACTCTGGTTAGAAGAAGATAGAAATGGAATAAGAACGAAAGAATTGGGATAGCATCCCGGTATAAGAGAAAAGGGATAGGTAGACAAGATAAGAGATTTGAAAAGAGGGCACCACACTCTGGTAAATGAATAGACAAGGAAATAAAATGTTCTTGGAGAAACAAGATAATGGATCGAAGAGAGTAACATTGCCATGCCTCTAGAACGACGGGATAGAAAGTAGATCATTGGAAGGAAAAGAAAGGGGGAAACAAAAGACAACCTCCACCATAATTGAATTGAGAAGTATTCTTGCAAGGAAGGATTGAGTGAAGTTGTTGGAAATTCAACAACGAAAAGAATAAGCTTGTTGTGGGCTTATGGAAAACATCTCAAAATTATGAGGTGATAATCAGCCGCAAATGGAAACGCTTGTTTGCTTGAGACAAAAGAAAAGATGTCAAACAACATGTTTGATAGACAAGGAAGAATTAGTTGCACTTCGATATGCAAGAAGAGGGATACTTGAGCTCCAACTAGAATCTTGACGGACTTGAAGAATGAATTAAATCTTTGACGAGAATGAGTTAATTCCTTTATGAACCACCATGAAGAACTCCGGTAAAAGGGTTAAAGAAATGAAGGTTGAAAAGAATAAGATTAAAGCCTTGCGATGATTTAGATGGAGTTTCGCGACGAGACAAGCAAGAAAAACTTGGAAGTCCGGAAAAGAAAAGATGAACAACTTAGACCTGAGAAATTATTCATCATGAACAAACTCCGAAGGAAGGAATTACTTGACCACAGTGAAATAAGAATAAGAATTATGATATGCATATCCCCATCAAATTTAATTGATGACAAACAGATTTGGCATGCAACTTATTCCTCTTGAAAAGGATTGAGGAGAGATATAGCGCAAACATGGGAATGTCTTCAATGAACCACCGTAAAAAATGAAAATGAACGAAGAAAAGAGAATGAATCACCGGGAGGAATTAGAAAATGAACGAAGATACTTGAGTGAATTTAGATGCAAAAGAACAAAGAGATCACAAGCTGACTAAAGAATTCTCTAACGATGCACCACTACGATTATGGAGACAAAAGAAGTGGTATCAGTTTAGAATAATTGGAGAATGAATCTAAAAACTTGGTACAAAGAAATATTCCGAAATGAAGGCCTCCAGATAATTGAAACGAAAAACAACTCCTAGCATACTCTGGATGGGTATGAAAATAATTATCATAATCAAAAACAATTATGAGGATGGCCGGATGCTGGGACCATGAACCTTCAAGAGCACGGACCAAGATTTAAGAGAAACTCTACTTCGGTCTTCAAATGCTAAGAATGAAACATCACCAAAATTGTTGAGATACTCCAGAACAATGAAAAAAGGAAAGGTTGAACCTGAGTTGAAAAGAATTTGACAGCGATCTTAGAGAAGGCATGTGACTGATGGAATCCATTCTTACGTCACACTTTGAAAAGAATTTAAAAATAACTCCAGAATAATTAGAAGGGCTAGGTAAGATCCTGGGTATAAACCTGTGGGTTAGGGCCCACTGATAATAAAACACCGTTGAAAATGATTGTTAGAAGAGAGAGATGCACCGGTTGACTGAAATGGCTTGGATGAGGTAGCAACCTCGGAATAGAAAGAACGAGTCTTGAGCAGAAACACAAATTCCTTGAGATAACTTCAGTTCTTTGGAAAAAATTGAACAATGATTGGTGAACGGGCAAGGGGAAACATTTGAGCCAAGGAAAGTAATATGATCAACCCGGAAAACTAGAATTGAATGCACCGGAGAAGAAACAAGACGAACAGTGATGAACTAGACGAGAATTCACCGGTTGAAATAATTGAGGAAACAATGAAGAGACTTTGCGTGAACAAAATGGATACTCGATTAGCGGCTTCAGACTCCGAGAAGAGAAAGGGGTGGGTGGGTGGGAAAATTAAAAAACAACTGGGATGCGAGAACGACGCTAGTTGTAAAGAACTGAGGATTGATCTTGCAAAAGACGACGAGGGTTGAATGACTCAAACAGAAGTGTGCCGGATGAAAAGAGCTGGCATCACCACGATCGCGAGACGAACTGCGTGAACCTATAGAAAATTTGAAGGGGAAGAGGAGTATATCAAAACACCTATGCCAATATTCCTCACCAGAGCGACAAAGGGGACGAGGACTAAAAAGAATTCCTACTCTCTGATATAACTAGACTCCAAATAGTTTTCTTCTAGACTTGACAACGGCCAAACTATGGTTAATCAAGGGGCTCCTATGGTTGGTCGAGGCTCTGATACCAACTTGTCACTTCCAATATGCGATCCTATCCAAGAGGAACTCAAATGTCCCACCAAGGATAGAGTCGCATATTGAAGACGGTTTTGCAAGGTGGATATCATTACCTCGTACTATTACAAAATAGATGTGGATACATACAAAGGCATAAAAATGCCACATGAATACATCAGACATCCTAGAGAAGAGCAACATCCGACTACGGATGAAATACAAACAAAAATTCAAACGACATCCACCCTGCTAGCCCAGGCTGTCGACCAGGAACGTTTCCCCTAATCAAAGAAGAAGAAGCAAAAGAAGAACTCCAAAACAAGTAAACATCGCTCTCACGTCATGATCATCACATTACCTGTACCTGCGACTGTTGTTGTAGTAATCTGTGAGCCACGAGGACTCAGCAATCCCATTACCATGGGTATCAAGACTAACAAAGCTTAATCGGTATGGAATGCATAAGTGGTGAGGTTGCAGCAGGCAACTAAGCATTGTATGGTGGCTAACTTACGAGTATAGGAATAAGATGAGATACGTAAACGCTCGCAAACTAGTAATGATCAAGAAGTAATCCTGGACTACTTACATTCAAACATAACCCCACTGTGTTCTCTTCTCGAACTCACTCAAAAAGAGACAATCACGGTTACCCACGCGGTTGGTGTGTATTTTAATTCGAATCTGGTGTCAAGTTCTCTACAATCGGATATTAAAAGTTCCCATCTGCCACATAACCGCGGGTACGGCCTTTGAGAGATTAAACCCTGCAAAGGTGTCCCAACTTAGTCCATCACAAAGTCTCATGACCAACAGAGGAAAGTCCTCCTCCCGGAACAACCCGATCAAAGTCGGAATCTCAGTTTACAAGACATTTCAACAATGGTAAAACTAATCCAGCAAGACCTCCCGACACCCTGATAGTAGCCGCGTGTATCTCGTCTCAGTCCACGGTCGGATGAGCACATCATACAACAACTGAGACCCGAGTTTCCCCGAGAGAAGCCGCACACAACTCTAGTTTGGACTAGCACCAATAGCACTGGCCCCCCCGTATTATGTGGACTAGAGAATCCTCGGGTTCATGACGCCCTATGAGTTAATTAATTAATTTAGTATTATTATTTTGGCAAATGTTAAAACCAATGTTGGGCCTTGCTGGAAGAGTTTTATTCAAAGCGAACTGTCAAGGGGGGGGCATAAACCCCGACCGTGTTAGGAATGCAAAATCAGGGAACATAACACTGGTATGACAGAAAGTAGGGTGGCAAGAGTGGAACAAAACACCAGAAAAAAGGCCAAGCCTTCCACCCTTTACCAAGTATATATGTGCATTAAATAAATAAGAGATATTGTGATATCCCCAGCTGCCCACATCGCTCCATGTGGATATTTCTCTACTTCTTTGCCCCTGCAGGTACCTCTACTGGCTTCTACTGTATTTGTGATGAGTTTATGTCTCTTCAGCTAGTCCTAGTAATCTTATTCTAACCACGCTTCTTCAATTTCTTTGCCATGGGAATGCTCGTCTCGATTTTAGTGAAACTATAAAAAATAATCCGATGGTCAAAGGGTTGCAAACTTCATTTCTTTGGAAGGTTCCATGTCGCCAGCAAATTAAAGCCTGGTTAGGGTTTAGGGTTCAAGGGCTAGGGACTAAATGGATCGTTTTTTTCTTTAGATGTCTCTGTTCCAAAATAAGTGTCAACTTAGTAGTAGTACAACTTTGTACTAAAGTTTGCATAAAGTTGAGACACTTACTTTGGAATGGAGGGAGTACATATTGGCTATGATATCTCAATCATTGAGATGCAATAGAATGCATGTTAGTCTCCTTTGTATTTGATGAAATGTTGCAACGGGGCAACCTTGGACGCAAGATACATGAAACAGAAGCTGGAAGCTTCCTAGCATTGTACAAATTTATCCCGCTGAGAAATTACAGTATGTACTATAATCTATGTAAAGAGTTAGGTGTCGCACGGTGTCTAGAAAATATGGTGATAGTGTGAGGTGGTCCATGTAATCACTGAGCTTGCGTGTTTTCACTATTTTCGCACTCCTCTGCTGTAAGAATGGAGAAAATTGTAATCTACCTCCTTCGCCGAAACATGGGACATCCAGTTGTCGTACCACCTCAGTAATAGTGACTAATGAGCCATCAAATCACATAGACCCAGTAGTAAGTTGGATGGACGAAGCAACCATCACTCTTGAATCCGCTTTCTTCAACACAGGCGCCAGTGAGAGGTCGCGTCCGCTCTGCCCGGGCATGAATGCAGCACCGACTCTCTGGAGCGGCACTGACCGTTTCGGGCAGGAAGCGCGCGCGGGTGATGGAGGAGCTTTTGGTGGGCCAGGCTGGTCAGGAGCGGGCGTGGCAGCTGTCCCGACCGGATTCCCGGAAACAAGAGGATGCACTGACTCTTGTTGCTAAGTCGTACACTACCCACCATCTCTCTGTAGGAGTAGGTCGATGTGTCGCTCTCTCTAACACACACGCTATTAAAACACACACACACGCACGCACACACAAGTTCATAGAATAGGAATATCGTGCGAGTGGGGAGCCACGGGAAGTGAGATAAATTGAGAATGTACAAGAAGAGAAGAGGTGACGAATATTCCATCAAACCTGGACTGAGGACACTACTGGAATCAGGATCTTTGCCATCAGCCAGCTCTTTGCCATCAGCTGGCTGACGGTAAAGATTGTCTTTGCCATCAGTTTGAGGAAAGCTGGCGGCAAAGAACGAGCTGACAACAAAGGTCATGTTTGTCGTCGGCCAGCTCTTTGCCGTCAGCCAGCAGACGACATAGAAGCTTTGCCGTCAGCTGGCAGACGGCAAAGAGTGTGGGTGTCCCACTAGTGAGGACCACCTAACGGCCACTTTTGTTGCTGTCTGCGAGTGAACAGCAATGAAAGTGGCCAAACTAACGTCCGTTAGCTAGGCTTTTTGCCATCTGCTGGCAGACGGCAAAGAACCGTGCCCTAACAAAATGCCAACAACGCCCGACCCATCTCTTTGTCCCATCCCTCTCTCCGTCCCGCCCCCGAGCAGCCACCGCCCCGCGCCACCCCGCCCCCATGCCCAAGCCGCCGTGATAGGGGCAAAGGTGTCCTGTCTTTCAATGAGATGATGGATTTCGCTTTGGTGGAAGTCGACTTTGATGATCCGACTACGAACGTGCGAGGACGTCGCGCCTTAGCAATCGCTAAACCAACTCCGAGAGGTTATTGACCACGCCGGAGCACGATCAACTTGACCACGAGGGTCTGTTTCCTGCGAGCAAACGAAGAACAAGCAATAAACTGAGATTGCAATCTGGATATTGCAAATATAATATGAAAGCTTTATTGATCAAGGTGGGGTTCTGTGACGCCTTTGTCTGTTCGTTGAACACAAACGAAGTACGCAAAGTTGCAGCTATGGCAAACTTTAATCTAAACAAAACCCAAAGTCTAAACGGTGCCCTAAGGGCTGTATATATGGAGGAAGAGAGGGGGAATTTCGTGGCCCTTGGTGGAGGGGTCTGAAATCAACCCTATCTCTTTCCCCACACATACGGACTCTAAAAATAGCCTATACTAATGTATTTCGAAATTACATGGGCCTGGCCCAATAAAAAGGTGACGCAGCACCAGAATAGCCTCTGGACGAAATTTATGAAGTGACATCTTGTATATTTTGTCCAATGCTTCATGCACTCGTTATGGTGGCTTCAAAGACATGAAATCATCACTCGTAACTCCGTTCTTGTTCCCCTTGTGCATGCCATCATCTCCATGCGTTTTCTTTCTCCAATGTTCATCCTTCTCCAAGCTAGGCCCTTCATTTGTAAGCAAAACAAATGTATCCAATTTAGGCAGCATCATATTCTCATGAACATTAGAATCATTACCAAGAAATGAAAGTACCTGGTAATTTAGCTGGCGTGCGCGAGCTCTAGTAATTGGTCCAATATGTATAGCAGCAGGGGTTGTGGGTGTAACAATGGTATTGATGTCCTCATCATCCTCCCCTTCTTGAAATGAAGTCGTCCTCGACGGAAGTTCATCTCCCTCACCCAAATAAGGCTTCAAATCTGCAATGTTAAAAGTGGGACTAACCCCAAAATCTGCAGGCAGCTCAAGTTTATATGCATTATCATTTATTTTCTCTAACACCTTAAAGGGACCATCAGCACGTGGCATTAGCTTTGATTTGCACAAATCAGGAAATCTATCCTTATGCAAATGTAACCAAACAAGATCTCCAGGTGCAAACACAACATGTTTTCTACCCTTATCTCCAGCAAGTTTATATTTAGCATTCATACGCTCAATGTTTTCCTTAGTTAACTCATGCATTTTTAAAATCAATTCTGCACGTTGTTTAGCATCAAAATTAACCTTCTCCGAAGATGGAAGAGGAAACAAATCAATAGGTGCACGAGGTAGGAAACCATACACAACTTCAAAAGGGCACATCTTAGTAGTAGAATGCAATGAACGATTATAAGCAAATTCAATATGAGGCAAGCATTCCTCCCACATTTTCTTATTATTCTTCAAAACAGCCCTAAGCATGGTAGGCAACGTTCTATTGACTACTTCAGTTTGTCCATCAGTTTGGGGGTGACAAGTAGTACTAAAAAGCAGTTTAGTCCCCAACTTAGCCCATAAACATCTCCAAAAGTGGCTAAGAAATTTAGTATCACGATGTGAAACAATAGTATTTGGCACACCATGCAAGCGAATAATTTCACGAAACAACAAATCAGCAACATTAACAGCATCATCGCTTTTATGACATGGTATAAAGTGTGCCATTGTCGAGAATCTATCCACGACAACAAATATGCTATCCCTCCCCTTCTTTGTTCGAGGTAAACCTAAAACAAAGTCCATAGATATATCCTCCCAAGGAACACTAGGTACAGGCAAAGGCATATATAAACCATGAGGATTGAGTCGTGACTTAGCTTTTTGACATGTAGTGCAGCGAGCAATAAAACGCTCAACATCCCGTCTCATCTTTGGCCAAAAGAAATGTGTAGCAAGTACGTCCTCCATCTTCTTCACGCCAAAGTGTCCCATTAATCCTCCTCCATGCGCCTCCTGCAACAACAAAAGACGAACGGAGCTAGCTGGAATGCATAGCTTGTTAGCACGAAACACAAATCCATCGTTAATGACAAACTTGTTCCACATTCTTCCTTCTTTACAATTCTGCATTACATCTTTAAAATCAGCATCATGCACATCTTTGATGGTCTCCAAACCAAATATTTTGAAGTCAAGTTGTGAAAGCATAGTATAGCGACGAGACAATGCATCAGCAATAACATTTTCTTTTCCCTTCTTGTGTTTAATGACATAAGGGAAAGTCTCAATGAATTCAACCCATTTAGCATGTCTATGATTCAGTTTAGCTTGACTTTTAATATGTTTCAAAGATTCATGATCAGAATGTATAACAAATTCTTTGGGCCATAAATAATGTTGCCATGTTTCTAAAGTCCGAACAAGAGCATATAATTCTTTATCATAAGTAGAATAATTCAGACTAGGCCCACTCAATTTTTCAGAAAAGTATGCAACAGGTTTGCCATCTTGTAATAACACACATCCTAATCCAATTCCACTAGCATCACATTCAAGCTCAAAAGTCTTATTAAAATCAGGAAGTTGGAGTAAAGGAGCATGTGTCAACTTATCTTTCAGTACCGTGAAGGCTTCTTCCTGTGCGGTACCCCAAAGAAAAGGCACATCTTTCTTTGAAAGCTCATTGAGAGGTGCAGCAATGGTGCTGAAATCTCTCACAAAACGCCTATAGAATCCAGCGAGGCCAAGAAAACTCCTCACTTGTGTGACCGTTTTGGGTTGCGGCCAACTCTCAATAGCTTCAATCTTGGCTTTATCAACTTCAATTCCCTGTGGAGTAACAACATAGCCAAGAAAAGATACTCGGTCGGTGCAAAAGGTGCACTTCCCAAGGTTACCAAACAAACGTGGATCACGTAGAGGAATAAAAACAACACGTAAATGTTCCAAATGTTCTTCCAAAGATCTGCTATAAATCAGTATATCATCAAAATAGACTACCACAAATCGTCCAATGAAAGCACGTAAAACTTCGTTCATTAGTCTCATGAAAGTACTAGGCGCATTAGTTAACCCAAAAGGCATCACTAACCACTCATATAATCCAAACTTAGTTTTAAATGTTGTTTTCCATTCATCCCCCAATTTCATACGAATTTGATGGTATCCACTACGCAAATCAACTTTGGAGAATATTGTAGAGCCACTCAATTCATCAAGCATATCATCTTTCCTAGGAATAGGATGACGATAACGAATAGTAATATTATTAATGCCTCTACAATCAACACACATACGCGATGTACCATCCTTTTTCGGCACTAGAATAATAGGAATAGCACAAGGACTAAGGGATTTGCGTATATAACCTTTGTCGAGAAGCTCTTGTACTTTACGTATAATCTCCTTCGTCTCCTCTGGATTAGTACGGTATGGCGCACGGTTTGGCAGTGAAGCACCGGGAATTAAGTCAATCTGATGCTCAATCCCTCGAATAGGCAGTAATCCCGGTGGCACGTCTTGTGGAAAGACGTCAGCGAACTCCTGCAAAATGTTAGTGAAAGCAGGAGGCAAAGAGGAAGGCACGCCCTCGAATGAAAATAATGCCTCTTTGCATAGCAAACAGATTTGCTGAAATCTAGCTCATCAATTTCAGATTTGGTGGCAAATAAACATGCACTTTTCAATTTAATTTCAGAAGCAACACTAGATGGTTTATTATTAGGCTTCATTTTTTGCTCAAATTCTTTTGCCACAATCTGATTTTCACTCTTATTCTTCTCCTGTTTTGCTTTATTAGCTCTATTAATATCATCTTTCAAAATGGAATCAGGAGTCATAGGAAGCAAAGTAATAGTTTTATCCTTATGTACAAGAGTATACTGATTGTTTCTACCATGGTGTACAGAATTTTTATCAAATTGCCATGGTCTACCAAGTAATAAGGAACATGCTTGCATATGTACCACATCACAATCAACATAATCAGCATATGTAGAGATACTAAAATGCACACGAACAGTACGTGTTACCTTAACCTTGCCGCTGTTGTTGAACCATTGGATGTAGTAAGGATGTGGATGTGGTATTGTGGTGAGAGAAAGCTTCTCCACCATCTCCATGCTAGCCAAGTTGTTGCAGCTCCCTCTGTCTATGATGACGCGCACATAATGTTCCTTCACAACTCCCTTGGTATGGAACAAATTGTGCCTCTAATTTTGCTCAGCTTATGTGACCTGCACACTCAAAACACGATGAGCAACTAAACATTCATACCTGTCAGCGTCTTCAGGAGCCATGTATTGCGTCTCATGATCAGAATCATCTCCACCATGTTCTTCACGTGTAATAAGAGCCAAAGTCTCCTCATCATAGTCACTAGCGGACTCATACCCACCATCCTCGGTAGCAATCATCACACGCTGAGATTTGCATTCTCTCGCATAATGACCTCCTCCCTTACAACGACGACAAATAAAATCACTTGTGTGCCCTATTGATGCTATGGAAGAAGAAGAACGTTGTGCAGGCCCTGCAGGTGCGCTCTTGGCAGATAATGGTGGTTGTGCCTGTTTTCTTGTATCACGGCTGGAGGTGGCACCTGATGGAGGTGCTGGTGCAGTTGAAGTAGAAGATGCACGCGGTGTCCATGATGAAGGTCGGCCTGCAGAAAAGTTAGTTCGCCCCAATGCTTGTCGATCCTGCACTTCATGTTCAGCTTTACAAGCAAGATGGAATAAACGAGTGATATTAGTATACTCCTTATAGTCTAGAATGGTCTGAATCTCTCTATTTAATCCACCTAGAAAACGTGCAAGCATAGCTTCATTCTCCTCAAAATACCACATCTAATCATGCCAGTTTGTAATTCCTGATAATATTCTTCTACAGAATTTTTTCCTTGTCTTAAACGCTGCAATTTTTGAAGCAATTCACGTTGATAATATGGTGGAACCCAACGCGTATGCATAGCAGTTTTCAAAGCAGCCCAAGTAGTTGGAATAGGATATAATCTACAATGTTCAAACCACCATACACATGCAAAACTAGTGAAAGCACAAACATCAGCAGCAACCCGTCTCTCCTCAGGATATTGTAAACATGTAAATCGTTGTTCAGTTTCTAACTCCCAAGTAAGATATATATCAGGAACATATCTACCCTCAAATGGTGGAATATTCAATTTCAGTTTAGGAATATGGACATCATCTCGTACCTGAGGTGGTGGTGCGGGCCTACCATTGCGAATATATACCTGAGTCGACCTGCTGGTGGTGGTGCTGGTGGCTGCACGTAGTTCTGACTTTGATAAACCTCATCCTCATAATCGCCCGCATATTCATCATCCTCCGCATTAGCAGCAGGAGCCACAGAAGTATCAACAGCCGCACCAACAGTTTGGCCAGGCCGAAGAAGTACACGGCTCGCTCGGTGGAGGGCTGTTTCGCGACCTGGAGGTAATTGTTGTTGTTGTTGTTGTTGTTGTTGTTGTTGTTGTTGTTGTTGCAGAGGTGCGGCAGGTGCAGCCGATGGTGGAAGATGCGCAAGCAGTTCATTAAATCTGTTATCGAGCTTTGTTTCAAACGTCTTCTCAAGGCCAGTGATCTTCTCCATGGCCTCTTCAAAATTGTTCAGCACATCTTGCACCTGTTCAGTCATCATTTGCTGAAACTTATCATGAAGCTCTTTGTTCGATAAGTTCTCCCAGTCAATCTCATCGGCTTGTGATCCTGGCATGGTTAGCAGCAATAGAAAGACACAAGAATATGATCCTACAGACTACGAACAAGTGGTGGTGGTGGGTGTCACAAATCCGTTAAGCAAAACTCAAATTCTTACCAGTTCTTACCCAGCAACAGGCGGTGATCGGCAACCGTTGTAGTCAAAACTCTCAAAGCTTGGATAGAGCGATTACCAGGGAGAGTCAAACACATGACGTAGATGTATGTGGAGCTGGGAAGGCTTATAATATGGTAGCAAAAGGGGTCAGCAATAATCAATTCAGAGATGCAAAGTTGAATAAACGCTCAACGACGGTATTGTGTTGGTCCTAGGCTAGACCGTGCTAGAGACGCGAGCCTAGAACACTAACAAAGTCACGGCGCTGCACATAAACAAGGGAAAAGCACACTCTGTAATTTTTTCCCTCTTTTTTTGCGCTCTTTTTTTTTTGCAAAAAATCACTATAATGGCGAGTGTCTCAAAACTCTTCCCAGGTCAAACTGACAGGATGGGCACGAAATTTTTTTGACCAAAAGTTTTTTTTTCGACTGCCCGGACCCAAAAACTGGAAACGGGTCAAAAAAAACTTTCTATAACAGCGACAGTCTCAATACGCCTAGAAACACCTAAAAATAGGATAGCCAGAATTTTTTTTGACAAATGCGTTTTCGGAAAATTTTGGGCCTAAACGGAGGGTGGTTTCCGGATTTTTTTTTCCCAAAACCTACTCCGGCAAGGAAACACGAATCGGGAACTAGATGGATCTCGAAAACAAACCTAATATGCAAGGAACTCGGATTGGTGGTGGATATATGGTGATGGTATATGGCATCGGTGGTGGTGGTGGTAGCGGTGGTAGTCTATGGATATGGATCGGTGGTGGTATATGGATACGGATTGGTGGTGGTATATGGATACGGATTCGGAGCGGTGGTGGTAGGTGATAGGGGCGATGATGATGGTGCGGTGGCGGCGTGACAACTTATCACCAGAACTCGAAACTCTAAAAGACTAACGCTAAGACCAGCAACTAGACACGACGATGCAACCGCAAATTCAACAAAGCAAAACCCTAAAAAGATTATGCAAAGGCTCAGATTGGTTCGGATATGATGAACTAACCCTAATTTTTTTTGGCTTTTTCGTGGACTGTAGGTATGAATAACAGACTCGATCTAAACTACGAAAAACTGTAAAATCTCACCGAGCAACCTGGAAATCTGATACCACTTGATAGGGGCAAAGGTGTCCCGTCTTTCGATGAGATGATGGATTTCGCTTTGGTGGAAGTCGACTTTGACGATCCGACTACGAACGTGCGAGGATGTTGCGCCTTAGCAATCGCTAAACCAACTCCGAGAGGTTATTGACCATGCCGGAGCACGATCAACCTGACCACGAGGGTCTGTTTCCTGCGAGCAAACGAAGAACAAGTAAGAAACTGAGATTGCAATCTGGATATTGCGAATATAAGATGAAAGCTTTATTGATCAAGGTGGGGTTCTGTGACGCCTTTGTCTGGTCGTTGAACACAAACGAAGTACGCGAAGTTGCAGCTATGGTGAACTTTAATCTAAACAAAACCCTAAGTCTAAACGGTGCCCTAAGGGCTGTATATATGGAGGAAGAGAGGGGGAATTTTGTGGCCCTTGGTGGAGGGGTCCGAAATCAACCCTATCTCTTGTTTCCCCACACATACGGACTCTAAAAATAGCCTATACTAATGTATTTTGAAATTACATGGGCCTGGCCCAATAAAAAGGTGACGCAGCACCTATAATAGCCTCTGGACGAAATTTATGAAGTGGCATCTTGTATATTTCGTCCAAGGCTTCATGCACTCGTTATGGTGGCTTCAAAGACAAGAAATCATCACTCGTAACTCCGTTCTTGTTCCCCTTGCGCATGCCATCATCTCCATGCGTTTTCTTGCTCCAATGTTCATCCTTCTCCAAGCTAGGCCCTTCATTTGTAAGCAAAACAAATGTATCCAATTTAGGCAGCATCATATTCTCATGAACATTAGAATCATTACAAAGAAACGAAAGTACCTGGTAATTTAGCTGGCGTGCGTGAGCTCTAGTAATTGGTCCAATATGTATAGCAGCAGGGGCTGTGGGTGTAACAATGGTATTGATGTCCTCATCACGCCGCCGCCCCATGCGACCCCCGTCGCCGCGGCGCCCCCCCCCCCTCCTTCTCCACCCCGGCGCCGTCCTTCCCCCTCCACCGCCGCCGCCGGGTACCGCCCCCTCTTCCAAGATGTCGAAGTGAGGTACGGCGAAAAATTCCCCCTTCCTCCATTTCTTTCCAGCATGTTTTGTTCCTGTTCTTGGTGCAAATTTGGTGGTGGTTTAGGTTCGTCGGTGGTCATATGTGGTGTAGAAGATGCTTAGGAATGGAGTTGTACTAGTGTTTTTAGTATCTGTTAGGAAGAAACAACAAAGTTTGAATTCAGATTCTATTAAGTGAATAGTGTGACTAGCTGTTAAATTCAGGTTGTATATTGTGTGAACTAGGATTGTTACATAATATTGAGTGTGAATCGCTTGTGTTTTGCGTACTGTGATCATTGTAGCATGGTAATCTTGCTCATATAGTTAGTTTACAACTATGATGATAATTTGAAAGAAAGATCTTACTTCCTTATTTAAACTACAGAGACCAGTCCCAGATGATAATTTTACTGGGTTATGGTGATACACTTTTTGTTTTAGTGAAATCCCATGCCTAATTTCAGTTAGAGTCTGAAGAAGCAAGCAACCGGAATAATTTGCCACTTTATATTATTGATTTCTACTCAAGTGTTCAGTTCTAGGCCGTAGTTCAGTTTAGTTTAGTTGATCTGCTTCCCCACTTGCACCTTCTTGCAATGACATGCTCACAAATCTATCTATTTTGCCATCTTCTCTCAAGGCCAGTTCAGTTGTAGGCAATAGTTTCCATTTAGTTGTCTTCAAGTTCAGTTCTGGGCAAGATTTTGCAATTCGTTTTAGTTCAGTTAGGGGCAACAGCTTCCATTCAGTACAATTTAGAAATATGCACATGCAAAGATTGCCATTTAGTGGAACATTCAAGTAAATATGCATAATCTGGAACTTAATAAATTTGGTTAATATTACTGCATTTATCCTCTAATGATTTTTTGGTGATGACCACATTATTACTGCTAATGTACCTATGATCAATTTGTCTATGATCCATTTGAAACATGAGCATTACTAATTAGTCTCTTCTGCTGCTTATTAGAGATGGGGGGAGGCCGCCACCGCAGGCTGCGCTCTGCCACACCGGACTACGAGTTGGATGGTTTCGAGTTCTTCACTATCATACTTGAGAATTCCTCAAGGAGGCAGGTATATAAAAGGAGAGATCTCCCCTTCACCCATCTCTTTATAATAACTCTGCTGTTTGCTACATCACTCCTTGACCCACGCTGCAGAGGCTGCCTGACACTTTCATGAACATGCTAGATGGCCATCGACCAAAGGATATGAAGCTGCGACAGGCCGGTAGCGGGCTTTGCAGGCATTGGGACGTGGAGGTGGTGATCAGGTACGGCCACATGTACCTGCGTCATGGCTGGGAGCAGTTCGTCTGTGCCTATGACCCGCGGCATGGGTACTTCCTTGTCTTCGGGTACGACGGTGATGCCATACTCATCGTGAAGGTGTTCAACACGACTATGTGCCGCATGCGCTACCAGGACGACAACGATGCCAGTACGTTCTGCCTCTTCTTCCTCTACATTGGCTTTGTCTCACATCGATTGTTTAAAAAACTTTGTTGCATTTGGTCAGGCAATGGGAGCAGCAGCAGCGACACTGGCTACAGCCAAAGCAGCAGTGACTCTGGCTACAGCAAAAGCAGCAGCAAGGATGATCCAGAATGGAGTGGAGAAGAAGAGGAGCAGAGTGGGGATGAGTAGGTGCAGCCTATTCTGTCTAACAATGACCTCGCGATGGTGGTGGCTGACGATGACCAAGTCATGGTGGTGGCTGATGATGGCCAAGCGATGGTGGTGGCTAACAATGGGCAAGATATGGTGGTGGCTGACAATGACCTAGCAATGGTGTTTCCTGAAGATGGCCTCACGATGGTGGTGGTGCCTGACAATGACCTCGCAATCCCACAGCTGGGCGACATGACTATGCCAATTGTGGTAGAATACTACATCCCACTGCATCGCCGCTCTAAGGGCATCAGGATGATGAAGGAGAAGGAGAAGGAGGAGTGAAGTAAGTCAGGTATGTTAGATCTCCAAAATTATCATACTTAGCTTTCTTTCCTCCAAAATGACCTAAGTTAGCTCTAATATGCTAAGTTATCTCTAATATGCCTAGTTACCTAGGTTTGCTCAATAATGACATACACTTAGCTTGCTTATGTAAAAAAAGGCATAATTATCTTAGTTAGGTTTGAAATGGCATATATTTTACCTAAGTTAGCTCCAAAATAACCTAAGTTAGCTCTAAAATGCTAAATTAGCTCTAATATGCTTAGTTACCTGGGTTAGCTCAAGAAAGACCTATACTTAGCTTCCTTATGTCAAAAATGGCATAATATGCTTAGTTAACTCAAAAATGGCTTAATTAGCTAGGTTAGCTCCAAAATGACCAATTTTACCTAGGTTAGCTCCAATATGATCCATTTTACCTAGGTTAGCTCCAAAATGACCAAGTTTACCTAGGTTAGCTCGAATATGATCCATTTTACCTAGGTTAGCTCCAAAATGACCTTTTTACCTAGCTTAGCTCTAAAATTGCCTACACACTTAGCATTTTTACCTACCTTAGTTAGAAGAAGAAGAAGATAAAGAAGAGGAGATGAGAAAAAGAAAGAGAAGCTAAATTATTTTTCTTCTTCCTTTTCTTCTTTTTCTTCTAGCTAGTCTTCTTCTTCTTCCACTAACTTTCATCTTTCCCAGTTTGCAGATTTGCTTTAGATGAGGAAGCTTGCATTGTTGGAGTGTACTCTTGTCCTTGTGCTTCCTTTTTGTTTATGGAAACTTGTTGGAAACTTCTTTGGGATATGTATGTATATATGGATATGTTGTTGGAAACTTATTGCTGGTATGCTTGTTGAAATTATTTTCAAATGTATGTATATATATATATATATATATCTGTGAAATTCTGTCAAATTGAATGAATTTAAGAAAAAAAAGGGGCTATATAGGTACTTTGCCGTCCGCTGGCAGACGGCAAAGAGCTTTGCCATTAGCCAGCAGACGGCAAAGCTGCCATGTGGTAGGTACATGTACAACCTGGGGGCACTGAGCTGGCCTATATGATTTCTTTGATGTCTGCTGGCTGACGGCAAAGAACTTTGTATCTTTGCCGTCTGCTGATACGTCTCCATCGTATTTATAATTTTTGATTGTTCCATGCCAATATTCTACAACTTCCATATACTTTTGGCAACTTTTTATATTATTTTTGGGACTATCATATTGATCCAGTGCCCAGTGTCAGTTCCTGTTTGTTGCATGTTTTATGTTTGGCAGAAACCCAATATCAAATGGAGTCCAAATGGGATAAAAACGGACGCAGATTATTTTCGGAATATTTATGATTTTTGGGAGGAAAAATCAATGCGAGATGGTGCCCGAGGGGGCCACGAGGCAGGGGGGAGTGCCCTAGAGGGGCAGGCGTGCCCCTGACCCTCATGGGCACCCCATAAGGCAGTTGACGCTCTTCTTTTGCCGCAAGAAAGCTAATTTTCGGAGAAAAATCCGGGCGAAGGTCTCAACCCAATCGGAGTTACGGATCTCTGGATATAAAAGAAACGGTGAAAGGGCAGAATCTCAGAACACAGAAACAGAGAGAGACAGAGAGATAGATCCAATCTCGGAGGGGCGAAGCCAAGGACCAGAGGGGAAACCCTTCTCCCGTCTAGGGAGAAGGTCAAGGAAGAAGAAGAAGGATGGGGCTCTCTCCCCCTTGCTTCCGGTGGCGCCGGAACGCTGTCGGGGCCATCATCATCACCGCGATCTACACCAACAACTTCACCGCCCTCATCACCAACTCTTCCCCCCTCTATGCAACAGTGTAACCTCTATTTTACCCGTTGTAATCTCTACTTAAACATGGTGCTCAACGCTATATATTATTTCCCAATGATGTATGGCTATGTTATGATGTTTGAGTAGATCCGTTTTGTCCTATGGGTTATTTGATGATCGTGATTGGTTTGAGTTGCATGTTTTGTTATTGGTGCTGTCCTATTGTGCCCTCTGTGTCGCGCAAGCGTGAGGGATTCCAACTATAGGGTGTTGCAATATGTTCATGGTTCGCTTATAGTGGGTTGCTTGAGTGACAGAAGCATAAACCCGAGTAAGGGGGTTGTGGCGTATGGGATAAAGGGGACTTGATGCTTTAATGCTATGGTTGGGTTTTACCTTAATGATCTTTAGTAGTAGCGGATGCTTGCTAGAGTTCCAATCATAAGTGCATATGATCCAAGAAGATAAAGTATGTTAGCTTATACCTCTCCCTCAAATAAAATTGCAATAGTGATTACCGGTCTAGTTATCGATTGCCTAGGGACAAATAACTTTCTCGTGACAAAAAGCTCTCTACTAAAACTAACTTAGTTGTGTCTTCATCTAAACAGCCCCTACTTTTTATTTATGTGCTCTTTATTATCTTGCAAATCTATCCAACAACACCTACAAAGTACTTCTAGTTTCATACTTGTTTTAGGTAAAGCGAACGTCAAGCGTGCGTAGAGTTGTATCGGTGGTCGATAGAACTTGACGGAATATTTATTCTACCTTTATCTCCTCGTTGGGTTCGACACTCTTACTTATCGAAAGAGGCTACAACTGATCCCCTACACTTGTGGGTTATAAAGACCTTTTTCTGGCGCCGTTGCCGGGGAGTCATAGCGTGGGGTAAGTATTCTCGTGTGTGCTTGTTTGCTTTATCACTAAGTAATTTTTATTTGTTGTTCTTAGTTGTTCTCTATCTTTAGTTATGGGTAGGAAACGAAAAATACCAAAAAAATTAGTTGTACCTACTGAACCAATGGTTGAAGAACCACTCAAAATCTATCACACTCCTGAAGCTTTTTACTTGGATCATCTTTGATCCCTTTGTGCTCGTGCTGAAACCCCCACTAGCTTAGTTGAGGGCAAATCTTTAGATGAGCATGCTTGTTATGTGCGACACCGTATATCTGAAAAAGGGAAACTTTTACTGGATCAAATTCATCGTTCGCAATGCTATGCTTGGAATTTATGTGAAACATATGATTTTACTTGTCGTTCTAAAAACCCTAAGAAACACCTTCCCTACCAATGTGAGTTTAGTGATAATGGAATCGTATCTTCAATTGCTAAGGGTGTTTATAATTACTATGATGTTCAACAAATTGAAGAATTTGTTGCTTTTAAGGGTGCTTATGAAATTCCTTCTTTGATTGAAAAGTATGATGCTACTCTCTACAAATCTGAACATTTTTTCATATTTAAATATTGCTATGATAATTATGCTTCTAATGCCTATGTTAAACCATATATTGAGGACTACTCCGCTGTCCAAGAAGAGACTAATATTTTGCAGGAGTCTATGGAAGAAGAAATTGATGAAACTGTGAGCTCATCGGATGAAAAAGATGTTGAGGAGAGCGAAGAACAAAAGGAGGAAGAGCGGATTAGCTACCCATGCCCACCTTCTAATGAGATTAACTCTTCAACTCATACATTTTTTAATTTCCCTTCGTGCTTACCGAAGGATGATTGCTATGATGATTGTTATGATCCTGTTGATTCTCTTAAAATACCCCTTTTTGATGATACTTATTATGCTTGTGGCCAAGATGCCCATATGAATGATGCTTATGGAGATGAACTTGCTATATTTCCTTATGTTAAACATGAAATTGTTGCTATTGCACCCACGCATGATAGTCCTATTATCTTTTTGAATTCTCTCAACTACACTATATCGGAGAACTTTGTGCTTATTAAGGATTATATTGATGGGTTACGTTTTACTACTACACATGATGATTTTGATAGATATAATATGCATGTGCTTGCTTCTCCTACTTGCAATTATTATGAAAGAGGAACTATATCTCACCCTCTCTATGTTTCCAATATGATAAAATTGCAAGAAACTGTTTATACTATGCATTGGCCTTTACTTGGTGTGCATGAATTGTTCTTTTATGACATGCCTATGCATAGGAAGAGAGTTAGACTTCGTTTTTGCATGATATATGCTACTTTGTGCTCACTACTAAATCACAAATCATTGTTAATTAAAATTGTCTTTGATATACCTTGGGATCCGGGTGGTTCCATTACTTGAGCACTTTATGCCTAGCTTAATGGCTTTAAAGAAAGCGCTGCCAGGGAGACAACACGAAAGTTTTAGAGAGTCATTTATTTCTGTTGAGTGCTTTTATATAGTCTAAAGAAAAGGAGGGGAACCCAAAACTTTTCAAAAAGGAAAGTGAAAGTGAGAAAGACAAGCATTGTTGAAGTAGGAGCTAGCCTTGAACTTTGTTCATGCTCACAGAAACTTTGTGAATCTTGATTACAAAAACTTTTCAAAAACAATAATTATCCCCTTGTACAATTCCATTGTATTATAAAAATAATGTGCCAAGGTTTGCCTTTAGGATGTTTACAATGCTTGTCGGTTTGTACGATGCAGGACAGAAACTTTGGCTGTAGTGCATGATTTTACATTTTTTACTGAAACGTTAAACGGTTCTGATTCTTTTTGAACTGTCTTTCTATACAATTTTTTTATTTTTCCTAATTGTGGTAGAATTTTTGGGGTAACATAAGTATGGTGAATGTTCAGATTTCTACAGACTGTTTTGTTTTTGACAGATTCTGTTTTTGATGCATAATTTGCTTGTTTTGATGAAACTATCAATTTCTATCAGTGGATTAAGCCATGAAAAAGTTATATTACAATAGCTATAATGAAAAAACAAAATATGAATTGGTTTGCAACAGTACTTAGAGTAGTGATTCGCTTTATTATACTAACGGATCTTACCGAGTTTTCTGTTGAAGTTTTGTGTGGATGAAGTGTTTGCTCGAGGAGGTCTCGATATGAGGAAAAGGAAGAGAGCCAAGATCTCAAGCTTGGGGATTCCCAAGGCACCCCAAGTAAATATTCAAGGATACTCAAGCGTCTAAGCTTGGGGTTGCCCCAGAAGGCATCCCCTCTTTCTTCAACAAATATCGGTATGTTTTCGAATTCGTTTCGTTCATGCGATATGTGCAAGTCTTGGAGCGTATTTTGCATTTAGTTTTCACTTTTCTTTTATGCACCCTGCTGGTATGAGATAGTCCATGGTAGATTTATACAATGCTAATTGCACTTCACTTATATATTTTGAGTATGGCTTTAGAGAATGCTTCATGTGCTTCACTTATATCATTTGAAGTTTGGATTGCCAGTTTCTCTTCACATAGAAAACCACCATTTGTAGAATGCTCTTTTGCTTCACTTATATTTGTTCGATTGTGGGCATAACTTTTGTAGAAAGAATTAAACTCTCTTGCTTCACTTATATCTATTTAGAGAGATGACAGGAATTGGTCATTCACATGGTTAGTCATAAAATCCTACATAAACTTGTAGATCGCTGAATATGATATGTTTGATTCCTTGCAATAGTTTTGCGATATAAAGGTGGTGATATTAGAGTCAAGCTAGTGGGTGATTGTGGATTAGTATAAATACTTGTGTTGAGGTTTGTGATTCCCGTAGCATGCACGTATGGTGTCCGTTATGTAATGAAGTTGGAGCATGAGATATTTTTTGATTGTCATCCTTTGTGTGGAGGTTGGGGCACGCGATGGTTAACTCCTACCAACCTCCCCCCTAGGAGCATGCACGTAGTACTTTGTTTTGATGACTAGTAGATTTTTGCAATAATTATGTGAGTTCTTTATGACTAATATTGAGTCCATGGATTATACGCACTCTCACCCTTCCATCATTGCTAGCCTCTTCGGTACCGTGCATTGCCCTTTCTCACCTCAAGAGTTGGTGCAAACTTCACTGGTGCATCCAAACCCCGTGATGTGATACGCTCTATCACACATAAGCCTCCTTATATCTTCCTCAAAACGGCCACCATAACTACCTATTATGGCATTTCCATAGCCATTCCGAGATATATTGCCATGCAACTTCCATCATCATCATATACATGACTTGAGCATTCATTGTCATATTGCTTTGCATGATCGTAAGATAGCTAGCATGATGTTTTCATGGCTTGTCCCTTTTTTGATGTCATTGCTACGCTAGATCATTGCACATCCTGGTACACCGCCGGAGGCATTCATATAGAGTCATATCTTTGTTCTAGATATCGAGTTGTAATATTGAGTTGTAAGTAAATAAAAGTGTGATGATCATCATTATTAGAGCATTGCTCCAGTGAGGAAAAGGATGATGGAGACTATGATTCCCCCACAAGCCAGGATGAGACTCCGCACTTTATGAAAAAAAAAGGGGACCAATGAAGCCCAAATAAAAAAGGGGGGCCAAGGAAGCCCACCAAAAAAAGAAGGAGAAAAAATGAGAGAAAAAGAGAGAAGGGGCAATGTTACTATCCTTTTACCACACTTGTGCTTCAGAGTAGCACCATGTTCTTCATATCGAGAGTCTCTTGAGTTATCACATTCATATACTAGTGGGAATTTTCATTATAGAACTTGGCTTGTATATTCCGATGATGGGCTTCCTCAAATGCCCGAGGTCTTCATGAGCAAGCAAGTTGGATGCACAACCACTTAGTTTTCAGTTTGAGCTTTCATACACTTATAGCTCTAGTGCATCCGTTGCATGGCAATCCCTACTCCTCGCATTGACATCAATTGATGGGCATCTCCATAGCCCATTGATTAGCCGCGTTGATGTGAGACTTTCTCCCTTTTTGTCTTCTCCACACAACCTCCACCATCATACTGTATTCCACCTATAGTGCTATATTCATGGCTCACGCTCATTTATTGCGTGAAAGTTGAAAAGGTTTGAGAACGTCAAAAGTATGAAATAATTGCTTGGCTTGTCATCGGGGTTGTGCATGATTTGAATACTTTGTGTGGTGAAGATGGAGCATAGCCAGACTATATGATTTTGTAGGGATAACTTTCTTTTGCCATGTTGGTTTGAAAAGACATGATTGCTTTATTAGTACACTTGAAGTATTATCGTTTTTATGTCAAATGATAGACTATTGCCTTGAATCACCTGTGTCTTAATATTCATGACATGATTAGATATATGATCAAGATTATGCTAGGTAGCATAACACATCAAAAATTATTCTTTTTATCATTTACCTACTCGAGGACGAGCAGGAATTAAGCTTGGGGATGCTGATACGTCTTCGTCGTATCTATAATTTTTATTGTTCCATGCCAATATTCTATAACTTCCATATACTTTTGGTAATTTTTATATTATTTTTAGGACTAACATATTGATCCAGTGCCCAGTGCCAGTTCCCGTTTGTTGCATGTTTTATGCTTCGTAGAAACCCAATATCAAACGGGATACAAACGGACGGAGATTATTTTTGGAATATTTATGATTTTTGGGAGGAAAAATCAACGCGAGACGGTGCCCGAGGGGGCCACGAGGCACGCAGGCGTGCCCCTGACCCTCGTGGGCACCCCATAAGGCGGTTGACGCTCTTCTTTTGCCGCAAGAAAGCTAATTTTCTGAGAAAAATCTAGGCGAAGGTTTCAACCCAATCGGAGTTACAAATCTCCAAATATAAAAGAAACAGTGAAAGGGCAGAATCTCAGAACGCAGAAACAGAGAGAGACAAAGAGACAAATCCAATCTCGGAGAGGCTCTTGCCCCTCCCATGCCATGGGAGCCAAGGACCAGAGGGGAAACCCTTCTCCCATCTAGGGAGAAGGTCAAGGAAGAAGAAGGAGGAGGGGGGCTCTCTCCCACTCGCTTCCGGTGGCGCCGGAACGCCGCCAGGGCCATCATCATCACCGTGATCTACACCAACAACTTCACCGCCCTAATCACCAACTCTTCCCCCCTCTATGCAACAGTGTAACCTCTCTTTTACCCGCTGTAATCTCTACTTAAACATGGTGCTCAACGCTATATATTATTTCCCAATGATGTATGGCTATCTCATGATGTTTGAGTAGATCCGTTTTGTCCTATGGGTTAATTGATGAATGTGATTGGTTTGAGTTGCATGTTTTGTTATTGGTGCTGTCCTATTGTGCCCTTCGTGTTGCGCAAGCATGAGGGATTCCCGGTGTAGGGTGTTGCAATATGTTCATGGTTCGGTTATAGTGGGTTGCTTGAGTGACAGAAGCATAAACCCGAGTAAGGCGGTTGTGGCGTATGGGATAAAGGGGACTTGATGCTTTAATGCAATGGTTGGGTTTTACCTTAATGATCTTTAGTAGTTACGGATGCTTGATAGAGTTCCAATCACAAGTGCATACGATCCAAGAAGAGAAAGTATGTTAGCTTATGCCTCTTCCTCAAATAAAATTGCAATAGTGATTACTAGTCTAGTTATCGATTGCCTAGGGACTAATAACTTTCTCGTGACAAAAAGCTCTCTACTAAAACTAACTTAGTTGTGTCTTCATCTAAACAGCCCCTAGTTTTTATTTACGTGCTCTTTATTATCTTGCAACCCTATCCAACAACACCGACAAAGTACTTCTAGTTTCATACTTGTTCTAGGTAAAGAGAACGTCAAGCGTGCGTAGAGTTGTATCGGTGGTCGATAGAACTTGACGGAATATTTATTCTACCTTTAGCTCCTCGTTGGGTTCGACACTCTTACTTATTGAAAGAGGCTACAACTGATCCCCTACACTTGTGGGTTATCATCTGCCAGTAGACGACAAAGCACACCGTTAACCCCTTAATGGCCCTAAGCTGCCACGTGTGCCGTCCAGGTCCTTTGTCATCCGCTACCTGATGGCAAAGACCATTTCATCTTTGTCGTCCGCCAGCTGACAGCAAAGGGGCCTTTGTCATAGCCTATTCAGCCAGACTTGTTGCCGTCTACTGGCTGACGGCAAAGGTCTTTGCCGTCAGCCTTGCATTCCTTTGCCGTCAGCCATGGCTGACGGCAAAGTGCCTGATTCCTATAGTGGGAGTAGAGTAGTACTCCCTCCGTCTAGGAGTTAAGTCATCTTACGAAAATTAGATATTCCCAAAATGTTTATGCGTCGTCCATTAACTTCCCATCTCAATCCCCTCCTAGCCTCGTTGCTAGCGAGCATTGTTAGTACTTACTCTGCCTTGTTATCTCCCCCGGAAACCTAATGCATGGAGCGCAACTACGCGTTGATCAGTCAAGGGATCAAAGTCGGTTGGCATGTGAGTTAATACGTGGCCCTGCATGGTAGCTAAAACGACATCTCTTAATTGTTCTGATTAATTGTCGCGTTTAGAGACAAAAATCAGGGCTTTGATTGAAGGAAGGACCGGTCAAGTTTCTCCTTCTCCTCCAATCTGCTTGCACCTTGGTCCCACTACACCTTCTAATGTGACTTATACACCTAGACAGAGGGAGTAGTACGAGATATGGTGGCACACTAACTTAGGTCGAATACAAGTGCCAAAAATTATTGGAAGAGAGCAAAGCGTACAAACCAAATAATTAAAAATGAATTTCTCATTTTTTTTCGAAACGGAGGCAAAAGATTTGCCTCATCCACTCAATAAGAGGTGTATAGAGTTTCACACTTTGCAAGTGACCCTACAAATAAACGGCATGGCAATTACTCTCAATACGCCCTAGTTTCTTAGCACCCGCTGTGACCCTTAGTACATATGGTGGCACACCAACTTAGGCCGAATACAAGTGCCCCAAAATATTTAATATTTTATTTTGATACTCAAAATATTTCAAATTGGAGGATGGTGCAGCCCACCTTTCTGATATTTTGACCGTGTGTGGTTCAGTTGTTGTTCACCACTTCAGAGGGTCGTGTACCACACGTGAACATTAGTAAGCGCGACCGGGAGGCATGCAGCGTTAATTGCCAGTTGACTCCTTCGAGCGTTAAAATTTCTTCACGTATTAGCATTGCCCCTAGTATTTTTCTTCACTACGTTAAATAAAGAGTTCCGTTTCATGCACAATTTAAAACGATTTTTATGGAGAGAAAAAGAAAACCACTCCATCTATATACGCTGCAGCCTCGGTGCTTGTTTTCGAGGGTTTGCTCTCTTCACACTCTCTCTCCACTATATATATACACGTTGGAGCCTCAACACTTGTAGTTGCTCTCTTCACACTCTCACCCTCTGCAGATCTAAACAGGACTTCGTTAGCCCCTCTCTCTCTCTCTCTCTCTCTCTCTCTCTCCCCCTCACTGCTGGTCAAAGAGCCGGTAGGATCCATCCACCAGGAAGGGAAGGAGGCTTAACGCTATCGTCGTCGGCGAGGGAGGGAATCCATGATACGTCTCCAATGCATCTATAATTTTTGATTGTTCCATGCTATTATATTACCCATTTTGGATGTTTATGGGCATTACTTTGCACATTTATATCATTTTGGGACTAACCTACTAACCGGAGGCCCAGCCCGTATTGCTATTTTTTTGCCTATTTCAGTGTTTCAAAGAAAAGGAATATCAAATGGAGTCCAAACGAAATGAAACCTTCGGGAACGTGATTTTTGGAACAAACGTGATCTAGAGGACTTGGAGTGGAAGTCAAGCAACAACCGAGGCGGCCACGAGGGTGGAGGGCGCCCCCCCCCTACTAGGCGCCCCTTATCTCGTGGGCCCCTCGGGCGTCCACCAACCTACTTCTTCCTCCTATATATACCCACGTACCCCGAGAACATCAGAACAGACCACGAAAACCTAATTCCACCACCGTAACCTTCTGTATCCGTGAGATCCCATCTTGGAGCCTTCGTCGGTGCTTCACCGGAGGAGGAATCGATCACGGAGGGCCTCTACATCATCCCCAAGGCCTCTCCGATGAGTTGTGAGTAGTTTACCACAGACCTTCGGGTCCATAGTTATTAGCTAGATGGCTTCTTCTCTCTCTTTGAATCTCAATACCATGTTCTCTTCGATCTTCTTGGAGATCTATTCGATGTAACTCTTTTTGCGGTGTGTTTGTCGAGATCCGATGAATTATGGGTTTATGATCAAGTTTATCTATGAGAAATATTTGAATCTCCTATGAATTCTTTTATGTGTGATTATGTTATCTTTGCAAGTCTCTTCGAATTATCAGTTTGGTTTGGCCTACTAGATTGATCTTTCTTGCAATGGGAGAAGTGCTTAGCTTTGGGTTCAATCTTGCGGTGTCCTTTCCCAGTGATAGCAGGGGTTGTGACAGGGGGATGACCCCCGGGTAGGCCCAAGACGGCAAACGACGCTTCAAAAACATCGGGGCCAGCAACGCCCCTCAACCCAGCTTGACCTTGGCCGGGTTGCTCAACCCGGCCAAGTCCCTCAACCCGGCCAGACTCCTCAACTCGGCCGCCCGGCCAGGTCCCTATCCGGCTGCTCCAGCCGGCCTGCTACGCGAAGTCAACTACGACGTCCCATCTGACGCGACACAGACAAGACGGCCATACCGCAGCCACTATTGCTGATAAAGCACACACTATTCACTCGTCACGCGCGACATCATCTACAATGTACTTTGTCCCCGGGCATTAATTTATAAAATGCCCCGGAGACAAAACTTAGCCTAGCTCGCAAACTACACACAGCTTGGGAGCTAAGCTACACTAGCTTACATCCCAAGCACACACCCATTCCTACCTAGCTTACCTCACAAGCTAGCCACACTCATATATAAATCGGCGACCCATTCATCCATTCGGCGACAAGCCTCACTTGGCTCTCACGCCACACCCATCCATCCATCCACACCTACACACTCATGCTCAGTCGGCCACAAGCCATGGCCACAAGGCCACTCACATACACACATATTCACACTCACTCACACATGAGGCAGAGTAGAGAATAAGTGTAGCTAGCTTTCTCATTCATCCGAATATAGCTCCAGGAGCAACTCTATACTGCCAGATATGTACACTGCATATATATTGAGACATGCAGGAGTAGGGGTATTATCTTTTCGGAGAGCCCCAAACCTGGGTAAATCACCGCGTGCTGTTTGCCCAATCCCGTCCCTTGACCTCCAAAGCAGTCTTGCCCTCACCACAAGCCACCTCGTGGCATCTGTCGTCTCGCGAACCCGCCCGCGAGATAACCCCGACAGTTGGCGCCCACCGTGGGGGGTACTATGATACCACAGCTGTCGCGAAACCGCGGTCCGGGCGGCACCATTTTAGTTGTCTCCGCCGCAATGTCGCCGCCGTCTCTCCGGCCGCGCTCGAGGGATCAACATAAACTGGCCCCCGGGGCGGCCGCGTGGAGCGGCGTGTCCTAGTCATCGGCCTCGCCATCTTTGTCATCGTCACCGTGGTGTCGCGCCGTCGCTCCGGTAATGCTCTGGGGCTCTACATCAACACATCCTCGGGGCAACCACGCGCAGCGGCACGTCCTCATCATCGGCCTCGCGCTCTTCATCATCACCGCGGCGATATCGCTGCCGTCTCTCCAGCGGTGCTCGGGGATCAACTTCACCACGCCCCCGGCACGCATGCGGGGCGGCGCGTCCCCGTTGTCTCCCCTCGTCCGCGCGTGTGTGCGCCGTGTCCGGCCTCCTCGACCTCCGGCGTCTCTCCATCCGTGCATCTATCCGCATACTGTTTTCGTGCCGTCGCGTGCGCTATGTTCCTCATAGACAATGGTCATACACTTCTCAAACACACACCAGCAAAACATCTTCTAGATGCACGTCGTACACTAGTCAGATAATGCCCATAATCTGCATGTACATTCCCCGGATGCAAGTCAGACGGAACCCGCCTCCATCTGATTCACTTCCTCCCATGCCTCCCTGTTCAGCTCGCAAGCGCCTCCGGGCACAGTCGCCCACGGACACAGCAGCCGCAGCTGCATCTCGCCAGCAGGCCGCCGCCTCGACGGACCGCTCCCGTGCTCCTCTGCCCGCGCGTCCGCGACCCCAGCTCCTCCACGCGCGCGCAGTCCTCGTCACCACCGGCCGCTCCCCGCGCATTAGCACCACCCGGCCATCCTCGCTTCCTCGCCTGGCTTCGCCACCTCGCCGGCGCTGTGCCGTGACACCCCTCGGGTCTGCGCGCGCCCCTGCGCCGTTACGGCCGTCCGCTCGCTGCTCCCGCACACACCACGCCGTGCCTCCTCAGCCCCGTCTCCGACCTGGCCGCCTTGCCCGGACTCCGCACGCCGCACCCGGGCTCCCGCGCGCTCCGCACCTCCAACCCGGCATGCGTCGTGGCTCCGTCCGCTGGCTTCTCCGTGCGACCCGGCCCCGCCCGGCGTCCCGCTCATCGCCTCCACGTCGCCCGCGGGCCGGCTCCGCGTGACCCGACCGTGCGCAGGCGAACGGCCCGCTGGCTCCGCGTGACCCGGCCCCACTCCGGCTCGCGACAGCCCGTACCACCCG
This sequence comes from Triticum aestivum, assembly GCF_018294505.1. Taxonomy (NCBI): domain Eukaryota; kingdom Viridiplantae; phylum Streptophyta; class Magnoliopsida; order Poales; family Poaceae; genus Triticum; species Triticum aestivum. The sequence goes on from NC_057795.1 coordinate 229,599,340, forward strand.
AACGTCGGGTCCTCCGCTTGCCCTGCTCGCGACGCGATCGGCCTCCGCCCGCGTCGGACCCGGCGTCGCTCCGCCCTCCGAGCCGCCCACTCCGACTCGCCCCCGCGTCCGCGCCATCAGCCCACCCGCTAGCTGGACCCACCTGCTCCAACCCGGCCGCCTGCCGGCTCCGCAGGCCGGCTGCCCGTCACCTCACCGCTGTTGGTAGCGGCCTCGCCGACCATCTGTGCTCGGCCGCCTCCCTCAAGCGCCGGCTCGCGCCCCAGCCAAGCCGGCTCCGGCCTCGCGCGCCCTCCGCGCGACCCGGACTCCGCCTCTTCCGCGAACCCGGCCCGGGCCGGCTCCGCCTCTACCCGCGGCCAGGGGCCCGCGCTGCCCGCCGGACCCGCCTGCTCGGCCGGCTCCCCTGCCGCCCTGCGCCCGTCCGCGCTAGCCGCTTGTGTTCGGCCTGCGTGCGCGATGGCTCCACCTCGAGCCCGGCCGCGTCCGGCTCCCTGGTGCCGCCCCGCACCTGGCCGGGTCCGGTTCCGTCCGCCTCCGGACGCCCACCCCAGGCCGGCTCCCGGTCGCCGCTCTAGCCGCCCGACTCGGCCGGCTGTCCGAGAAAAGAAAAAGGTCCGGCTGTCCATGCTGGCTTAAAAAAAAGATGCCAACTGAAAAAATGGCGTGCGTCCAGCTGGCCAGGTCGGATGCAGAGAAAAATAAAAAATAAATAGAAGGCTCAGAGGCCTCCGTCCGTTCGCGACGCCACTCTACCGGCGGTCTTGTCCGCCTCAACGTCTCGCCGGCTGTGCCAAGCCGGCCCGACCGCTCGTCCGCCTCGACGCCTGACCATTCGAGTCCGCCAGCTGGGGCACCCCTTGAGGGAGTCCTGGATTAAGGGGTATCCAGACAGCTGGATTGTATATAACGTCCGGACTATTGAAGCGTGAAGATACAAGACTCAAGATTTCGGCCCGAGTCCGGATGGGACTCTCCTTGGCATGGAAGGCAAGCTTGGCGATCCGGATATTATGTTTCCTTCTTTATAACCGACTCCATGTAAACCCTAGTCCTCTCTGGTGTCTATATAAACCGGAGAGGTTGGTCCTTAGAAGACCGATCACAATTACAATTATACTATCATAGGCTAGCTCTTAGGGTTTAGCCTCTACGATCTCGTGGTAGATTTACTCTTGTATTACCCATATCATCAATATTAATCAAGTAGAAAGTAGGGTTTTACCTCCATCGAGAAGGCCCGAACCTAAACAACTGTGTCCCTTGCTTCCTGTTACCATCAGCCTTGACGCACAAATCGGGACCCCCTACCCGAGATCCGCCGGTTTTGACACCGACATTGGTGCTTTCATTGAGAGTTCCTCTGTGTCGTCGCTGTCGGGCTCGATGGCTCCTTCAATCATCACCAATGACGCGTCCCAGTGCGAGACTTTCCTCCCCGGACAGATCTTCGTGTTCGGCGGCTTCGCACTGCGGGCCAATTCATTTGGCCATCTGGAGCAGATCGATAGCTACGCCCCTGGCCATCAAATCAGGTTCGGAAACATGAACTACACGGCGGATATCCGCGGAGACTTCTTCGACGGATTCGGGCTAGCGCCAGGAGCACCGGGCAGTCACGACAAGCATGGCCTGAGCCTGCTGTCGGACATCACTCGGGATATTACCTCTGCAGTAGCCCCAGACTTAAATCCGGAGCAGACTGCGTTGCCTGGGGACGGAGGGATGGACCCCGCACCGCTGGCCGTACCCTCGTCGGCGGTAGAGCCGAACACAGGCCTCCCTTCTAAGGAAGCCTGTGACTCCGGACCCCCGGATTCATATCTGGATGTAGGTTCCAGCCCGCGCATTCCCAGGCCCGCCGAGCCTGGTTGGGCTCCGGTGATGGAGTTCACCGCGGCGGACGTCTTTCAGCACTTGCCCTTTGGCGACATGCTGAACTTATTGAAGTCTCTCTCTTTGTCAGGAGACTCTGGGCCGAACTATGTCCGGCTTGAGTGGGAAGCGGGCGACGACGGAATTCGTTGCCCACCCACCACACACTTCATTGCCACGATCGATGATTTAACCAACGTGCTTGACTTTGACTCCGAAGACATCGACGGTATGGACGACGATGCAGGAGAACTACAGGGACCACCGCTCACAGGGCGGTGGGCGGCCACCTCCTCATACTATATATATATATATATATATATATATATATATATATATATATATATATATATATATATATATATATATATATGGTGGACACTCCAAAGGAAACCAGTAGCGGCGAGGCAACAGAGGATAACCCCTCAGGGAGAAAAGCAAAACATGTGCGTTATCGGCGCCACTCCAAGCCCCGCCACATCAACACCGGCCCAAGAGACGAAAGCAGTCCGGATGGTGCCGAAGAGGAATACAGCCCTAGTCAGCCTACCCTCAAGCAGGCCGGACCGATCACGATGGGATACTTGGAGAGGGACAATTATACACCCCCTCCGACGACGAGGTAAGCCTCGGCAATGACGAATTCGGCGTACCTGAAGACCCAGTGGAACAAGTTCGCTTCAAGCGACGACTCATGGCCACGGCAAGGAGCCTGCAAAGGAAGCAAGAGCAGCTTAAAGCTGACCAAGACGTGCTAGTGGATAGGTGGACCAAGATATTGGCCATCGAAAAGTGCGAACCCGACAGCCCCATCAAAGGGCATACACGGCACAACTGGCTACCTCAACTCGAGCAGGAAAACCACAAGCATGCACCCAGACGCCCACACATCACTACGGTCCAAGACAGCAAGAAGCATACACGAAGAGGCACCCTCAGGCCTCGACACAAAGGTCATAAACGTCAAGACAAGGAAGCTGGTGCCAAGTCCGGCAACTCTCAGTCTGGTAAACGGACAAAGAACAGCCCGAGCCTACTCGACCAAAGCCACACACTGGATCAGCCGTGTGAAATTCACGGTACCCCCAAAAGGACAGCAAAGCATACCAATAGAGAATGCAGGATCCTGAAAACAAAGCGGCTGGTCACGCGCCGGAAGCGATAAGGGGAGGCGCCTCGTCAAGAGCCCCCCCCCCCCAGAGCATAACAGTACGGCTGACGCCCAGGATCACATAAACCACAGCAAGTCAATTGTAGTACCTCTAGACCTAGTAGTCCGGGGGCTTCATAACACGCAAAGCCCACAAGGGTATGAAGCCACGAATTACATCTCCTAAAAGATGTAAGGCGCAAAGGCCAAGTTTTATTGGCCCACCACTCTAACGGTTGTCTTCGAATAACCCAAAAAATGCTACGCCAAAGAATAAATCTTCGGCACCTTCCCACCATGCGGAAGTTTACCGTATGCTAACGGGATAAACCACGTCGACTAGATTCCACGTGGTAAATTACTCAGGCCAACTATCCGGACACCCGTTGCGGAGTCCGCACTACCTCACGGTATAACGGCTGGGCACACCGGGGCCTGATTAGGGACCCTGGGACCAACAACAAGAGGACACCTAGCTGCCTTCAAGCATTTTGCATTTACAAACTAACGATTGACGCAGAACAGGATTGGCGGCATGGAATTAGCCCGTACACACAAAGGAAGGAACATGCAGGTAGAAGGCAGTTCGGATTCTTTCTTGATCCACTCACAACCCCCTCCAGTCCGGCCACAACAGGTTCCACCAAATAACACCTCTTTTCATAAATCATACGCATATGCATAGACATATCATCCTACTACAATGCGTAGACTTAAATAACAATTTCCGTCTGTCGTTTATCGCCGATGCCTCTTTGCCGAAAATGACAGCCACGCTCCGCGTTCGCCCGGTTACACCAGGGGCTTCACAGTACGGCAATAAAGTCCGACCACCTTTCCGGTCGCTTGGCACCCTGAACTTATAGCAGTATATGCATCAGCTCTGAATCATGTCTTGGGTCATTGGTTGGGTTTGCCCGGCTCCCATGTTTTGGTACCTTATGTTCCGTTCTGTCGGCTAAGGCAGCGCTGGGAGAACTACTGCGATTGTGTCCCGGTTCAGCCGGACGAGCACCTCAGTAGAGAAAGCCGAAAACCGACCATCATGATGAAGCGAGAGTTGGTCAGCTGTTCGAGAGGTTATAAGATCCTTAAAGATTTATTCCGCATAATGCCATTATAAATGCTGAGTGCGACGGATCGGTCTTCTGATCAGGCGCCAATAGAGCCCCTAGTTCGGCCTTCCGAACACTAGGGGCTGCGCCGACCATGCTCGAATTCCTATGGCTAAGTGAGAGTAATAAAGCCTTATAGTCCGATTGCCTGGTTTGCGAAAAGAGACACCTCCTTAAAAGGACCCAACTATGGGATAAACAGCGTTCAGATATATCCCAAACACCCCCGTATTCTTTTTACGAGGGGGCAGAAGCCGACGACTGGCCAACTCTTAGGATTTGCATACAAGAAACAGCCGCACAGGAAAAACATATGTTCGAAGAAAACAGGCAATATATAATAAACATGCCATTATCCCACATTACAAAAAGCAGCACAAATGCCCTCAGGGAAATATAATGTCTTTAGCACACTTGTCCGCCGCAAGGCGGGCCCCTTTCACTACACTTTCATAGTAAAACTCGGGTTTGCAGTGCTCCTTACCCTCCGGCGGCCCCTCAGTCATCAGCTTCTCTGTGTCAAGCCTCCCCCAATGCACTTTTGCACGGGCAAACGCCATGCGCGCGCCTTCTATACAGAGTGATCGCTTGATAGCATCAAGCCGAGGACAGGCGCCCACAATCCGCTTGACGAGTCCGAGGTAACTGCTTGGAATCGGCTCCGCAGGCCACTGCCGGACAACTAAGTCCTTCATGGCTAGTTCGGTCGCGTGGTGCAGTTCGACCAGCTATTTCAGCTGATCGATAAATGGCACCAGATAGTTCGGCGCCAGATACTGCGACCAGAAATCCCTCTCCGCAGACTTCTTTTCCTCGGTGCGGTAGAATTGGGTGGCATCTGATATGCTGCGAGGAAGATCTGCAAAAGCCCCTGGAAAAATAAGAATTCAGCTTCCCATTATCACATATATAAAGAGCTAAGAATACAGAAGGCCTTACCAGCCGCAACTTTCCGGGCCTCCTGAATGTCCCGCGCAACACCTCGGGCTTCTTCCCGAGCACCTTTCACAGTCTCGAGAGCTTGGGCGAGTTTGGATTCTTTCCCTTTTAGACTCTGCTCCAAGCCCTCGCTTTTGTTCACAGCTTCCTGGAGCTCTCGCTCAGCTGCGATAACCCTGGCCTCGTGTTTTTCATGAAGCGCATGTTCGGCCTCAGCCTTCTTGTTGGCATTAGCCAAAGCTTTCTTTAGTGCCTCGTATTCGGCACCCGCTCCTAGGGCACATAATACAAATATTTTTCATTATGCACAACTATTCGTTCGTGCCAACTTCAAGACAAATGTTTTCAACATACCTTGCTTTTATTCCAGTTGCTTCTTCACACGACCGACTTCCTCCTCGGCCCGTGTAAGGCTCTGCTTCAGTTCGGACACTTCTGCATTATAAGCGACCGTCCTCTCTGCAGATGCCTGTTTTCACACAAAAGGACATACGTCATTCGCATAGGCTCCTACGAGAGCAGGGGATTTGATCCCCTGCCCGGCTTTGTCTCCTTCGCCGGACAGTGCATCAGGGGCTACTACTCATATTATGACAATTCCTCAAAGGTTTCCTAGGAAACATACCTCAAAAGCCTTTATAAGGCCAAGGCAGGACTCGTTCAGCCCGCCCTCGGCGAACTGAATCTTCTCGACCACAGCGCCCATGAGGGCCCGATGCTCATCGACAATAGATGTGTTCTTCAATGCTGTCGATAGACTGCCAGGCAGCTCTGCTCGAAGAGAGGACGCCGGCGGGGTAGGCAGGCCCCCCATCATCAGGGGTGGCTACTCGCTCGATCCCGGAACCCTAGAGGTCCCGGGGGCCGTATCCATCCCCGCGTGTCCGGCACCAGGGTTATGTCCTCCCTGGTTCGGGTCTTGTCAAGATGACACCTCAGTGTCGCGCGCGGACTTTGGGGAAGGGGCCTGCGGAGGCGTCTCGCTCGCCAAGGCGTCTGAGCCCAGTGAATCCTCCGACGAGGACCGGCCGGCGCAGGACCTTGCCGGACTGTGCAATATGTGGGCAACAGTCAAAACTACTATACCCAAGAACAATCCCTGACACATATGCGTGTTCGGATACTTATGACTTCTCCAGGGGCTGGGCCCTGGGATCCCACTCTGGGCTGCTATCGGCAGCCGTGGGGGATGCCCCTGGGAGGGAATTTTTTCCTCTCTTGGACGATCCAGCCTCCAGAGATGTGGAGGCCGTCCTCTTCCTCCCGCCATCAGAGTGAGGCTCATCCTCCTCTGCTTCCTCCTCTTCGTCCTCGGACGAAGGATCGTTGCTGGAGTCTTCGAATTTGGCGTCTGAAGCCTCGCGACGGCAAAGGCCACCCCGGGTCTTCTTGACCTTCTTGGAGGCCTCTTTCTTTGGCGCCGTTTAAGGCGCGGGGACCAGCATCTTCGTCAGAAGAGGTCCGGCCGGTTCCTCCGGCAGGGGGGCTGGACAATGTATCCGCTCCACCTTCTTTATCCATCCCTGAGGTCATAATGAAACACGATTAAGGTGTCTCCCTCATGACATGCCAGCTGAAGCATGAATAGACAGAGTGTGGCTATGACTTACCGAGCTTGGAGAATGGGATGATTGATACCCACGGTCCTCGGCGCGGCCCGGCCACGATTTGCCGGACTTAAAGAGCACCTTCCAGATATCCTTGTGGGAGGAATCATAAAGCTCCCGAAGGGTTTGGTGCTCGGCTGGATCGAACTCCCATAGAGTACAAGCTCGGTGCTGACAAGGGAGAACCAGGCGAACTAGGATCACCTGGACTACGTCGACGAGTTTGACGTCCCTCTTGACCACACCCTGAATGCGCGTCTGGAGCAGTAATAGCTCATCGGACGAGCACCAGTTCAGGCCCTTCTCGGGCCAGGACGTGAGCCGCAGTGGAGATCCGGATCTGAACTCTGGAGCTGCCGCCCACTTCTTGCCGCGTGGTTCGGTGATATAGAACCACTGCTGCTGCCACTCCTTGACGGAGTCGTTGAAAGCGCCTTTCGGCCAAACAACATTGGGCATATTGCTTACCATGGCGCCGCCGCACTCGGCGTGTTCGCCACTCACCACCTTGGGCTTCACATTAAAGATCTTCAGCCATAGGCTGAAGTGAGGTGGGATCCGGAGAAAAGCCTCGCACACGATGATGAACGTCGAGATATTGAGGAAGGAGTTGGGGGAAAGATCATGAAAAGAGATCTCGTAGTAATACATGACTCCCCGAACGAACGGGTGAAGGGGAAACCCGAGCCCACGGACGAAATGGGGAAGGAGCACGACTCTCTCGTGAGATTCCGGAGTGGGGACGACCTGTCCCGCCGGTGGAAGACGGTGGCCGATCTCCTGGGCCGGATACCCGGCTCCCCGGAGCTTCTTGATGTCCTTCACCTGAACAGTCGAGGCCATACATCTGCCTCCTGCTCCGGATCCGGACATCTTTGGAAAACCTCTCTTCGATGGAGAAGAAGAGTGCTTGGGCGTTAGGGCTCGAACAAAGGGGAATGAGCTAGCGGAAGGAGAAGGCGTAGGTAAAGGAGAAAGAAACCTAACCTCCTTATAGAGGCGGTAAATGCTTTTTGTGCCTCCGCACTAGCCTGGTGGAACCCGTCTGCCTCCCACTCGCCGCAATTAGCGGCACGGTTAGATTACCCATACCCGTATTGATGAGAATCCCGTAATAAGGGGACACGATCTCTGCTTTGACAAGACGTGTCATAGAAACCACCTCGTAATATGCGTTGTAGCTGGTTGTGGGAAAACGGCTCGAATAATGATCCGACCGTAATAACGTGTCACGTCATCAGAAAAGGTTGTCAGTAGATTGCGTTTGTGAAATATAATTCTCTCTACAGCGGTGTGTAAAGATTATTTTGTCGATCCGGACACGATTCAAGTGTTCGATAATTACTTTGGAGTATTCGGAGGAGGAACCTGCCTTGCAATGCTGAAGACAATACTGTGCGCCGGACTCATCGTCATTGAAGCTTGGTCCAGGGGCTACCGAGGGAGTCCTGGATTAGGGGGTATCCGGACAGCTGGACTATGTACAACGTCCAGACTATTGAAGCGTGAAGATACAAGACTCAAGACTTTGGCCTGAGTCCGAATGGGACTCTCCTTGGCGTAGAAGGCAAGCTTGGCAATCCGGATATTATGTTTCCTTCCTTGTAACCGACTCCATGTAAACCCTAGCCCTCTCCGGTGTCTATATAAACCGGAGAGGTTGGTCCTTAGAAGGCCGATCACAATTACAATCATACCATCATAGGCTAGCTCTTAGGGTTTAGAGTCTATGATCTCGTGGTAGATCTACTCTTGTACTACCCATATCATCAATATTAATCAAGCAGGAAGTAGGGTTTTACCTCCATCGAGAGGGCCCAAACCTGGGTAAACATCTGTGTCCCTTGCTTCCTGTTACCATCAGCCTTGACGCACAGATCGGGACCCCCTACCCGAGATCCGCCGGTTTTGACACCGACACCCCTCGAGCCACCCGGAGGCTCGGAGGCTACACCAAGTGGGCGGGACGCGCCGGCAATCATCGACAACCTTCGCCTCATCAGAGCCAAAGCAATGTGACCTATCACCCACTTAGTTTTGTACCACACACAAAACCGGATAACCTTGAGCGACACTCGGGGATCACCTCCGCCTTTATTACAGTTTCACTACTGTTCGCCCCGGCGCTAGCCAGTCTTGGCCCGGAGGCTGGCCGCTCGGCCCGATACGTTCGTTCCCGCAAACAGCTTAGTAGTGCATACGGTACCGAAGGTCCACTCTCAGCCACAGACCATAGTGTGGCTGTCCAGCAAGTGAGAGCAAAAGCTTGAGGTCACCCCACGCGAAAAACGTCCGGGAGAAGACGGCTTGGGCAACCCGGCCATTTCCCTTATGAGTATCTACTCGGTCGAATCCGTTCCTGTAGTCCGAGTATTGTACGCTCCACTCCGCAGCCACTCTTCGTAACAGCTACAGACCGGCTCCGGGCTGTCTAGCTAACAAGAGGCAAATCCAAAGGGTGGAGGGGACATGAAAAAGACTGAAGGGGGCTCGGACAAAACCGAGTCGGCACCCTCTGCATAAAACTTACAAATGCTAAAAGAAAACATTTCATATATCTGTGCGGACTAACCTTGTCTTTTGCATGATCATCGCTGTGGGGAACCACCTCCTCGCCCGGAGGCTACACGCGGGTTGTGGGCCCGATGCCGGCCGCAACCGGCATTTCCATCGCCGTTGTCCACATCATCAACAGCAAGACCCTCCAGCTGACTCTTCGAGTCGCCCGGAGGCTTGGAGGCTACACCAAGTGGGTGTGCTCGCGCGCCCCCACACAGCCTGCGGACTCTGCGTCTGCATCCGGCAGGGCCTCGCGCCCTCCAGTCGGCGGACTCCGCGTTCGCGCCCGGCACCCTTGACGTCACGGTCGGCTTTATCAACAACATCAAAGACCCTCCGCCCAACTTTTCCAAGTTGCCTGGAGGCTCGGAGGCTACACACAGTGGGTGCGCTCGCGTGCCCCCACTCAGCCGATGGACTCCGCGCCCGCGCCCGGCACCCTCGACATCACCGTCGGCTTCTTCTACAACGGCAAGACCCTCCGCGCAACTTTTCCAAGTTGCCCGGAGGCTCGGAGGCTACACCCAGTGGGTGCGCTCGCGCGCCCCCACCGGAGGCAAGCCGCGCCGACTGCAGTCCGCGGCCGGCCGTCATCGACATCTACTGCTTCATCGACGCCCGCTAAAACCCTCCGTGCAACTTTTCTAAGTTGCCCGGAGGCTCGGAAGCTACTGACGGGGGGATGGCCCCCGGGTAGGCCCAAGACGACAAACGATGCTTCAAAAACATCGGGGCCAACAACGCCCCTCAACCCGGCTTGCACTTGGCCGGGTTGCTCAACCCGGCCAAATCCCTCAACCCGGCCAGACTCCTCAACTCGGCCGCCTGCCGGGTCCCTGTCCGGCTGCTCCAGCCGGCCTGCTATGCGAAGTCAACTACGGCGTCCCATCTGACGCGACACAGACAAGACGGCCATACCTGTGACGCCCGGATAGTTACGCTACAGTAACCCTCCGCTAATGATGCCACGTCACCTCGGTTACTGTGGCTAATCTCGCATTAGTTCGAAACTGATTCGAATTCAATTTAAAAATCAGGCAAATGGCAAAAGTTTTCAAACAATGAAACTAAAATGTCCGGGTCATGCCAGATAATGCATAGGTAATTATGGTGGAGAAACCAAACATTGATAAAATGTTTAAAGGCTCTAAATTAATTAAAACCTTGATTAAAACAAATATTTAAATGCCTTCTAAAATTATAAAAGTGCAAAATATTTCATTTAGATACCAAACTTTTTATGATAGTGTCTCATTTTGCCACTCTAAATATGGAGCCAGTTTTATATCTTTCTAAAACTATTTTCCTCCCTAAACTAAAAGAAAAGAGAAGCAATAAAAGAAAAGACCAAAAAAAGAAAATAAAAAGAAAAGGGCCGACCCCCTCCCCACCCCACTAGGGCAATAGGCCCAGCTGGCCAGCTAGGCCCACACCGCACCCCTGGCCTACTTGGCTCCGTTCCCGCATCTAACCCTAATCCCTCTCCACACTCCCCCGATCCCCTTCCCCCGCCTGATCTGGATCACCCTAGATCGCGGTCGCTCCCTACGGCGCTCGATGCCACTGCCCGACTGCCTCGCCACCAGCGGCTCGCGCCACGTCGGCCATCGATGCAACTAGCCAGCACCACCGGCTCTTCCCGCGCGACGCCCGTCTCGTTCTCCTTCGGCCGCCTCGACGCCGCCCGTCCTCCCCGCGACCCGCCGACGCACACCGTCACCGCCTCATCCCGCCTGGACCCTGCCGTTCGCCGGACTCCCTCACCGGATCTCGACCTCGACGTCACCCGAGGCCGACTTGCAGGACCTTCTCCTCTCCGTCAACGCCGCCGTCCCCGTCTCCCTCCCCGAGCCCCGCTGCCTTGACCCCACGACCCGCGGTGAGCCCCGTTCGCCTTCCCCTCTTCCTGCTCTGCACTGGCCTCGCCTGCTTGACGCGCCATCGCGCGCCCACGCGCTCGCGCACTGCCCCGCGCCCACGGTCCGTCGCGCCGTGCACCATCCCGCTGCTCCTTGCTCCACTCGCTACTGCCGCCTCGGCTTCCCGCGCCGTTGCCCCGTGATGGTCCTGCCACTGTCCACGACCCCGCACCGTCTCAGCGCCCAGTGCCCGCCACCACAGCTGCTCCCTCCATCACCGGCAACCTTGCCCCGCACGGGGCGGGTTGCGCCCCTGCGCCTCATGCCCAATCCATCGCCCAGTGCCCGTTAAGGCCCCCTGGCCCAAAGACAGCCGGGGCCCACCCCTGGAACAAATTATTAAAAAAAGAGAATTATAAAAATATAAATAAATAAATAAGTAATAATTAAATTAATTAATTAATTAAGTAATTAAATAATCAGGTTTAATTAATCTAGTTAACTAGTTAGTTTAATTAAATAGTAATTAGATTAGTAAAACCCTAACTAGACTAAACAGTCAATGACGAACAGGACCCACACATTAGTTGACCAGTCAACACCCTTGTTGACTGCTGACGTCATGCTGACATCATGCCGACGTCAGCATGCACTATTCTGGATAATGTTAGAATTAGATAATTAAATAAATTCTAAAAATGATTTAAAACTTTAAAAATTAATATAAAATAAATCGTAGCTCGAATGAAAAAACTTTGTACATGAAAGTTGCTCAGAACGACAAGACGAATCTGGATATGCTCCCTGTTCATCCGGCACGCATCCCTAGCATATCAAATGCGCAACTTTCTCCCTTCGGTTCATCTGTCCGAAAACGCGAAACACCGGGAATACTTTCCTGGATGTTCCCCCCTTTGCCAGTATCACCTATCCCTGCGTTAGATCACCCCTGGCATCGTGTATTGCCTTGTTATATTTTGTGATGCTTTGTTTGCTCTGTATTCAATGTTTCTTCCCCCTCTTCTCTCCGGTAGACTACGAGACGGACGTCGCTGCTGCCTCGATTGACTACAGTGTTAACGACCCCTCCTTCTTGCCAGAGCAACCAGGCAAGCTCCCGTCCCTCTTGATTACCATATATCGCCTATTCTTCTCTCTACTGCTTGCATTAGAGTAGTGTAGCATGTTACTGTTCGGTTACTCCTATTCTGTTGCATAGCCTGTCATTATTGCTACATTCATTGATACCTTACCTGCAATCCTAAATGCGTAGTATAGGATGCTAGTTTATCATCATTGGCCCTACATTCTTGTCAGTCTGCCTTGCTATACTATCAGGCCATGATCACTCGGGAGGTGATCACGGGTATATACTATACATATATACATACTATACAGATGGTGACTAAAGTCGGATCGGCTCGTTGAGTACCCGCAAGTGATTTCAATGTGGGGGCTGGAAGGACAGGTGGCTCCATCCCGGTAGAGGTGGGCCTGGGTTCCCGACGGCCCCCGACAGTTACTTTGAGGCGGAGCGACAGGGAAGGTTGAGACCACCTAGGTGAGAGGTGGGCTTGGCCCTGGTCGGCGTTCGCGGTTACTTCATAATAACACGCTTAACGAGATCTTAGTATTTGATCTGAGTCTGGCCACTGGCCTATACGCACTAACCAACTACGCGGGAACAGTTATGGGCACTCGACGTCGTGGTATCAGCCGAAGCCTTCATGACGTCAGCGACTGAGCGGCGCGTGCCGGATTGGACTGGAAAGCCTGCACTTGTATTAAGGGGGCTAGGTCTGCTTCCGTCCGCGTTCGCAACGTGCAGGTGTGCAATGGGCGATGGGCCCAGACCCCTGCGCGCGTAGGATTTAGACCGGCGTGCTGACCTCTCTGTTATGCCTAGGTGGGGCTACGATGTGTTGATCTTCCGAGGCCGGGCATGACCCAGGAAAGTGTGTGCGGCCAAATGGGATCGAGTGTGTTGGGTTATGTGGTGCACCCCTGCAGGGAAGTTTATCTATTCGAATAGCCGTGTCCCTCGGTAAAAGGACGACCCGGAGTTGTACCTTGACCTTATGACAACTAGAACCGGATACTTAATAAAACACACCCATACAAGTTCCACAGACAACCCAGTGATCGCTTTTCCACAGGGCGATGAGGGGAGGATCGCCGGGTAGGAGTATGCTATACGATGCTACTTGGAGGACTTCAATCTACTCTCTTCTACATGCTGCAAGACGGAGGCGGCCAGAAGCGTAGTCTACAATAAGACTAGCTATCCCCCTCTTATTCTGGCATTCTACAGTTCAGTCCACTGATATTGCCTCTTTACACATATACCCATGCATATGTAGTGTAGCTCCATGCTTGCAAGTACTTTGAATGAGTACTCACGGTTGCTTTCTCCCCCCTTTTCCCCCTTGCCTCTCTTCCTGGTTGTCGCAACCAGATGTCGGAGCCCAGGAACTAGACGCCACCGTCAACGACGACTCCTACTACACCGGAGGTGCCTACTACTACGTGTTGCCCGCTGACGACGACCAGGAGTAGATAGGAGGATCCCAGGCAGGAGGCATGCGCCTCTTTCGATCTGTATCCCAGTTTGTGCTAGCCTTCTTAAGGCAAACTTGTTTAAATTATGTCAGTACTCAGATATTGTTGCTTCTACTGGCTCGTCTATGATCGAGCACTTGTATTCGAGCCCTCGAGGCCCCTGGCTTGTATTATGATGCTTGTATGACTTATTTTATTTTTAGAGTTGTGTTGTGATATCTTCCCGTGAGTCCCTGATCTTGATAGGTACACGTTTGCGTGTATGATTAGTGTACGATTGAATCAGGGGCGTCACAAGTTGGTATCAGAGCTGACTGCCCGTAGGAATCCCCCTTTCACACTCCTTGGCCGAAGTTGAGTCTAGACATTGCAAACCTTTTTACTAACTTGGTTGTGCGGCTTACGGGCCCATGTCGCCATTGGGTGGTATTAGGATCTTTTACTCCTCGACCTTTACTCTGGGACTCTGATCTCTCCTCTATTCGCGTTAAATGATTTTGCTAACTCTAACTCTGGGTTCTTGTAACTATTTCTCCTGGAGAGCCCTCATTTCGAAAGATCACCTGCTTCGTTAGAAGATTCTGAGGATATCCCTCGATCTTTTCTCGAGACCCTTGTGCTCATCGCCTTTGCAATTTACTGCCACCGATATATCCCTATGGATATCTGTATGCACTTGTTATTCTCATGATCATTTCTTGTCGCTCTTGTTGTTACAAGATGCCTCGAACTGTTCTTTGTTGTTCCGAGAATCCTTTGAGTTTACTGTCTTGCGGTTTTATTTCGCATGAAAACCCTTATGGTTTTTTTTCTCTCACATTTATTGAGGATCCCTTCTTCTCAATTGTTCATGTGTCTCACAAAATTCTTCGGAATACTTTTTGATCTTTCGAAAATCCTCTGCAGCCTGTTATTCTTGAAAGTCTTGCCTACTTGCATTATGGTTAATTCCATATGTCTAGTAGTCCTTGATATCATCCCTTGTCTTAGTCATTTTGAGCCTATTGATTCAATATGTGCGTACACACGCAGTCATCAGGTTATCCTTTGTAAAATTATCTTTCCGACTCAGACATCATTCCGGACACGAGTTGGTTCTCGGCAATTCAAACCTTTATTGATTGTCCAACTAAGTGTTTTCAACTTATCCACCCTTGGTCAGAGCGTCTACTTCTGATCCTTCATTTTGGAAACCACAATTTCTTTCCATGTAAGCATCAGACTAATCAGGTGAATCTTGGATCTGATGCCTCTGCATTCTTTCTTCCTCTGAGTGAGTACCGATACTCACATCAGCTCCGTTGTGGATCGCCCGATCCATTGTTAGATTTTATCCAACAGTGTCCTTCATATTCAATCACCTTGTGAGTTCTTCCCCTGATACATAGTGCCTTTGGTAAATTGTATCATCTGCTTGGCCAACCATGCTCTTCTTTCGAGCTTGTGTATTTACTTATGGAACTTGTGGTATATGTTACTAAGATGCCCGATGGGTTGAACCTATGTCTTCCCCTACTCCGTGAGAACCCAAAAGTTTTCACAAGTCATACTCTTCCGGTGTTCTACTAGATAAAATTCCAACACTACAGTTTTATCAAAGCGAGAGGTGAATGAAACGATATGCATTAAAGAAGTGGGAGTCGACCTTGAACTTTGTGTTCATGCCCTTGAAAATGATGTAGACCGTCTCGGAAGCTTCTTGCAAAATGATTATCCAGCTGTATGATTCTTTCGATATTCTTGAAATTGATTCCTTACAGTTATGGTTCCGACCATGCTGTCTTGATCTAACATATCTGATGGGATTCATTCCAGTGCCTCGTCTATTTTTGGCAAGGTTCAAGTATCTACTATCATAGGTCAATGACCCAGTTCTACTTCTATCATGTTCTACCTTCGAGTATTACCCCCTGGTATCTCGAAGATGTCTTTCCATTACACTACATCTTACTAACTTTGTTGAAGTAATGTCTTTCCTTGTCGTAATCACTCTACGGGTTCTGGGTTGTTGTCAACCGAAGACACCGACTAGTGAAATTATTTCGCACTACAAATCAAATAACCCTAGTATTTTTAATAGGAAATTCTGAACTCAATCTTGTCATTCCTAGACTATCAGTTGCATCCTGGTCTTGCTATCTTTGACTGTGCCACCTCGTCCTTCTCTGGTGCACGAATTCTTCAGTGTGTGAGCATGATTTACGTCGAGCTTTCAACGCCATGTTGCTTGTCTTGAAAGGCAACTTTGGTTCTGAACTTGCATCTTATTTATTGATCTTATAACTTTCCACTTCGTCATCCCCTTGCATGTTGGCGTTGTTGTTTGATTGCATCCTCTCAAAACCTCCCGACAAATGTGTCGGATCACCTTCAACACTTTGACTTCTTATGAGATGTCAACTGTGTTCATGATGAGAAATACCCTCCTTTCCCTCGATGATTTTTATTATCATCGACAACACCCTTGACTTCCTTTCATCGCGAACTTGTCCACATTATGAATACAACTTACTCTCCAGCTAGTGTTGTGTTCTGCCTTGAAGTATTACTGTCTTTTCTGTCGAGAATGTTGTTGAGATTGCTCCACCACTTCGAAATTCTCGTTATGGTGATACTTCTCACCCTCACCATTCTTCCTTGGTCCCCGTGTTGTTTTTAACCGAGGTACCAATATGCTAACGATGCTGCTTGAGTTATGTACTTCTAGCAACCCTATTACTTTAAAGTTAACGATCGACAGTTCGTTCTTAGACTGTTGGTTATTGAATCGTCACTCCAACATTTTCTGCTGCCTAAGGTCATATTGCGGGCACACCTTTCAACTAATGATTGATGGTGTATGTTTTCCTCGAGCATACAACATTATATCATTTGAATTGACAAGTGTCATCCTCTTGTTCACCTTATTGTGTAAATCCATCCATTTGGAATTCTCCATGAATTGTCGCTGAGTTCATCAGCCACCTCATCATCCTCTCCTTGGATTAATGATGAACCCTTGTTTCAGAGCCTTGCTTCCGTACGTCATTTCCCGAGAATCATGCAACGACAATTCGTCAATTGGTGTTGCACCTTTTCTTCTCAAGCATCATGTGTCTGAGGTATCCTGACACCAATCAGATCTGAATCTCGGTCAGATGTGATAGCTGGAATATATATCCAAGAGTTATAACATTGGTATTTATATGACCCGGTAAGGTGATGTCATGCTTAGCACAGCTGGCCATAGGACCTATTGTTATAGTTTCCTTTTTAGCAAGGTTAGCCATTCTTCCATGAGGAAATTGTAAGACTTATTCTACAAGTTGTTCCTGATGAATCCTTCGTGTATCCAATGTCTGGCCTTTGCTTGAAGACCACATCAATGCTATCTCAAAGCATGTCTGTGGTACTCCGATCATCAATAAGAATATTTGAAGCACAATGCTAAATTTTCTTTATAAGATATCCAAACATCGATGTATGGGTAATGTCATGAAATTCCTCTCCCCTTACCTAAATGGTTTTCTAATTTCTATCATGTCATGGATAACATGCTCTGCTTGTCCTTGGGCAGGATATACCCCTGGAATATGTGTTTAAAGGCATTTTCCTTCCCATTGTTCTGTTTATCCAATAATCACATTTAACTTTCCATTGGTTTGTTTAACCCTTGTTGTAATCTACTTAACTCAGAAGTGATAATTCCCTGCTTAGGTAAGCATCTTGTTGTACCACTATGTCAGTAAGACACTGTTACTATTGTTGATGACATTCTGGTAACAACCAATGGACGAGAACTTTGCCTATTGGTCCGCCTCGTTCAACGAGCAGGAAAATGGTTCTCATCGTCCCTCGCCCTTGGTACCGATGTTGTTGTCAACATAATTGATAGGCTATCCTCTGACATACCTTGCTATCTTGACCGTGCAAGACGTCAGTGCCCCTTTTTCTACTTTTAACCCACATGGTGGGCCCATAACCCACAGTTCCACAGGATCGAAACCTGACTCTCTGGTACACCCCCTATTCCCAAGGTTGTTCCTCGCGCACGGCCTCGTACGTAATTCACAAGCCACCTTCCGAGAGATCATCAATTTTGGTATCAGATACAATACTTATTCCTGTTGCTTCGAACCCCTTTCACGCCCTGTTTCAGGCATCAAACAATTGCCTGACCGCTCGAAACTTCCCATGATACCTCCAAACTTTGCTCTCGATATCGTAAGTTACAATTCGAGAGTTACTTTTTGCTGTCTTCCCGAATGTTATCTTCCAGTTAAGCAACCTTGTAGAGGTCCGTTCTTCTGAAGCTACCTTCTACCTATTCGTAAGTACGATGATGACCTCGAAGAAAGGATGACGACTTCATCATGATGACCTGAAGCAGAGAAATGAAGACATCAACGAAAGGGGTCGACCTCTTTGAGAAGAGCAAGCCAGTATGAGAAGACCCGCTAGTTTCGTTACCAAACCTCCCCCCCCCTTTCACTACCTCTTAAATCTTGGGACGAGATTTCTTGTAGTGGAGGAGAATTGTGACGCCCGGATAGTTACGCTACAGTAACCCTCCGCTAATGATGCCACGTCACCACGGTTACTATGGCTAATCTCGCATTAGTTCGAAACCGATTCGAATTCAATTTAAAAATCAGGAAAATGGCAAAAGTTTTCAAACAATGAAACTAAAATGTCCGGGTCATGCCAGATAATGCATAGGTAATTATGGTGGAGAAACCAAACTTTGATAAAATGTTTAAAGGCTCTAAATTAATTAAAACCTTGACTAAAACAAATATTTAAATGCCTTCTAAAATTATAAAAGTGCAAAATATTTCATTTAGATACCAAACTTTTTATGACAGTGTCTCAATTTGCCACTCTAAATATGGAGCCAGTTTTATATCTTTCTAAAACTATTTTCCTCCCTAAAGTAAAAGAAAAAAGAAGTAATAAAAAGAAAAGACCAAAAAAAAGAAAACAAAAAGAAAAGGGCCGACCCCCTCCCCACCCCACTGGGGCAACAGGCCCAGCTGGCCAGCTAGGCCCACACTGCGCCCCTGGCCTACATGGCTCCGTTCTCGCACCTAACCCTAATCCCTCTCCACACTCCCCCGATACCCTTCCACCGCCCGATCTGGATCGCCCCAGATCGCGGTCGCCCCCTGCGGCGCTCGATGCCACTGCCCGACTGCCTCGTCATCGGCGACTCGCGCCACGTCGGCCCTCGACGCAACTAGCCAGCACCACCGGCTCCTCCCGCGCGATGCCCATGTCATTCTCCTTCGGCCGCCTCGACGCCGCCCGTCCTCCCCGCGACCCGCTGCCGCACACCGTCGCTGCCTCGTCCCGCCTGGACCCCGCCATTCACCGGACTCCCTCGCCGGATCTCGACCTCGCCGTCGCCCGAGGCTGACTTGCCGGAGCTTCTCCGCTCCGTCAACGACGTCGTCCCCGTCTCCCTCCCCGAGCCCCGCTGCCTTGACCCCACGACCCACGGTGAGCCCTGTTCGCCTTCCCCTGTTCCTGCTCCGCACTGGCCTCGCGTGCTCGACACGCCATCGCGCGCTCACGCGCTCGTGCACTGCCCCGCGCCCACCGTCCGTCGCGCCGTGCACCATCCCGCCGCTCCTTGCTCCACTCGCTGCTGCCGCCTCGGCTTCCCGCGTCGCCGCCCCGCGATGGTCCTGCCACTGTCCACGGCCCCGCGCCGTCTAGGCGCCCAGCGCCCTCCACCACAGCTGCTCCCTCCTTGGGCGGGCTCCCCCGTCGCCGGCAACCTTGCCCCGCACGGGTTGGGTTGCACCCCTGCGCCCCGTGCCCGATCCATCGCCCAGTGCCCGTTAAGGCCCCCTGGCCCAATGACAGCCGGGGCCCACCCTTGGAATGAATTATAAAAAAAAGAGAATTATAAAAATATAAATAAATGAATAAATAATAATTAAATTAATTAATTAATTAAGTAAGTAAGTAATCATGTTTAATTAATATAATTAAATAGTTAGTTTAATTAAGCAGTAATTAGATTAGTTAAACCCTAATTAGACTAAACAGTCAATGACGAACATGACCCACACGTCAGTTGACCAGTCAACACCCTTGTTGACTGCTGACATTCATGCTGACATCATGCTGACGTCAGCATGCACTATTCTGGATAATGTTGGAATTAAATAATTAAATAAATTCTAAAAATGATTTAAAACTTTAAAAATTAATATAAAATAAACCATAGCTCGGATGAAAAAACTTTGTACATGAAAGTTGGTCAGAACAATGATACGAATCCGGATACACGACCCGTTCGTCCGCCACGCATCCCTAGCATAGCAAACACGCAACTTTCTCGCTCCGGTTCATCTGTCCGAAAACGCGAAACACCGGGAATACTTTCCTGGATGTTTCCCCCTTCGCCAGTATCACCTATCCCTGTGTTAGATCACCCCTGGCATCGCGTATTGCCTTGTTATATTTTGTGATGCTTTGTTTGCTCTGTATTCATTGTTTCTTCCCCCTCTTCTCTCCGGTAGACTACGAGACGGACGTCGCTGTTGCCTCGATCGACTACAGTGTTGACGACCCCTCCTTCTTGCCAGAGCAACCAGGCAAGCCCCCCCCTTAATCACCAGATATCACCTATTCTTCTCTCTACTGCTTGCATTAGAGTAGTGTAGCATGTTACTGTTCGGTTACTCCTATTCTGTTGCATAGCATGTCATTGTTGCTACATTCATTGATACCTTACCCGCAATCCTAAATGCCTAGTATAGGATGCTAGTTTATCATCATTGGTCCTACATTCTTGTCAGTCTGCCTTGCTATACTATCGGGCCGTGATCACTCGAGAGGTGATCACGGGTATATAGTATACATATATACATACTATACAAATGGTGACTAAAGTCGGGTCAGCTCGTTGAGTACCCGCAAGTGATTTCTATGTGGGGGCTGGAAGGACAGGTGGCTCCATCCTGGTAGAGGTGGGCCTGGGTTCCCGACGGCCTCTGACTGTTACTTTGAGGCGGAGCAACAGGGCAGGTTGAGACCACCTAGGCGAGAGGTGGGCCTGGCCCTGGTCGGCATTCACGGTTACTTCATAATAACACGCTTAATGAGATCTTGGTATTTGATCTGAGTCTGGCCACTGGCCTATACGCACTAACCAACTACGCGGGAACAGTTATGGGCACTCGACGTTGTGGTATCAGCCGAAGCCTTTGTGACGTTAGCGACTGAACGGCACGCGCCGGATTGGACTCGAAAGCCTGCACTTGTATTAAGGGGGCTAGGTCTGCTTCCGGCCGCGTTCACAACATGCAGGTGTGCAATGGGCGACGGGCCCAGACCCCTGCGCACGTAGGATTTAGATCGGCGTGCTGACTTCTCTATTGTGCCTAGGTGGGGCTACGACGTGTTGATCTTCCGAGGCCAGGCATGACCCAAGAAAGTGTGTGCGGCCAAATGGGATCGGGCGTGTTGGGTTATGTGGTGCACCCCTGTAGGGAAGTTTATCTATTCGAATAGCCGTGTCCCTCGGTAAAAGGACGACCCGGAGTTGTACCTTGACCTTATGATAACTAGAACCGGATACTTAATAAAACACACCCAGACAAGTTCCATAGACAACCCGGTGATCGCTTTTCAACGGGGCGACGAGGGAAGGATCGCCGGGTAGGAGTATGCTATACGATGCTACTTAGAGGACTTCAATCTACTCTCTTCTACATGCTGCAAGACGGAGGCGGCCAGAAGCGTAGTCTTCGATAAGACTAGCTATCCCCCTCTTATTCTGGCATTCTGCAGTTTAGTACATCGATATTGCCTCTTTACACATATACCCATGCATATGTAGTGTAGCTCCATGCTTGCGAGTACTTTGGATGAGTACTCATGGTTGCTTTCTCCCCCCTTTCCCCCCTTGCCTCTCTTCCTGGTTGTCGCAACCAGATGTCAGAGCCGAGGAGCCAGACGCCACCATCAACGAGGACTCCTACTACACCGGAGGTGCCTACTACTACGTGCTTCCCGCTGACGACGACCAGGAGTAGATAGGAGGATCCCAGGCAGGAGGCTTGCGCCTCTTTCGATCTGTATCCCAGTTTGTGCTAGCCTTCTTAAGGCAAACTTGTTTAACTTATGTCTGTACTCAGACATTGTTGCTTCCGCTGACTCGTCTATGACCGAGCACTTGTATTCGAGCCCTCGAGGCCTCTGGCTTGTATTATGATGCTTGTATGACTTATTTTATTTGAGAGTTGTGTTGTGATATCTTCCCTGATCTTGATCGTACACGTTTGCGTGTATGATTGAATCGGGGGCGTCACAATACCGCAGCCACTATTGATGATAAAGCACACACGGTTCACTCGTCACGCGCGACATCATCTACAATGTACTTTGTCCCCGGGCATTGATTTATAAAATGCCCCGGGGACAAAACTTAGCCTAGCTCGTAAGCTACACACAGCTTGGGATGTAAGCTACACTAGCTTACATCCCAAGCACACACCCATTCCTACCTAGCTTACCTCACAAGCTAGCCACACTCATATATAAACCGGCGACCCATCCATCCATTCGGCGACAAGCCTCACTTGGCTCTCACGCCACACCCATCCATCCATCCACACCTACACACTCATGCTCATTCGGCCACAAGCCATGGCCACAAGGCCACTCACGTACACACATATTCACACTCACTCACACATGAGGCAGAGTAGAGAATAAGTGTAGCTAGCTTTCTGATTCATCCCGATACAGCTCCAGGAGCAACTCTGTACTGCCAGATATGTACACTGCATATACCTTCAGACATACATGAGTAGGGGTATTATCTCTCCGGAGAGCCCCGAACCTGGCTAAATCACCACATGTTGTTTGCCCAATCCCGTCCCTTGACCTCCAAAGCAGTCTTACCCGCACCACAAGCCACCTCGTGGCATCTGTCGTCTCGCGAACCTGCCCGCGAGATAACCCCGACAGGCAGCAAGGCACGTATTGTATTGTTGCCACCGAGGATAAAAAGATGGGTTTTATATCATATTGCATGAGTTTATCCCTCTACATCATGTCATCTTTCTTAATGCGTTACTCTGTTCTTTATGAACTTAATACTCTAGATGCATGCCGGATAGCGGTCGATGTGTGGAGTAATAGTAGTAGATGCAGGCAGGAGTCGGTCTACTTGTCATGTATGTGATGCCTATATACATGATCATGCCTAGATAATATCATAATTATTCACTTTTCTATCAATTGCTCGCCAGTAATTTGTTCACCCACCGTAATACTTATGCTATCTTGAGAGATGCCACTAGTGAAACCTATGGCCCCCGGGTCTATCTCTTATCATCTAAGCTTTCAATTTACTTTTATTTGCATATTTCTTTTCCTATCTATATTATAAAATACCAAAAATATATTTATCTTATCATATTATCTCTATCAGATCTCACTTTCGCAAGTGGCCATGAAGGGATTGACAACCCCTTTATTGCGTTGGTTGTGAGTTCTTGTTTGTTTGTGTAGGTGCGTGGGACTTATGAGGAACCTCCTACTGGATTGATACCTTGGTTCTCAAAAACTAAGGGAAATACTTATGCTACTATTGCTGCATCACCCTTTCCTCTTCAAGGAAAACCAACGCAAGCTCAAGACGTAGCAAGAAGGATTTATGGCGCCGTTGCCGGGGAGGTCTTCGCTCAAGTCAAGACATACCAAGCACCCATCACAAACTCATCTCCCTCGCATTTACATTATTTGCCATTTGCCTTTCGTTTTCCTCTCCCCCACTTCACCCTTGCCGTTTTATTTGCGCTCTCTTTCCCAATCTCCTCTCTCTTTTGCTTGCCTTTTTGTTTGCTTGTGTGTTGGATTACTTGTCGCTATGGCGCAAGATATACCAAATTGTGTGACTTTTCCAATACCAAAAATAATGATTTCCTTAGTACTCCGATTGCTCCTCTTAATGATGTTGAGTCTTGTGAAATCAATGCTGCTTTGCTGAATCTTGTTATGAAAGATCAATTCTTCGGCATTCCTAGTGAAGATGTCGCTACACATCTAAACAACTTTGTTGATTTGTGTGAGATGCAAAAGAAGAAAGATACGGATAATGATATTGTTAATTGAAGTTATTTCCGTTTTCACTTAGAGATCGCCCTAAAGTTTGGTTTTCGTCTTTGCCTAAGAATAGTATTGATTCATGGAATAAGTGCAAAGATGCTTTTATCTCTAAGTATTTTCCTCCCGCTAAGATCATCTCTCTTAGGAACGATATTATGAATTTTAAACAACTTGATCATGAGCATGTTGCCCAATCTTGGAAAAGAATGAAATTGATGATTGCAATTGCCCTACTCATGGTTTGAATTTATGGATGATCATACAAAATTTTTATGCCGGATTGAATTTTGCTTCTAGAAATCTTTTAGATTAGGCCGCAGGAGGCACATTTATGGAAATCATCTTAGGAGAAGCTACAAAACTCCTTGATAATATTATGGCTAATTATTTTCAATGGCACACCGAAAGATCTACTAGTAAGAAAGTGCATGCTATAGAAGAAATTAACGTTTTGAGTGGAAAGATGGATGAACTTATGAAATTGTTTCCTACTAAGAGTGCTTCTATTGATCCCAATGATATGCCTTTGTCTACTTTGATTGAGAATAATAATGAATATATGGATGTGAATTTTGTTGGTAGGAATAATTTTGGTAACAATGCTTATAGAGGAAACTTTAATCCTAGACCGTTCCCTAGTAATTCCTCTAATAATTTTGGAAATTCCTACAATAATTCTTATGGTAATTATAATAAGATGCCCTCTGATTTTGAGAATAGTGTGAAAGAATTTATGATCTCTCAAAAGAATTTTAATGCCATGCTTGAAGAAAAATTGCTTAAAGTTGATGATTTGGCTAGGAACGTTGATAGACTCTCGCTTGATGTTGATTCTTTGAAACTTAGATCTAGTCCTCCTAATCATGATATCAATGAGTCTCTCAAAGCTATGAGAATTTCCATTGATGAGTGCAAGGAAAGAACCGCTAGATTGCGTGCTAAGAAAGATTGCTTTGTAAAGGCGTGTTCTTCTAGTTTCCATGAAAATAATGATGAAGATCTAAAAGTTATTGATGTGTCCCCTATTAAATCTTTGTTTTGCAATATGAATCTTAATAATGACGGGACTGGAGATGAGTCAACTTTAGTTAAAAGGCATCCCAATGATTCAGAGTGTTTAGATCTTGATGCTAAAATTGGTAAAATTGGGATTGGAGAGGTCAAGACTTTAAATAGCATTGAACCCAGTATCTTGGATTAATTTAATTATGATAATTGTTCTTTAGAAGATTGTATTTCCTTGTTGCAATCTGTTGTGAATTCTACTCATGCTTATAGTCAAAATAAAGCTTTTACCAAACTTATTGTTGATGCCTTGATGCAATCTTATGATGAAAAACTTAAGTTGGAAGTTCCTATACCTAGAAAACTTAATGATGAGTGGGAACCTACTATAAAGATTAAGATTAAAGATCATGAGTGTTATGCTTTATGTGATTTGGGTGCTAGTGTTTCCACAATTCCGAAAACTTTGTGTGATATTCTAGGTTTCCAAGATCTTGATGATTGCTCTTTAAATTTGCACCTTGCGGATTCCTCCATTAAAAAGCCAATGGGAAGGATCAATGACGTTCTCATTGTTGCAAATAGGAATTTGGTGCCCGTAGATTTTATCGTTCTTGATATAGATTGCAATCTTTCATGTCCTATTATTCTTGGTAGACCTTTCCTTAGAACGATTAGTGCGATTATTGATATGAAGGAAGGGAATATTAGATTCCAATTTCCATTAAGGAAAGGCATGGAGCACTTTCCAAGAAACAAAGTTAAATTACCTTATGAATCTATCATGCGAGCTACTTATGAATTAAGTGCCAAAGATGGCACTACTTAGATCTATCCTCACTTTTATGCCTAGCTAGAGGCGTTAAACGATAGTGCTAGTTGGGAGGCAACCCAATTTTATTTTTATGTTTTTTGTTTTTGCTTCTGTTTAGTAATAATTTTTGCATCTACCTTCTGTTTAGATGTGTTTTCATGTTTTAATTAGTGTTTGTGCCAAGTAGAACCTATAGGATAACCTATGGTGATAGTTAAATTGATTCTGCTGAAAAACAGAAACTTTGCACGCACGAAAATAATTTTAATAATTCACAGAAAAGTGCTTTTGCGTGGATTCTTTTTGTTGTAGATCAATAGACAAATTTCCAGGACTTCCTATTTTGGTATGACTTTTAGAGTTCCAGTAGTCTTCGTGAGTTACAGATTGCTACAGACTGTTCTGTTTTTGACAGATTCTATCTTTCATGTGTTGTTTGCTTATTTTGATGCATCTATGGCTAGTATGTAAGGGTATGAACCATAGAGAACTTGTAATACAGTAGGTTTAACACAAATATAAATAAAGAATGAGTTCATTACAATACATTATGTGGTGGTTTTTCTTTCTTGCACTAATGGAGCTTATGAGATTTCCTGTTGAGTTTTGTGTTGTGAAGTTTTGAAGTTTTGGGTAAAGATTTGATGGACTATGGAATAAGGAGTGGCAAGAGCCTAAGCTTGGGGATTCCCATGGCACCCCAAGATATTCAAGAATAGCCAAAAGCCTAATCTTGGGGATGCCCCGCAAGGCATCCCCTCTTTCGTCTTCGTTTATCGGTAATGATATGTGTTTTGCTTGGAGCGTCTTGTATGATATTAGTCTTTGCTTTTTAGTTTACCACAATCATCCTTGCTGTACACACCTTTTGGGAAGAAGCCCAATTGATTAGAATTTATTAGAATATTCTATGTGCTTCACTTATATCTTTTGAGCTAGATAGTTTTGCTCTAGTGCTACACTTAAATCTTTTAGAGCATGGCGGTGGCTTAATTTTGTAGAAATTGTTAGTATCTCATGCCTCACTTATATCATTTTGAGAGTCTCTTAGAACAACATGGTATTTGCTATGGTTATCAAATTAGTCCTAGAATGGTGGGAATCCAAGTTGGGTATAATAAAAACTATCATAGGAAGTGAATTGGATGCTATGATCAATTTGATAGTTGATAATTTTTTTGAGATCTGGAGGTAGTGATATTAGAGTCATGCTAGTTGGGTGATTATGAATTTAAAGAGTGTTTGTGTTGAAGTTAGCAAGTCCTGTAGCGTCCACGTATGGTGAAAGTTGTGTAACAAATTTGAAACATGAGGTGTTCTTATATTGTGCATCCTTATGAGTGGCGGTCGGGGACGAGCGATGGTCTTTTCCTACCAATCTATCCCCCTAGGAGCATGCGCGTATTGCTTGGTTTTTGATGACTTGTAGATTTTTGCAATAAGTATATGAGTTCTTTTTTTGACTAATGTTGAGTCCATGGATTATACAAACTCTCACCCTTCCATCATTGCTAGCCTCTTCGGTACCGTGCATTGCCCTTTCTCACCTTGAGAGTTGGTCCAAACTTCGCCAGTGCATCCAAACCCCGTGATACGATACACTCTATCACACATAAACCTCCTTATATCTTCCTCAAAACAGCCACCATACCTACCTATTATGGCATTTCCATAGCCATTCCGAGATATATTGCCATGCAACTTTCCACCGTTCCGTTTATCATCATGACACGCATCATCATTGTCATATTGCCTTGCATGATCATGTAGTTGACATCGTATTTGTGGCAAAGCCACCATGCATAATTTTTCATACATGTCACTCTTGATTCATTGCCCATCCCGGTACATCGCCGGAGGCATTCATATAGAGTCATATCTTGTGCTAGTTTTGGGTTGTAATTCACGAGATGTAAATAAATAAAAGTGTGATGATCATCATTATTAGAGCATTGTCCCCAAATAAAAATAGGGAAAGGCCAAAAAGAAAAAAAGGCCAAGAAAAAAAAGGAAAAGAAAAAAAGACAGGCCAAAAGAAAAAAAAGGCCCAAAAAAAGGAAAAAAGAACAAAGAAAGTAGAAATAAAAAGGGGCAATGTTACTATCCTTTTCCACACTTGTGCTTCAAAGTAGCACCATGTTCTTCATATAGCGAGTCTCATATGTTGTCACTTTCATATACTAGTGGGAATTTTTCATTATAGAACTTGGCTTGTATATTACTATGATGGGCTTCCTCAAAATGCCCTAGGTCTTCGTGAGCAAGCAAGTTGGATGCACACCCACTAGTTTCTTTTGTTGAGCTTTCATACATTTATAGCTCTAGTGCATCCGTTGCATGGCAATCCCTACTCCTCATGTTGACATCAATTGATGGGCGTCTCTATAGCCCGTTAATTATCCTCGTCAATGTGAGACTTTCTCCTTTTTTGTCTTCTCCACAGAATCCCCATCATCATATTCTATTCCACCAATAGTGCTATATCCATGGCTCACGCTCATGTATTGCGTGAAAGTTGAAAAGTTTGAGATTATTTAAGTACGAAACAATTGCTTCGCTTGTCATCGGGGGTGTATAATATGGGAGCATTTTTGCATGACAAAAATGAAGCATAGCCTAACTATATGATTTTGTAGGGATGAACTTTCTTTAGCCATGTTATTTTGGGAAGACATGATTGCTTTGATTAGTATGCTTGAAGTATTACTATTTCTTATGTCAATATGAACTTTTATTTTGAATCATTTGGATCTGAACATTCATGCCACAATAAAGAAAATTACATTGAGAATTATGCTAGGTAGCATTCCACATCAAAAATTCTGTTTTTATCATTTTCCTACTCGAGGACGAGTAGGAATTAAGCTTGGGGATGCTTGATACATATCCAACGCATCTATAATTTTTGATTGTTCCATGCTATTATATTACCCGTTTTGGTTGTTTATGGGCTTTACTTTACACATTTATATCATTTCTGGGACTAACCTACTAACCGGAGGCCCAGCCCGTATTGCTGTTTTTTTTGCCTATTTCAGTGTTTCGAAGAAAAGGAATATCAAACGGAGTCCAAACAGAATGAAACCTTCGGGAGCGTGATTTTTGGAACGAACGTGATCCAGAGGACTTGGAGTGGAAGTCAAGCAACAGCCGAGGCGGCCACGAGGGTGGAGGGTGCCCCCCTATTGGGCGCGCCCCCCTATCTCGTGGGCCCCTCGGGCGTCCTCCGACCTACTTCTTCCTCCTATATATACCCACGTACCCCGAGAACATTAGAACAGACCACGAAAACCTAATTCCACCGCCGTAACCTTATGTATCCGCGAGATCCCATCTTGGAGCCTTCGCCAGCGCTTTGCCGGAGGGGGAATCGATCATGGAGGGCCTCTACATCATCCCCGAGGCCTCTCCGATGAGTTGTGAGTAGTTTACCACAGACCTTCGGGTCCATAGTTATTAGCTAGATGGCTTCTTCTCTCTCTTTGAATCTCAATACCATGAACTCCTTAATCTTCTTGGACATGTATTTGATGTAACTCTTTTTGCAGTGTGTTTGTCAAGATCCGATGAATTGTGGGTTTATGATCAAGTTTATCTATGAGAAATATTTGAATCTCCTCGGAATTCTTTTATGTGTGATTAAGTTATCTTTGCATGTCTCTTTGAATTATCAGTTTGGTTTGGCCTATTAGATTGATATTTCTTCCAATGGGAGAAGTGCTTAGCTTTGGGTTCAATCTTGCGGTGTCCTTTCCCAGTGACAGCAGGGGCAGCAAGGCACGTATTGTATTATTGCCATCGAGGATAAAAGATGGGGTTTATATCATATTGCATGAGTTTATCCCTCTACATCATGTCATCTTTCTTAATGCGTTACTCTGTTCTTTATGAACTTAATACTCTAGATGCATGCTGGATAGCGGTCGATGTGTGGAGTAATAGTAGTAGATGCAGGCAGGAGTCGGTCTACTTGTCACGGACGTGACGCCTATATACATGATCATGCCTAGATAGTCTCATAATTATTCGCTTTTCTATCAATTGCTCGACAGTAATTTGTTCACCCACCGTAATACTTAGCCTATCTTGAGAGAAGCCACTAGTGAAACCTATGGCCCCCGGGTCTATCTTTTATCATATAAGCTTTCAATTAATTTTATTTGCATCTTTACTTTTCCTATCTATATTATAAAATACCAAAAATATATTTATCTTATCATTTTATCTCTATCAGATCTCACTTTCGCAAGTGGTCGTGAAGGGATTGACAACCCCTTTATTGCATTGGCGAGTTCTTGTTTGTTTGTGTAGGTGCATGGGACTTCTAAGGAGCCTCCTACTGGATTGATACCTTGGTTCTCAAAAACTGAGGGAAATACTTATGCTACTATTGCTGCATCACCCTTTCCTCTTCAAGAAAAACCAACGCAAGCTCAAGATGTAGCAATCCACTACCAGCGTAGCTGTTCTCTTTCACACAACGACGGTGTGGGAGGGCCTCCAACACCTTCTTCCTCGCTTTCGTACATAGTGTGGGCAGATCGGCCTCCGGCCGCCCACTGAGCCACACCCCGAGAACCTTAAGGTATAATTTACTTATTCCACATGCATTGCTCTAGCTGCGTGTGGGCTTTTTCCGCTTCTGCACTTGAATCTTGGTGTTGGATCAAACAGGAAAGTAGTGGGGGAAGTTGTGTATCATGAATCTAGGGCGTGGCTCAAAGAGGAAAGGAAGGGGGAAAGTAGTATAGACTGGCTATCCGGCACCTACCTTGGTCAAAAAGGGAAAACAATGACAAATGCAGTACGTACATCTGTAACGAACTGATCTTTCTATTTTGGGGGACAAGGATGTGGAGTTTGAGCAGGACTAGATTTGCTGCCCTCACATTGGGAAAGGTGTCTAAAGATGACAAAACTGGGACCAACACAAAATATGCTCCTTTGTTGTTTGTTCTTTGTTGCAATAGACTGTGCATCACCCCTTTATACATCGATAGATGCACATGGTGCTGGTGCGTCCACTGTCCCGTAGAACTCTTTAGCTGTTGTTAATCTAAGGCCCTGTTTGTTTAAAAAGTCCTAGGACTTTTTTAGTTCCAACTAAAAAGTCCCTAGTCCCTACCTGTTTAGTTCCAGGGACTAAACATGAAAGAGAGGTTATTAAATGACATGCGAAAAGGCCATGTTACCCTTAGTAATGAACTAATAGAGATAAGGTGCGATGCGAGGCTGGGGCAACTGTGGGAAAAAGTCCCAAAAAGACTCTGCCTCGGGGTCTTCTTACTTTAGACCCAAATTCCCACTTTTAGTCCCTAAAAGTCCCTCATGTTTGCTTTAGATGGGACTAAAAGGGACTTTTTTAGTCCCTACACCGAAATGTCCCTGTAAACAAACACCCTCTAATAATGTCACTGGAAAATTGAAGCAATGCCACAGTTAAAAGCAAATTACATGTTTAACGAATTTTATTGTTAATAATCTCTTTGTTAATATGAATCAGTGCCAATGTTTGAGAAATGCTACTATCTTGCTTTCTTTCCCATTTAGATAAGTTAGATGCTTCTTTTGTGGGCTTCTGTGTCATCCACAGTTATTGACCAGTACTTGTTTCCTTTGCGCCTCTGTGTAAACAGGTTTATCTACTTCACCTCGGTTCTATTGCGACCTTTTGTTGCACTGCACAAAACACTTTTGTTTTAAGAGTGTTTTATGCAGTTCAACCAAAATGTCACACCGACAATGTTGCTTGATTGCTTGATCTTAGTGGAACTGCACAAGAGGAGATCTGACTTGCTATCCTTGTTGGCAAATTTGTTTCAAATATTCTTCTTCTCAGTTGTTTGAGTTCCGCATCATGAGAGGTCAGTACTAGACTTCTTTCACATGATTGTGCAGTGTGCTTTCATATGTTATGCTACTTATACGGTAATGTTGCTTGATTTTAGTGAACTGCACAAATGGAGACAAGACTTCCAATCTGTATGTGCACCGTAATATCCCATTGAGGTAAGATAATGATATTTCACAACTGTTGGCCTGTATTTTGCTACTGTCATCAGAAAATTAATGTCTTTGTTTAGTGCTATACTTGTGCTCCCTAATTGACATGCCAAATCTTACATTGAAGGCGAAGCTTGTCTGTTATTGAACCAAGTGATGAAGGGGAAGAACAATCTGAAGAAAAACAAAAATCAACTACTGGTGCTATAATGAAGCACTGGAACTGTGATGACACAAGTAATGATCTAGTTTTGCATCTTAATTTATTGCTATGGCTGGAACGAGCAATTGTTTTGCCACTGATTTGATGCCACGCTTAATGTAATATGTAATTATCTCTACTTGTGCAAACAGGGATCTTCTTAGAAGATCACATTTATTTTAGTGGAACTACACAAGAAGATGTTGGAAATATTAAACTAATCGAGGAGTATATAGTAAGCATGGCAACCATAGTAGATAACAGCAGATGTTCGGAGAAGTGCTTCATATGTATGCTCTACACAATAAGCCTCCTGACAAAGGTTGGTACCGGCCCACGGATTTCATCCATATGATTCAGCTTTGTCATCTGTATTGGTGTTGTCCTACTATTTAGCTACTGTCATGAAATGCTTCATCTGTGCTGTTTTAAACAATTCCTTTCCTTTTTTCGAGCATTGCACAACAGGATCATCCACCTCTGAAGAAGAATATGGAGAACGTGAACTGTCTAGTTCCTATTATGCCAGGATGAAGAAGCCAAGGCTCTCTTCTTATCAAAAGGAAGCAATTGAAGGATGGTTTTATTGCCCACAAGAACAAACTAACTTCAGCTCGGAAGCATTCACGGATCTCCATATTTGTTGCTGTGATGGCCAATACAATGTTGTTTTAGGATTCCTTCCGGTGAGTTCCATTTTTTAAAATGTGTGCTCTGCATGGATCATGTAGGTTGCCTGTTTATACTGTCAATCCATAGTACAGTTTGCTTTATAATAATCACTTTTTTGTATTTATGCAAACAGGGGTGCTCAACTTGATTTCAAGGGGAACTGGACAAATGTTCACGAATACATCGAATATTCTCAAATCATTCATTTCCACCACAAGAAAGGAGGTGCCGATATGTTCAAAGCGGTTCAACATATAAAGACGAAATCATACAAGCTACGCGTGAATTTGTTTGATTTTGGTGGAACTGCACAAAAAGAACAGCTGGTTTATTTAGCACGAGGTGCCATGTCAATGTCCGAACTTATGGCAAACCCTGTCCATTCCACAATCGTAGGCATTTGATATTTTGGAATGGGAAAACCTTGTCAAAGTTTGCTCATTGATGTACGCAAAACAGCATGCATTTGACATTTTGGAATGCGAAAATCTTGTCAAATTTTGCTCATTGATGTTAGCAAGAAGACATGCGTTTGATATTTTCGAATGGGACGCCCTTTGCTGTCAGCAGCATCGATCGATTTTTTTCTTTATTCTTTAGTTGTGAAGTAAATATTGGCTCTGACATGTGAATCGCTGAGATGCATAATCATCGATTGTTTTGAATTCTCTATGAATTGCCTGTGTGTTTGATTGCAATGTATAGGAACGCTAAAAAGTTGCTCAAACTTTTTGTAATCCCTCTGTTCCTTTTTACTTCTCATATTAGATTTGTGTCTAGTCGATTTTACATTGTGAATGTTGATACTTCTTTATATAAGATTGGTCAAAGTAGAGATACTTTGAGTTCAGACAAAACTTATATGCCGACTAAAAAGGACCGGAGGGAGTACGTTTGAAACTACTACAAACGAGGTCATTACCCTCGGAATAATGCTAGTACGTATTGTTTTGCATGTTCATCAAGTGCCAGCGATACAAGAATTCGAACTAATCGAACTAAATTCATTCATACACGGCCGGATTTCATATAAACATGCTGAATTTCATTACATTTCATACATTCTTCAACTAAAAAGGGGTGCGCTGGAGGTATAATTAATTAACCTAATCTATGATCTCCAATGCCCATTTCCCATGTCCGGACGCTGAGCCGAACACAAGCTTATTTTCCAGCACACACCACCAAGAAGCTAATCGGCCGTCAATGCTCAACCCGCCCAGCTTGGCTTCAACTGGAGGGTAGTAGCGGTGGCCTTACTTGGATCCGAGCGGCGGCGACCTACCGTGTTCTACTCTTCCTCGTTTTCTGTGTGGCGCGGCCTCGTTGGCAGCGGGGCGGGGCCTCAATGGAGCCGGCAATGTCCTTTGCCTCGTTGTTGGCGGGGTGGGGCCTCGGCGGAGCAGGGCCTCACCGAAGCCAGCGAAGTCCTCCGCCTCGGTGCCGGCGGGGCGATGCCTCGGCGGAGCCGGCGATGTCCTTTGCCTTGTTGTTGGTGGGGCGGGGCCTCGCCGAAGCCGGCGACGTCCTCCGCCTCGGTGCCAGCGGGGTGGGGCCTCGGCGGAGCCAGCATTGTCCTCCACCTCGTCGTCGGTCTCGCCAAACAGCGCCTCGCCCGCTTCATCGTCCTCTTTATAGGTGGCCGCAACCTCCACCATCCGCATGCGGTACCGCCAGTGCGCGAGGCGGCTCTCGCGGGCGGAGCAGTACGACTCAAGCAGCGCCTCCTGCTCCGTCCACTCCACGGTGATCTGCTCCTCTGCCTGTAGGTGCTCCTGGAGGAGTTGGTGGTTGTAGGCGGCGCTCCTCACACTTCTGCCTCACCGTGTCCATGTATTGGGCACGGGCCTCGCTGATGGTCATGGTGCAATGCACCAGCGAGGATGGCATGGAGGAGGGGGTTGGCGCCGGATCGTCGACTACCACATTCTCCATTGGGACGTCATCGTCCTCTGGCTGGCTGCCAGCCAGTCAGTCGGCAGCAATGGCTGCCATCTCCTTTTGGTTTGTCGTTCGCCCATCCTGAAGAACGCTGGAGCGCTAGGAAGCCACGGTGGGCAGTAGTGGTGTGGACAGGAGAAAGGGAATGGAGGTGGATGACTGCAGCTATGGTCGGCGCAGCAGTTTATATAGCAATGGTGGG
This sequence comes from Triticum aestivum, assembly GCF_018294505.1. NCBI lineage: Eukaryota > Viridiplantae > Streptophyta > Magnoliopsida > Poales > Poaceae > Triticum > Triticum aestivum. The sequence continues at coordinate 229,633,949 of NC_057795.1, forward strand.
CTGCAGAGAGACGGACGGGTGGCGCCGGAGTAGTCACCTCGGCAACCGCATATCATTAATGTGGGAGGCATACGGACAGACGGATGGCACTTGTGCCTTTGAACGCGGAGCAATCGCCTGCACCAGAAGCGGCGATGGTGGCGCTGACCGTTTCGGGCGGAAAGCGCACGCGGGCGAGGGAGGCGGTCTAGGTGGGTAGGGCGGTTAGACTCGTGGTTGGCAGTGGTCCAGGCGTCCAGCAACCGGACATGCTGGCTCGTGAGTGATCTCACCAAGCTGAGCGACGACAATCGGACGATGGACGTGGCTTCCGACCAGGAGCTGGCGGCACTGCCCAAGCCGGTTCATGACGTGTTCACAATAGAGCAGGTGCGTCCACACTTTGACGCCTAATGGCGGAAGAGCTACCAGTGCAGGAGGACCTGTGCTGCAACCCCCGTCTCCTCAACGAGCACCGGCTCGCGGAAGGCCGAATCGCTGTCGACGAGGCGAATGACAATGCCGTAGCGGACATGTGGCCCTATGATCATGGCTTCCTGAATGAGCAGCAAGCGCTGTATCAGACCATCTGTAGGGCTCGCTAGGCCCCCTCCATCGTCCTTCGAGTTGTTGCGCTCGCCGTGGCGCCGCCGTCTCGCATTGTCAACATGGTCAAGGAACAAGAGGAATCAGGAGATGACTTTAATTGGAGAGGATGACAGTGGATCCCACCAGGGCCATAGCCGCATGTACGCAAGTGCCTCCTTATTAGTATATACAACTATAAATTTTTTGCTTCCTCCTGGTTTCCTGACATCACGGTCCCACATCATTGTCAACCTATATCTCTACTATTAAAGGAGAATCAAACGTCGTGATGGTTCAACCTCCTCGATCTCTCCTCCCATCGCTGGTTTCTCCTATCCCCGCCCGAAGAAAAAGAAAAAAAGAAAAGGAAACAGATCGACGAGGCCATGACCCACGAAAGCATGTCCCACACACACGCGGCCTCCTCGCTCCCGATCTCATCTCTCTGCTCGCTCCAATTTTTTTTCTTTGACTCCCCCCTCCTCATCCGCCGCTGCGATCGCGGTCCTGGCCGTCAGCGGTAGGAGCCAGTCTCATCGAGAAATTCTTCACTCCTCCCTCTTATCTGCACAACTCTTGATCGCGTCCGTCCATGGGCGAGCTTGACAGCAGCGCAGAAGAACTGAAGGAGAGTTCCTAAGCAGCTGTCGTTGGTGTACGCCGCCTTTGCATGCGTTTCCAGGGGTGGTCATACTACAGTCTGCCAATGTACGCTGGCGACGTACTGGGCCTAGGCGTGGTGTGCAAGTGTAGGTCGATTTTGGTCGTCCCGTACGACTTTGCCATGGCGGATCCATTGGTGTACGCCGCCTTTGCCTGCGTTTCCAGGGGTGGTCGTACTACAGTCTGCCAACGTACGCCGGCGATGTACTAGGCCTAGGCGTGGTGTGCAAGTGCATGTCAATTTTGGTCGTCCCGTACGACTTTGCCATGGCGGATCCACTGGCCGCCTGGAACGCCACCGACGGGGACGCCGTGAGGGCGGGGTTCTCGGTGCGACGGAAGTTTGACGCCCGCTGGTGCAGCGAGTGGAGGCCTCCGGATGCTTCTACTCCGGTGCTCAGGCTAGCGGGTCGTGTCATACTCTTTCATCAGGTTCAGGTAACCAATAGTTGATCTGAGAGGTAACTTGTTGGTCAACGTTCTTTGATTGATCTACACAACCTTGAGATGTGCGACAGGCGGGACGAGCGCAAGCGGCCGCGGGACATGGACTCAAGACAACACAGGTTCATGGCGGAGCAGCTCACCTACTAGTTTCCACTTCGTGGTCGGCAGCAGCTACCTCACCAATTGATGTGCTCTTTTTATTACTTCCCAGATCCATTTTTTCCACACAGGCCTCAATAAAAGTTGGTGATCAAGAAATTGATCGCTTTGAAGTACCTTATGCATGAGCGTATGAAACATGTTTTTTTTGTCAATTCTTGCAGCACAGGAGATTTTTGGTGCTCAAGTGGTCAACCCATCAGCCAATGCCGTCAAGATCTTCATTGGGTGTGCTTGTGCTTTTTTTGGAAGATGTCAGGCAGTAGCGCTGCTTCAGTATATTAAGAGAAGATTTACAAAATCTGAATATGTATAATTACACTCAATCTATGCATGTTTGCCCAGATTTGAATAACTTTGAGCTTGTGACCATCGCACTTGGTATCTTTTCTAATGTATTTTTTGTTTTTTAGGTCAAGTAGTTCCTGTGGAATGACTTTGGGAATGGGGTGGTTCACTGGGATAATTGGTGGTAGCACCTCATGCTGACAGGGAGTGCACGATCGAGGTATGTACTTTCAGCTTGTTAGTCAGGATGAAGTGGAATACATCATAATATTTCTCTGCATGAACTGTCAGGGACATATCACCACGTCCACTTAATCGAGTTTATCCACGTTCTGTTCCTTAGACTGCCTACCTGTGTTCGGATTTACCATGTGTTATTTGACTGAAAAAATTGCATTGTTAACCGCTTCAGAGAACAAGTGAAAATGTAGGTTGTATCCCTCTTTAGTTTGTTAACAATCTGTTCACGGAGTCACTACTACATCATCACATAAGACGCATATGTTAAGGTCAAGAATTTTTCATCTATACTTCTGATCCATTTTTAGTTATGCTGAACTTGATAAAGTGAATTATAGGAATGAGTGAATTGTTTGAAAAGTAAATTGTGAATCTGTTACATGTGGGAAGAGGCCTTTTGGAACAAGTGAACTATTTGAAAATTAAAATCTTCAAATTTGTTAAAATTGAATTTACTCTCCAACTACAATTCTATGCAAGCACTGATCTTTAAATTGAAGGTGATTATTCTTTTTAAGAAGGGAGAACGATTCACTTTGGTGTATATGATCCTATGGTCTTTTTTTATTGATTTCTATGGTTGTTCCTATTATATCCTCTAACTGACAAAAACATAATTCGGTGCCCAAGCTAATCTACATTCGGTAAGAAAAAAAATACTAAAAATATTTAAATCCAATTTTTTATGTGATAGACAATTGTATGCATGAGGTTCACTCCAAATTTCAACTTATTTGGACATGTGAGCAGCTCTCAGAAAAAAAAACAAATCAGGTCAAAACTGTGTGTGAACAGTAAACTTTTTTACAGACCCTAGATTTGTCTTTTTTGCTGAGAGTTGCCCAGATGTTCAAATGAGTTGAAACTTGGAGCGCACCTCACGCATAAACTTATCTACCACAAAAGAGAGGAACTTTTTTGAACTTTTTTAGTATTTGTTTTGATTTTTTTTGTCACGGGGGTGCAGATGAGTTGAAACTTGTTCCTGACTGACCCAACTTGCCATTTCATACTCATGCTATTAGATCGGGTGCTCATGCACAACGGTTACTTCTCTTAAGAGTGTGTTACTATTTATTTGTGGTTTAGACTTGAACACATACTTCTGTTTGAAAACAATAGATGCCAGCATCTCATGATTACGGTAGCTAATTGTTCATTTAACACATGCCGATTATCATATACATCCGGATGCCGCCACTTTGCAGTCTCAGATTTATGTTGGTGAGCTGACCCATGTTGTTCGAAATGGCTTGATGTGAAAGGAAATGGGCACATAGGTCGAGGAGAGAAGCTTTCATTGAGTATAAGTGTGGTGTTTGTTGGAATTTTTTTATGTTAGGTAGATATTCAGATAGCCTTTGTTTGGAGGTTAGATAGTCTTATTATGAGAATCAAGTATGAAATTATGACATTCTATGAGGACTACGTTTAGGCACATAAATTATGAACCAATTATTCCTTCTTGAGAGACGTTGTTTTTCCAGAAAAATACTACTATGAGTTCAAAATTTTAGCAAAACATGCAAGTTGTCATCTTGAGATTAGTTGTTAACTAGCATTTGAAGGCATGTGATAAACAAAGAGACTAATGGGTATGTAATGTGCTTTTGTATAAAAATATATAATATCACCTGTTGTGCATGTGGAATCTATCTAAAGATATAGGTTACCCATTATCGGTATTGATCCACAAGAATGTGTATGTCCCCGTTGCAACGCACGGGCAATTAACTATTAGTCAATAAACGAGAGAATTGCACAAGGAGCGGCCAACAGCTGGGACCCAGTAGCTCGAGCAGTATTTCTGTTTTTGAGGTGTGAGCAGAGTTTTTCTTGAGCGATGTTTTTTGTCGTTGTTCATAGGAGCAGGGTATCAACTGGGCGGGCTGTGGCCCGTCTGTCCCAGGCTATTATTTTATGTCGACCAAATACCCACCCCAGATATTAATATTTAAATGTGAAAACGGCTAGCACAGCTATTCTTTTTTGCGGAATACCCAACCCAGGTCAACATTTTATTCTCTGGGCCGCATTAGACTTGCCAAGAAAATGGTTTTTAAGAAATAATAAATGGGTTGTAATTAAAAAATGGATGTAAATATAAAAAACACACCGAGCAGGTATATTTTTTTATTCTTCTCAAAGAAGGTAAAAAGTTTAATTTCATTACTTGTTGCACGCACAAAATTTCATTGGATTTTTACCTAATACAAATTTATTTTGAAATTTTATTTAGTCTGACTCTAAATTTTGAGTTAAAAAATATTTCGGATCCCATCAAAATGTTGGAAATTTTGTTGATTTTTTTTAGCGGTTGGCTGAAATTATTAACAAAGTCCTGGCTAGAAAATGGGCTGTAATTTTAACAAACAGTAAATGGGCTGAGTAAAATTCATTATAATTAAAAATACAAATCACAAATGGGCTATATGTTCTCTGCCACAGATTTGATGGTCACTTGTGGGCCAACTAAGTTGACGCGTACGTAAGGCTTTGTCAACTTATAGTCAACACACATCCCTAAAAAAACTTAGAGTCAACACACGATTCTATTACTAGTGGTCGTTGTATGTCCATCTAACGGCTGTGGTGCTTCTTCAATCTCGGATATTCATGCTTCAGCCGCCCAAACCACCGCCGGCGGTACCGCCTGCTACTGCCTCCCGTGGCCGGCCATGCTGCATCTTTTCAACCTCTGTTCTTGCTCCTGTCTCCCATGGGTAGCAGTGCTGCCGCGCACCCGAACTAGTCAAGTTTCCCACTCCTCTCCATATGCGACTCCACTACCGCGTCTTCCCCATCTCCGGGGCGTTCCAGTCTGGGGCCTCGCCGTCATCCACTGGCCTTGGTGCGCCCCGCGCGGTGTGATCCACGTGGTCAACGAACGAGAGTCATTGGAAGATGACTATACGTGAGAGGCTGACAGTGGGGACGCACCACACCCATGGACGCATGCATGCAACTGCATACCTTTTACCCTGGAAAATAATGTTTTCTCCCCCTGACAGCTGGGACCCACCAGCTACATCTTCGCACGCAAGGAAGTGCGTCCTTATTATGGGCAAAAAAATGATTCCCCCCTGACAGCTGGGACCCAGCAGCTATATCTTCGCACGCAAGGAAGTGCGTCCTTATCCTCCCTGACAGCTGGGACCCACCCGATCGAAGCATACGTAGCGTTGTCTAACTTGTCGCGGACGTATACGCACATACTGATCGATCGGTCGCTCTGCAACGATGAACCATGGCCGAGTAAGTAGCAGCACATGTCATAGTAGAGCCCCCCAGGTAGCAGTTCAGGCTGTCCCGTCTAAACCGTGTACACGTACATACAGCCACACGCCAAAAAATACAGCCACGTACGTACATATGAGCAAGGTCTTGAAATGCGTACTCGCGCATACAGACGGCCAGTACTCGTGTACATGGAGAGGCAACGGATGGCAGCGACGTTGTGATGTTCATCTTCAGCTAACCAGTTGGGTCGGAATGGAGGAAACAACGTCGTGTTTGCCGGGAGCCAAGTGACTGGGTCAGAACGCGTCCTGTTCATCGGGAGGTAACAGACTAGGTCGAAATGCGTCGTGTGTTCATCAGGAGCCAACCAGCTTGGACGGAACAACCTAAACGAGGCCTAGCGTACTGTAGAATGGAGGGGTGTGCCGTATCAAAACGGGATCCTATTCACCTGGAGGGGTGTGCCGTATCACAAAATGGAGGAAATGAACTTCTCTTCGACCTCCTATGGTCGAAACGGGGTCCTGTTGATCGAGAGGGGTGTGGCGTACCGCAAAATGGAGGAAACGGACTTCTCTTCGACCTCATACGGTCGAAACGGGGGTCCTATTCATCGGGAGGGGTGTGGTGTACCACAAAACGGGAATCCACGGGGCTACTGTTCATCCACCGTCGACTTCCTCCAGCCTCCACCTTCTACTGTTCATCCACCGTCGACTTCCTCCAGCCTCCACCGGCAACTGTTCATCCAGCCCCCCACGGGGTCCTATTCATCCAGCCTCCACCGGCTACTGTTCAACTAGCCCTCCAGGGGGGTCCTGTTCAACCAGCCCCTCCACGGGGTCCTGTTCAACCTGCACTCCACGGGCTCCCTCCACCGGCTACTATTCATCCACCCCCATCTCCTCGACAGGGGTCATGTTCATCCAACGGCAACGGCCTCTACTGCCACGGGATCCTGCTCATCCAACCCCCACCAGGAACTGTTCATCCAACCCCAACCATGTATGTCTCGACTCATTCAACCAACCCCCACGTTCACTATTCATCAAGAGGCAGCATGTTCGATCGGCTTCAGTTAGCAGCAGTAGCAAAGGAATCACTCAGGTTCAGTTAACAACAAGGAATCGATCGGGGTTCAGTAATGTAGCTAGTGCAATCGCTTGGGTTCAGTTAGAGCCAACGCCTCGCTCTGGTTCAGTTAGAGCGCAATGCCTCGCACACACACGCGTACATGTACGAGAGAAACGCGCAAACCTCCATGCATCACTCGGCCGTGACCACCCACCGTGGAAGTCCCCAAAATTTTCCTCGCCCTCGCTTCTACCATGATTTTTTCCGTCATGGATGGCCCAAAGAATGTCATGCAGGTGCATCTCCGACCTGCCCAGGACGAAAAGCCCATTTTCTGTCATGGTTTTTTGTCACAGAAGTAGGAGCCCACCACATCTATGATAATACCGGTTTTTGTCATAATTATCGTCATAAAAGTGTCATAAGTATGACAGAAAAAAATTCATTCGGCGCAAAATATCACGAATGTGTCTTTCTTTTGTAGTGCGTTACTCCGTTCTTATGAACTTAATACTCTAGATGTGTGCTGGATAGTGGTCGACGTGTGGAGTAATAGTAGTAGATGCAGGCAGGATTCGGTCTACTTGACATGGACGTGATGCCTATATTCATAATCATTGCCTTGGATATAATCATAACTTTGCGCTTTTCTATCAATTGCTCGACAGTAATTTGTTCACCCATCGTATTATTTTATTTCAAGAGAGAAGCTTCTAGTGAAACCTATGGCCCCTGGGTCTATTTTCCATCATATATTTTCATATCTATAAACCAAAAAACCCAAAAATACCTTGCTGCAATTTATTTGTTATTACTTTATTTTACGTTTTAGTAATCTTTTATATCTATCTCTATTAGATCTCATCCTTGCAAGTGACCGTGAAGGGATTGACAACCCCTTTATCGCGTTGGGTGCAAGGTGTTTGATTGTTTGTGCAGGTGCATAGATTGGAGACTTGTGTGTACCTCCTACTGGATTGATACCTTGGTTCTCAAACTAAGGGAAATACTTATCTCTACTTTACTGCATCACGCTTTCCTCTCCAAGGGAAAAACCAACGCAAGGTCAAGAAGTAGCAACCTCCTCTTCAGAAGGGGGGAGGTAGTTGTTGTCTTCGGAGTCATCAAGGTATTCAAGATCTAGTGGGTCCTCATGCTCCTCGTGGTCGTTTTGTGGCTGTTCATCGGCACTGGGATTGCCGAGGTAGTCCGCATTGTCCGGGGTGGCATTTTCTCCAGTGTCCGTGTTGCTCGCATGGCTTCGACGCGCCTTGGAGCGGCGGCGTTGTCTGAGGCATTTCGGCGGCTCATCGCTGGGCCTGCCGTTATCCTTCCTCGGAGTGTCGTCGTCTTCTTTCGGGGTGTCCACCATGTAAACGTTGTAGGTGCATGTGGCCATCCAGCGGCCGGTGACGGGGGGAGGAGCATCGGTGTTAGTCATCGTTCCACTATCCTCGTCCATGTATTCAGTGTTTTCCGAGGTGTAGTCCAACATGTGGGTTAAGTCTTCAACTATGGCCACTAAGTGGGTGGTGGGTGGGACGTAAAATTCCCTGAAATCTGCCTCAAGGGGCTCTTGAACGCAAGCTGAGGGTGGATCCTCCCGAATAGCCATCATCTGGATTCGGTCCAGCGCCTCGTTTAATAAGGCGAGGCTCGCCATACTGGTACGTGCTCGCCGCCGAGGGCCGGTCTCTGACATGGCGGGGCAAGGAATGATCTAGGCCCGGGCTGGATCCTGGTCTTCAAGGGCTGAGTTAACCTTGAGGCCTGGGGTTGGACAATCGTAAGAGACCAAGGGAAAGACCTGGTCTTTGGACGTTGTTTCCGTATTGGGGCTCGAAGCCGAGTTGACAAGGGAGAGTTCGGCCAGGGATGATTCCTGGCTTCTGAAGGTCAACCCATCACAAGGGCTCAAGGCCGGAGGCGTGTCATGAGGATAGGGTTCGGCCGAGAGTGACTCTTGTCGTCCGAACACCGCTTCCGCATTGAGGCCCTAAGCTTGGTCTTCGGTGGGCATTACTGGCGTGGTTGAAGGGGATTCCTGGCCTCCGGTCAGGGTGGAGCCATTCGAGCTTGAGGTCGGCTGAAGGATTGAGGTTGATCCATAGATCGGATTGGGGGAAAGCTCTGGAGCAGGCACAGTGGGGCCCATGGGGTACGGGGAGAGGCTGCAAATCCTACAAAGACCAGATCGCCTCTGGTGTCCGCAACATACTTCAAGTTGCCGAATAGAATCCGGTGCTCAGGGGCAAAATTGTTGACTTGGTCTAGATGACCATTTGGGTTGGCGTGCAACACGATGCTGCCAAAGAGTTGGCCGGGGACAAAGAGGTCCCCAGAGCTCATGCCCTTTCTAATGATCAGGTGAGATATTGATCCTTCGGCGACCCAACAATGGAACTCTCAATGAAAGCACTAATGCCGGTGTCAAAACCGGCAGATCTCGGGTAGGGGGTCCCAAGCTGTGGATCCAGGTTCAATGCGGAACAAGGGACGATGAACATGGTGTTTACCCAGGTTCGGGCCCCCTCGAAGAGGTAAAACCCTACGTCCTGCTAGATTGTATTTGATGTGGATGATATGGTTATAGAGTCGATCTACCACGAGATCAAGTGAGCTAAAGCCTAGCTTGATGGGGTGATCGATGTTGCTCTAGCCCTAAACACTAAAACCCCTTGGTTTATATAGGTACCAGTATGGTTAGGGTTACATGCGATCGGATACAATGAAGGAAAGATCATGCTAACGCTTGACTTGGAGGGCACACCACGACTCTGAAGATCTCCTACTCGGTCACGGATCCGCATTCTAGCTTGGCCCCGTAGTTGCCCATCAGTCTGGCCCGTATGCAGTAGGCTGATGGCCCAATGACCTCTTAATCCAGGACTCCCTCACTGTCCTTTGCTATAAAAAGGATTGGGCTACCTTACTTCAGTTTGTTATTGTTACTACTTATTGCTTGTTACAAATTACCTTGTTATCAAACTATCTATTACCGATAATTTCAGTTCTTGCAGAGAATACCTTGCTTAAAACCACTTGTCATTTCCTTCTACTCCTTGTTGGGTTCGACACTCTTACATATAGAAAGGACTATGATTGATCCCCTATAATTTTGGGTCATTAGGACTCTATTCTGGTGCCATTGCCGGGGAGTGAAGCGCCTTTGGCGAGTGGAAATTGGTATGGAAACATGTATATTACATGCTGGAATTTATTGTCACTTGTTACTATGGAAAGTAATCCTTTGAGGGGTTTGTTTGGGATATCTTCACCTTGACCGGAGGCACAAAGAGTTGCCCCTCGACCTAGTGCACCTACTAAAAATATTTATTATGAGATTCCTTCGGGTATGATAGAGAAACTGCTAGCTAATCCTTATGTAGAAGATGGAACAATACATCTCGGCATGCACTTAATCTATGTGGATGAAATTTGTGGATTGTTTAAGCTTGTAGGTTTATCCGAGGATGGAGTTAAGAAGAAGGTTTTCTGTTTATATTTGCAGGGAAAATCTACATGGTATATGCTATGTGATGATATTAGAACGTGGGATTGGAACCAATTGAAATTGGAACTTCATCATAAGTTTTATCCTATGCATCTGGTTCATCGTGATTGGAATTATACATATAATTTTTGGCCTCATGAAGGATAAAGTATCGCCCAAGCTTAGGGGAGGCTTAAGTACATTATCTATACATGCCCCAATCATGAGCTCTCAACAGGAATTATCATACAAAAAATTTATGCTCGGCTTTCTCGTAATGATCGATCCATGCTCGATTCTTCTTCTATTGGCTCCTTTATGGAGAAAACTATTGAATTAAAATGGGGTCTTCTAGAAAGAATTAAACACAACTCTTAAGATTGGGAACTCAACAAAGGTAAAGAGTCGGGTATAAAATTTGAGTTTGATTGTGTTAAAACTTATATGCAAACCGATGCTTTTCATAAGTTTAGTACTAAATATGGACTTGACTATGAGATATTAGCCTCCTTTTGTGAATCATTTGCTACTCATGTTGATCTCCCTAAGGAGAAGTGATTTAAATATCACCCCCCTATTAAAGAAAAGATTGAGGAACCCGTTACAGTTGAAGATGAAACTATTATTTACAATGTTGATCCAGTTGTGCCTACTGCTAACATTGAGAAACCTCCTTTTCTTGTTAGGATTAAGTAACATGCTAAAGTTTCAACAGTGGTTAACAAAAGCAATATTAGAACACCTAGAACCTCTGAACAAATTAAAGTTGAACCTAATATTGCTATGGTTAAAGATCTCTTGGTTGATAATATTGATGGGCATGTTATTTACTTCTGTGATGAAGCTACTAGAATTGATATGCCAGAAACTAAAGATAAGAATAAACCTGTTGTTGGCATGCCTGTTCTTTCTGTTAAAATAGGAGATCATTGTTATCATGGTTTATGTGATTTGGGTGCTAGTGTGAGTGCTATTCCTTTTACTTTATACCAAGAGATTATGAATGAAATTGCACCTGCTGAGATAGAAGGTACTGATGTTACTATTAAGCTCGCAGATATTATTTCACTACTTGGGATCATTAGAGATGTTGAAGTCTTGTTGGTAAGATCAAATACCCTGCTGATTTTCTAGTTCTTGGTTCTCCACAAGATGATTTTTCTCCAATTATATTTGGTAGACCTTTCCTGAATACCGTTAATGCTAAGATCGATTGCAGTGAGGAAACAATCATTGTTAATTTTGGTGATGTATCTCATGAGTTCAATTTCTCTAAATTCCATAGACAACCTCGATACATAATTGCCTAGTAAGTATGAAATTATTGGTCTTGCTTCCATTGTCGTACCTCCTACTGATCCATTAGAACAATATTTGCTAGACCATGAAAATGATATGCATGTGAATGAAAGAAATGAAATATATGAGATATTATTTGATCAAGCATATATACTTAAACATAATTTGCCAGTTGAAACTCTTGGAGGTCCTCCTCCACCTAAGGGTGATCCTGTGTTTGAACTTAATAAATTACCGGATACATTGAAATATGCTTATCTTGATGAAAATAAGATATATCCTATTATTATCAATGCTAAATTTTCAAAACATGAAGAAAAGAGATTAGTTAAAACTCTGAGGAAGCACTATGTTGTCATCGGATATACTCTTGATGATCTTAAGGGCATTAGTCCCACTCTATGTCAGCACAAGATCAATTGGAGCTAGATGCCAAGCCAGTTGTTCATCACCAACGATGATTGAATCCTAAGATGAAGGATGTGGTAAGAACTAAAATATTAAAGCTTCTGGAAGCATGTATAATGTTGATAGTTGATGGGAAGTTCTGTTCATTATGTTCCTAAGAAAGGAGGTACAACTGTTGTTCCTAATGATAAAAATGAACTCATCCCACAAAATTGTAACTGGTTATAGGATGGTAATTGATTTCAGAAAATTAAACAAAAGCTACTAGAAAAGACCATTACCCCTTGCCTTTTATTGATCAAATGTTAGAAACATTGTCTAAGCATACACACTTTTGTTTCCCTGATGGATATTCTGGTTTCTCTCAAATACTTGTGTCAAAAGCAGATCAAGAGAAAACTACTTTACCTTGTCCTTTTGGAACTTATGCTTATAGACACATGCCTTTTGGTTTATGTAATGCACCTGCTACTAATTTTCAAAGATGTATGACTCTTATATTCTCTGCTTTTTGTGAAAAGATTGTTGGGGTGTTCATGGATGATTTTTCCATTCAAGGAACTTCTTTTGATGATTGCTTAAGCAACCTTGGTCGAGTATTGCAGAGATGTTGTCAGGACCCCGATCCTATGCCACACCGATCTAGCATGTAACACCTCATATCACTTTGTGGCCTCACGCACGGTATTCCCACGGGTGTCGCCTTACCATGCCCGGGATCGTTTGCGCCTTTTGGCACACGTATATGATAGTGTCACTAGCATCCATATGATAAAGAACCTGGGCTGACATGGCTAGTCGTGAACGCAAAGTGGCTCTAACTTAGAGGGACACGCATACATGACTCAGCAACGAATGTGTTGGTCAGCAGCGAGTGAATCCGGGCTGCAGCAGCTGGGCTAGCAGGACTCCGGAGAATCCGGGCTATAGCAGGCTAGCAGGACTCTGATAGACACCGCGTGACATTTCCCTGAAGGGACAGACACAGGAACGAAGAAGGACACATGCCGGCCAACCAAAGTGTTCCGGAGCAGTAGCAAGCTACCAGGGCTCAGTGGAAGCACTAGGAGACATTTCCCGATAAGAGAGGCTACTAAGGATAAACAACTAGATAGTCAGATCCCACAGATAGCAATACACATTACACGTACGCATAACATGCAAGTATGTGATGTACAACATGGCATCACAACATAACTCAACAACTCATATAGATAAAGGCTCAGAAGAGCCACCATAGCATTTATTACAAACAGGGGTCACATGACCCAACATTCAGAGCAAACAAGCAACAAGCGGAAGCATTACATGTCTGAGTACAGACATCTACAAATGAAAAAGGCTGAAGAGCCTGACTATCTACAACATCCGATCAAGATTGTAGCTGAGGTACAAGCTACTTGTCGAAGCCCATGAGAACACTAGTAAGACCGAAGTCTCCACTGCAAAAACATAATTAAAGCAACATGAGTATAAAGGTACTCAGCAAGACTTACATCAGATCCTATCATACATGCATTTTTATCAAGAGGGTAATGTGGGGTTTAGTTGCAGCAAGCCAACTTTGACTTAGTGGCTATCCTGTTCTACGACTACAAGAAACTTCTTTGAGGTGAGATGGCGCACACGAGTCCACTAATCACCACACAATACACTACTATGGATTCATCCCTATCTCCCTACGAGAAGGCCATCCATACCACTCTCACTTGTCTTGAGCATTTTAGGGTATCCACTTCAAGTTGTCTATGTACCACGTAAGCATCCAAGAAGTCCATAACCGCGGACCCGACTATTAGAATAGATCATGTTAACCCTGTAGGGGTGTACTTCTTCACACGTGCTCTCGCCACTTACCGCCATGTACACATCATGTATCTTGGCAACCTTCAAGCGGAAGCCTGGAGAGGGTGTCGGCCACGACCTGACTAACCACACAAGACCCTATTCCAGGATTATTGCCTATTCGGGTTCCATCCGCAAGGAGATCCGGCTGGGGTGTCTCTCACGGCCCCAAACGACGTGAGCAGGGTTCCCAAGCCCACCATCCGGGTGCCACCTGGTACACCATGCCACTGAGCCTAGTCTGTCCCAAGCCCACCTGGTCGGGTGCCACTTGGTAGACTACTAACACTACCTACAAACACCAGAGACTAATTGCAACTCCTGGACAGAGATCAAGTTGGTTAATAAGTCGAGAGGGGCACTTAAGCATTCCAATGTGTGGTAGTTGCTAGTCATTGGACAACATACACAGAACTCAGTGCTTAAGGACGGTTCCAGTGAGACAACCCACCATGTACTCCTACATGGTCTCTCACCGCTACCTTTACCAAATCATGTTCACACACTTCACTCTCAGCATCAGAACATAGAGCTCTGCACTCCAATTCATTCCCAATGAATCAAACCTGACACACTCTAAGCAATAGCAGGCATGGCATGGTAGGAACACAACAATGGCTTCAATCAACTCCTACACATGCTAGTGGGTTTCAACTATTTACTATGGCAATGACAGGTCATGCAGAGGAATGGGTTCAGCTACCACAGCACAAAGTAGCAATTGAATCATTATTGTCCTAATGCAATAACTGAGAGCAGGAGCGAGAGAGTAGGATTGTATCGGAATGAACAAGGGGGTTTGCTTGCCTGGTAGATCAACAAGGAAGGCACTGCTCCTCAGACAGGTACTCTCGAGCACTCTCTGGAGTAGGACCTATCAAGAAGGAACGGTGTCGACAATCAAAACACAAGCATATGCAACAATATGATGCATGATCATGGCATGTAGATGTGATGCTGTTTGAGCTAATGCAGCTAGCATTCTGTTTGAATGAAGTCCATTTGAACCAAGGGTTCAAATGCAACTCCAAACTTAACATTTACAAATGCCATATTAGTGTTTCACTTATACAGTAGGTATAAGTTGGTTTGTCATGCATGAAACTAGTACAGATGGATAGATTGAATTTTTCTGATAATTTTTCATATATAAATTATTTCAATCTGAGCTACGGTTGAATTTCCATTTAGTGAGAACTGGCTTGGCACTGATCGTCTTGCTTGATGGCTTAACACAGCCAGCAATCTTCTCAGGCTGGGGTGGAGCATAGCTAGTCTGAGAGCAGTCACGTGCATAGTGTCCTGGCTTCCCGCATGTGAAGCAAGTCTCTGATGTTGGACGTGGACCCACACTGACAAGCGGTCTACTAGTAGGCCTGGGTGGAATATACGACTGAGCTGGGTGAGGCACCACATAGGATGGCCTTGGTGTATATCCAGAAGGAAGAGCGGAGTTTGGAACCCAAATCCGGCGCTTCTGAGAACTAGAACCGGAGGAAGATCCCAAATCACGGGTGTGCTTACGAGACTCCTCGTAAGTAAGCTGAGCTGTCTCTGCATCATTGGCCTTGTTCACATGAGCTTGGAATGTATCATAATGATGCAGGTGGAGATCACGACGCAACTTGGGGTTGAGACCCTTCCGGAACCTAGCCTGCTTCTTGGCGTCCGTGGACACCTCTTCTGAAGCATAGCGGGCAAGGTTCTCAAACCCTCTGCTGTAAGCATCAACAGCCATCTTACTCTGGGTGAAACTGCAGAACTCTTCTCTCTTGCGATCGATGAGGGCCTGAGGTATGTGATGCTCGCGAAAAGCCTCAGTGAAATCCCTCCAGGTAGGAATCTGGCCAGCTGGAAGCATAGCCTCATAGTTCTGCCACCAAAGACTAGCAGGACCTTCCAGATGGTATGTAGCATAGGTGACCTTGTCATCTTCAGCTACATTTGCGGAATGCAGCTTATGAGTGATGCTATGGAGCCAGTCATCTGCATCGAGTGGCTCGATGGAATGATGAAAGGTAGGTGGGTGCAAGCGAATGAAGTCATGAATGGTTGCAGACCCTTTGATCTGATGTGCGGTGTTCTCCTCGATACGTGCCAACAAGCAGTTAGACTCATGCTTGTTTCTCTTCGTCTCTAACATAAACTCTGCCAACGAAGGCTGGTCGAGAGGATTCTCATCCCTACCATCTCCGTGGTTCTGGCTGCGAGCAACAGAACTTCGCTTAACTGATGACATCTTCAGAAACGAAACCAAGGACAGATCAGCATCAACTATAGACTGTAGAATGTAGGACAAGGAAATTAGTAACTCTCGAACTCCTAGGGCAATTCTGGCACCATAACGGTAGTAAAATGCTCAGAATGAGACATCCTGCCAAAATGGGGTAGTACAACAACTCAACATCACCACTCAAGGTTCTCAGATAGTACTAAACAGATTACACTGGAAGTACTCGAAACTAGGGTAAGACTCTGATCAACCAATCCTATGGGACTACAGAGTAGTAACACGTGATCCTGATAGACAGAAGAGAAGCCTAGTTCCTTAACCCCGTAGGAGGATGGGATGACTCAGATCAGAAGGCCAGGAGGTATAAGGAGTAAAATGAGCCTTACGTTCCTTCCCACAATCAATTCCCTTACATAACTAAAGAATTTCTAGACTCAACTTCGACCAGTTTGGCTTGGTAATCCTACAGGCAGTCAGGCTCTGATACCAAAGCTGTCAGGACCCCGATTCTATGCCACACCGATCTAGCATGTAACACATCATATCACTTTGCGGCCTCACGCACGGTATTCCCACGGATGTCGCCTTACCATGCCTCAGACCGTTTGCGCCTTTTGGCACATGTATATGATAGTGTCGTTAGCATCCATATGAAAAAGAACCCGGGCTGACATGGATAGTCGTGAACCCAAAGTGGCTCTAACTTACAGGGACAGGCATACATGACCCAGCAACGAACATGTCGGTCAGCAGCGAGTGAATCCGGGCTGTAGCAGCTGGGCTAGCAGGACTCCGGAGAATCCGGGCAGTAGCAGGCTAGCAGGACTCCGATAGACACCACGTGACATTTCCCCGAAGGGACAGACACACGAACGAAGAAGGACATATGCCGGCCAACCTAAGTGTTCCGGAGCAGTAGCAAGCTACCAGGGCTCAGTGGAAGCACTAGGAGACATTTCCCAATAAGAGAGGCTACTAAGGATAAACAACTAGATAGTCAGATCCCACAGATAGCAATACACATTACACGTACGCATAACATGCAAGTATGTGATGTACAACATGGCATCACAACATAACTCAACAACTCATATAGATAAAGGCTCAGAAGAGCCATCATAGCATTTATTACAAACAGGGGTCACATGACCCAACATTCATAGCAAACAAGCAACAAGCGGAAGCATTACATGTCTGAGTACAGACATCTACAAATGAAAAAGGCTGAAGAGCCTGACTATCTACAACATCTGATCAAGATCGTAGCTGAGGTACAAGCTACTTCTTGAAGCCCACGAGAACACTAGTAAGACCAAAGTCTCCGCTGCAAAAACATAATTAAAGCAACATGAGTACAAAGGTACTCAGCCAGACTTACATCAGATCCTATCATACATGCATTTGTATCAAGAGGGTAATGTGCGGTTTAGTTGCAGCAAGCTAGCTTTGACTCAGTGGCTATCCAGTTCTACGACTAAGAGAAACTTCTTTGAGGTGAGATGGCGC
This sequence comes from Triticum aestivum, assembly GCF_018294505.1. Lineage (NCBI taxonomy): Eukaryota > Viridiplantae > Streptophyta > Magnoliopsida > Poales > Poaceae > Triticum > Triticum aestivum. The sequence continues at coordinate 229,651,411 of NC_057795.1, forward strand.
ACAGGAGTCCACTAATCACCACACAATACACTACTATGGATTCATCCCCGTCTCCCTACGAGAAGGCCATCCACAGCACTCACACTTGTCTTGAGCATTTTAGGGCATCCACTTCAAGTTGTCTATGTACCACATAAGCATCCAATAAGTCCATAACCGTGGACCCGGCTATTCGAATAGATCATGTTAACCCTGCAGGGGTGTACTTATTCACACACGCTCTTGCCACTTACCGCCATGTACACGTCATGTATCTCGGCAACCTTCAAGCAGAAGCCTGGCGAGGGTGTCGGCCACGACCTGACTAACCACACAAGACTCTAGTCCAGGTTTATTGCCTCTTCAGGTTCCATCCGCAAGGAGATCTGGCCGGGGTGTCTCTCACGGCCCCAAACGATGTGAGCTGGTTTCCCAAGCCCACCATCCGGGTGCCACCTGGTATACCGTGCCACTATGCCTAGTCTGTCCCAAGCCCACCTGGTCGGGTGCCACTTGGTAGACTACTAACACTACCTACAAACACCAGAGACTAATTGCAACTCCTGGACAGAGATCAAGTTGGTTAATAAGTCGAGAGGGGCACTTTAGCATTCCAATGTGTGGTAGTAGCTAGTCATTGGACAACATACACAGAACTCAGTGCTTAAGGACGATTCCCGTGAGACAACCCACCATGTACTCCTACATGGCCTCTCACCGCTACCTTTACCAAATCGTGTTCACACACTTCACTCTCAGCATGAGAACATAGAGCACTGCACTCCAATTCATTCCCAATGAATCAGACCTGACACACTCTAAGCAATAGCAGGCATGGCATGGTAGGAACACAACAATGGCTTCAATCAACTCCTACACATGCTAGTGGGTTTCAACTATTTACTGTGGCCATGACAGGTCATGCAGAGGAATGGGTTCAGCTACCGCAGCATAAAGTAGCAACTGAATCATTGTTGTCCTAATGCAATAACTGAGAGCAGGAGCGAGAGAGTAGGATTGTATCGGAATGAACAAGGGGGTTTGCTTGCCTGGTAGATCAAGAAGGAAGGCACTGCTCCTCAGACAGGTACTCTCGAGCACTCTCCGGAGCAGGACCTATCGAGAAGGAACGGTGTCGACAATCAAAACACAAGCATATGCAACAATATCATGCATGATCATGGCATGTAGATGTGATGTTGTTTGAGCTAATGCAGCTAGCATCCTGTTTGAATGAAGTCCATTTGAACCAAGGGTTCAAATGCAGCTCCAAACTTAAAATTTATAAATGCCATATTAGTGTTTCACTTATACAGTAGGTATAAGTTGGTTTGTCATGCATGAAACTAGTACAGATGGATAGATTGAATTTTTTTGATAATTTTTCATATATAAATTATTTCAATCTGAGCTACGGTTGAATTTCTATGATTTTTTGAAGTTTTGCTAATTTTGTGGAATTTCCTGATTAATTTAAATCTAGAAAATAAATAATTGCGTCAGCACTGCATCATGCTTGCATCAGCAAGTCAACAACGCTGACTGGTCAAACCTGATGTGTGGGGTCCACACGTCAGTGACACGGGTTAAACAGGGGGGGTTAGTTTTATCTTAATTAAAGGATTAGTGGCAATGGGCCCACTGTCAGTGTCTTAGGGGTTTAGTTAGGTTAGTTGGTGATTAGCTTAAGCTAATCACCTGACGGTGGGGTCCACCTGTCAAGCCGGCGAGGTCAAACGGGTCAAAACCACAGGCGTTTAGCCGCCGGCGAGGCCGAACGCAGCGGAGGGGCTCGAGAACGTCGCTCCGGCGACCATTTAGGCGACGGAGACCACGGACGAGGAGCCCAGGCTCGCGCGCATCCAGTGGGACACGCGGGAGACCATGGGGGTGCCGGAGCTCGCCGGAGCAAAGCTCGCGGCGGCGATCGGAGCTCGACTCGAGCGGCAGAGGGGCTAGAGGGCGCCAGAAGAGCAAGGGAGAGGGGGGGTTCGGCGGCGGGGCTCATAGCGGTCTCGATGGTGTTGTCAGCGAGCTCGGGGAAGGCCGGACGGTGGCGTGGCGGTGATGACGATCTCTGGCGGCTGGAGATGAAGATGGCGATGTTGACGGCGTTCCAGGGCACCCGACATTGCATCGCTCGGTGGAGAGGACGAGGAAGTCGCGGTGGTTCTTCTGTGCTCAGCGGCAGGGCAAGGGGTGGCTGGTGGCCGCGGCAACGGTGAGCGGCGGTGACGATGGCACTCGGGTGTGTGAGAGAGGGACCACCAGGGGAGAGGGGAAGGACGAGAGGGTGAGGAAGAGAGCCAGAGAGGTGCGTGGCGCCACCCGAAGAAGCCAGGTGAGGCGGCAAGCAGGAGGTGGCCGGGCGTGCGCCGGCGTGCGTCGGCCACGCGCCCATCCTCCTGGCAAGGAGGAAGACGACAGGGGAGGGGGCCAGGTGGGCTGGGCTGGCTACAGTGCTGGGCCGCACAGGGAGGTAAGTGCATATGGGTTTTCTTTTGTTTTTTTCCTATTTTGTTTCTGTTTTCTATTTTCTGACATTTGTTTTGATTTATTAATAATACTAAATCATTTTATTTACTTCTGTCAATTTTTGTAGGAACTAGTTGGACTGCTCCAAAACTCCTCACCAATTAACAGAATTTTTGGACATATATTATATATATAACAAATATATATTCAAAGCAATTAATTACCGGGTTAATTCCAAATGCCCAAAATAAATACTTATGAGCTCTTAAAAATATTGGTTTGATTTTTATCTCTGTCCATTATTTTCAGAGAGCAACATGAGCATTTTCTTGGACCTTTTTGGAGCACTTCTTATTAGGGTTTCATAAATCCCCATTTCATATTTAAATGGAATTTAAACATGATGCACACATGACTAGCTAGTCTAGGTCATACCAGAACTAGGGATGTGACAGATGTGAAGAAAATAATCTTGTCTTTAATTGGGAGAAGTGTCACTTTATGGTGAACAAACGTATAGTGCTTGGGCATACAATATCTGAATGAGGTATTGAAGTAGATAAAGCTGAAGTTGATGCAATTGAGAAAATGCCATGTCCTAAAGATATTAAAGGTATAAGAAGTTTCTTTGGTCATGCTGGTTTTTATAGGAGATTCATTAAAGACTTCTCTAAAATTTCTAGGCCTCTTACTAATCTCTCGCAAAAAGATGTTCCATTTGTTTTTGATGATTATTGCATAGAAGCCTTTGAAATACTTAAGAAAGCCTTAATCTCTGCACCAATTTTTCAACCACCTGATTGGAACCTACCTTTTGAAATGATGTGTGATGCTAGTGATTACGTTGTTGGCGATGTTCTAGGACAAAGGGTTGATATGAAATTGAATGTTACTCGTTATGCTAGTAAAACTCTAGACAATGCTCAAAAAAATTATGCTATCACTTGATGACCCACAAGTATAGGGGATCAATCGTAGTCCTTTTGATAAGTAAGAGTGTCAAACCCAATGAGGAGCAGAAGGAAATGACAAGTGGTATTCGGCAAGGTATTTTCTGCAAGCACTGAAATTGTCGGTAACGGGTAGTTTGATAGCAAAATAATTTGTAACGAGCAAGTACCGGTAACGGTAAATAAAGTTCAGCAAGGTAGCCCAATCCTTTTGTGGCAAAGGACAGGCCAAGACGATTTTTTGTAATAAGCAAAATGTTCTTGAGGGTACATGGGAATTTCATCTAGTCACTTTCATCGTGTTGGTTTGATTCGTGTTCGCTAGGTGGACCGGTGCTTAGGTGTTGTTCTTACTTGAACAAACATTCCACTTATGATTAACCCCCTCGCAAGCATCCGCAACTACGAGAAATGTATTAAGATAAAATCCAACCATAGAATTAAACTTTTGGATCCAAATCGGCCCCTTACAAAGTAGCACATAAATTAGGGTTTAAGCTTCTGTCACTCTAGCAACCCATCATCTAATAACTACTCCACAATGCATTCTCTTAGGCCCAAATATGGTGAAGTGCCATGTAGTCGACGTTCACATGACACCACTAAGGGAATCACAACATGCATATCATTAAAATATCAAACACATATCAAGTTCACATGATTACTTGTAACAAGATTTCTCCCGTGACCTCAAGAACAAAAGTAACTACTCACAAATGATAATCATGCTCAAGATCAGAGGGGTATTAAATAGCATAATAGATCTGAACATATAACCTTCCACCAAATAAACCATATAGTAATCAACTACAAGACGTAATCAACAATACTAGTCACCCACAAGCACCAATCTAAGGTTCTGGTACAAAGATTGAACATAAGAGTTAACTAGGGTTTGACAGGAGATGGTGTTGTTGAAGATGTCGATGGATATTGCTCTCCCAAAGATGGGAGAGTTGTTGGTGATGACGATGACGATGATTCCCCCCCTCTCATCCGGGAGGGAAGTTCCCCCGGCGAAATCGCTCCACCGGAGGGCAAAAGTGCTCCTGCCCAAGTTCCACCTCGAGATGGTGGCGCTTCGTCCCCAAAGTCATCTCCTTATTTTTTTCTAGGTCAAAATGACTTATATACCAGAAGATGGGCACCGGAGGTGGGCCAAGGAGGGCACAACCCATCAGGGCCCGCCTGGGCTCCCTGGAGCGCCCAGGTGGGTTGTGCCCACCTGGTGGGCCCCCTTTGGTAGTTATTTGCTCCAAGGTTCTTCATATATTGCAAAATAATTCTCCATAAATTTTCAGCTCATTTGGAGATGTGCAGAATAGGTAACTCTGACGTAGCTTTTCCAGGTCCAGAATTCCAGCTGCCGGCATTCTCCCTCTTTGTGTAAACCTTGCATATTATGAGAGAAAAGACATTAGAAATACTCCAAAAGGCACTATTATGCAAAAAAAACGTTATAAATAACTTTAGGAGAACATGATGCAAAATGGACGGATCAACTCCCCCAAGCTTAGACCTTGTTTGTCCTCAAGCAAAAACCAAAATCGAAAAACATGTCTACATGCTTAGAGAGAGAGGTGTCGATAAAAACAAAATACAGACATAGAAGCATCATGTATATTATTATAACAACAACAAACTTTATCATATGACTTTATCACATAATTTTTTTTCATATAACTTTTATCATATAACTTCTCATGAGCAAGTAACAATTCATCACAACATTGAAGTATAAAGCATAAACTTATTGAAAACCAACAAACTATGTTCTCAGTCAACTTTGCAACTACAATTCATCATATTTTCAAGAAGGGTCATGTAATGGAGCCTTTAGGCAAGTCCACATACTCAACCATCATTTAATCTTAAAAGATTGTTAACATTCACAACATACCCATGAACAAAAAGTTTCAACCAGACACATAGAAAGATAGAGGCTTAGTTTCGCCTCCCAACATATTCACCTCAAGGGTGATGTCAACAATAATAACTCATTTCTACTCATATCCAACTGGATATATGTGCCTAGATCTTTCCTCACCACATGATGCTTGCTAAAAGAGAAAAATAAAAAGGAATAGAGAGAAAAACTTTGACTCTTGCATGAAAGTAAATACATAAAAGTAAAAGATAGGCCCTTCGTAGAGGGAAGCAGAGGTTGCCATGTGCTTTTTGTTTGTATGCTCAATCCCTTAGTGCAAAAGAACATCACGTTATATTGCCCCTTGTGATAGCAACCTTTATTAAGCAGTCTATCGCTTTTATTATTTTTCCATCACAAGTTCGTACAAGGCTCAATTTTCTCTTACACTAAATGATCTAACACATTTAGAAGTAATTTTTATTTCCTTTTGCACCGATGACAACTTACTCGAAGGATCTTACTCAATCCATGGGTAGGTATGGTGGACTCTCAAAATAAGATTTGGGTTAAGGGTTTTTGGATGCACGAGTAGTATCTCTGCTTAGTGAGAAAATTTTGGTTAGAAAAGATATCGAGCAAGCACCACATGTTAAAGGATCTATGACAATGTAGCTTCTATGTGAATATGAACAAACATAAATCATTATGTTGTCTTCCTTGTCCAACGTCAACTATTTTGACACAATATAATTAATGGGGGCTCACAATCATATAAGATTTCCAAGGTAGTGTATTTGCGTGCAAATCTTCTCTTCCCTTATTAATTCTTTGATGAATTGCATCATTGACCAATGATATGTTTGTCAATCTCCAATAAATTTTACCAATTATACTTTTCCTTATGTCATGTTATTACTTACCATAAGATTAGCATATGATCTTTTTCATTTATTTCCCTTTCTTTTTATTGAAACATAAAAGTAAGGAAAGCAAAAAACATAAGCTAAACTTTATTATATATCTCGAACACGACTACATAGATAGATCACTAAGAAAGCACTCGAAAAGAAAGGATCAAACTAAACTCAAATTCAACTAAATCATAGGGTAACTAAAACATCAAACTAAAATAGATAAAAGCAAAGGTAGTGGTGGTGATACGATACCGGGACACCTCCCCCAAGCTTGCCACCAGCCAAGGGGAGTGTCCATACCATGAACTCAAGTCTCCTTTGGTGATGAAGAGGGTGGAGGTGGTGATGTAGTAGTAGCTTTACACTTCAAGCTCAAAAGATATTCCAATCTACGAATGATGCTCCGGAGGGCAATGACATGTTCTTGCAATAGAATATTTTCACGAGTAAGATATTTGTTTTGCACACGAACCGTTTCGATGATCCGAAAAGCTTCAATCTCAGTGGGGGTAAGATGATCATAGTAATGTTTAAGGATATCTTCTTCTGCTGCTGCTACTGGAACGGTTTGCCCTACTACTAGGGCTTGATCTCCTGCAGCTTCCTTGGCCTTGTCACCTTGATGGTTTCCTCTGGTGCCTCTCTCTTCAGTTCTATCTTCATCAACCAAGCATCCTCTTATACTTTGTTGGAAGAGGGGGAAGACATGATGCCTGTCTCGATGAATCTGACAGAAAAACAGCAAGAAAGAAGAACAGAAGATTTCTCCGCAATATGGTGTTCAATACGTTCGGGGGGTATATAAAGATTTTTTTATCTTCGTAAACAAGCAAACGGGATGAAAACGGAGTCTGGAAGGCACCCGAGGTGGGCACAACCCACCTAGGCGCGCCTGGCTGCCACGCGCGCCCTGGTGTCTTGTGCCCACTAGGGTTGCCTTCCTGGTTGATTCTTATTTTCCTAATTTTTAAAATATTCCAAACCTGACATAAAATATTTTTACGGATTTTTTGAAGTTCATTTACTTACCGTATCACGTACCTCCTCTTTTTTCATGATTCTGGAGTGTTCCGAAAGGTTTCCTTTTTGTGTTCTTCTGGTGTCATGGCTTGAATAATATTGCTTTCAACATTAATAGCCGTACCTGAGATATAATGTTTAATTATTTGCCCACTAACCACCTTCGGGTTAGTACCTTCGGCATTATTTATTTTAATATCTCCAAAGCGATAAACCTCCTTGATGATATATGGTCCTTCCCATTTAGAGAGAAGTTTTCCTGCAAAGAATCTAAAATGAGAGTTGTACAAAAGAACATATTCACCAACTTTGAATTCCCGCTTTTGGATTCTTTTGTCATGCCATCCTTTAACTTTTTCTTTGAATAACTTGGTATTTTCATAGGCTTGAGTTCTCCATTCATCTAGTGAGCTAATATCAAATAACCTCTTTTCACCGGCAAGTTTGAAATCATAGTTGAGTTCTTTAATCACCCAATATGTTTTATGTTCTAACTCAAGAGGCAAATGACAAGCTTTTCTGTAAACCATTTTATAAGGAGACATACCCATAGGATTTTTATATTTTGTTCTATAGGCCCAAAGTGCATCATACAATTTTTTAGACCAATTCTTTCGGGACCTATTAAAAGTTTTTTGTAATACTAGTTTTATTTCTCTATTGCTAAATTCAACTTGACCACTAGATTTAGGATGATAAGGTGATGCAATTCTATGGTTAACATCATATTTAGCAAGCATTTTACGAAAACCTCCATGAATAAAGTGTGAACCACCACCAGTCATTAAATATCTAGGGACTCTAAACCTTGGGAAAATAACTTCTTCAAGCATTTTAATGGAAGTGTTGTGATTGGCACTAGTAGTTGGAATAGCTTCTACCCACTTAGTGACATAATAAAAAGCAACCAAAATATGTGTATGCCCATTAGAGGAAGGAAAAGGTCCCATATAATCAAAACCCCAAACGTCAAATGGTTCAACAGTAAGTGAATAATTCATAGGAATTTCTTGATGCTTACCGACATTACCAATTCTTTGGCATTCATCACAAGATAAAACAAACTTACGGGCATCCTTGAAGAGAGTAGGCCAATAAAAACTAGATTCACTACAAAAAATACACTTCCGTGATGATACGTGTTTGTCACAGTAGGTCATGTTTTCTGTCATGCATGTACATCCATGACGACTTTATGACAGAATCATGATAGTCATACATGTGCTGTCGTAGAAGTGTTCCATAACATTACCAAAATTATCATCACGGAAGTGTCCACTTCCATGATGATAAATCGTGCGTCATAGAAGTGCTTTCATCAAGGGTGACTGACATGTGGCATCCACCATAACGGCTCGCCGTTAAGCTATCGGGTCCAGTTTTGGATCCGATAACCCGTTAACAGCCCTGACCAATGGGGATTTTCCACGTGTGAAATCATCATTGGCTGGAGGAAACATGTGTCAGCTTACCGTTGGGATAGATGTCTTCCACTCATTGGACCGAAGGAGCCTATGATACGTTGACACGTGGCTCGGCCCAATAGAGGCCCATTCCTGTGAAAAGGTCAGACCATTTGACTTGGTCAAAAGGTGGCGGCCCGGCCCACGGAAAGCCTGTTAACGGCTTGTTCGCATATAGCCCATTTACAGCCCGCTAACCCAGGGTCCATTACGACCTATCCGAATTAGGCCCAATAGAGTCATTTGGGTCGTCCAATATGATTCCAACCTGTTTTAACTGCTGGCCCATGCATGGCCCATGAAGTCTTTCGGCCCATATGAGGCCCTTTGTAACTCTTGGCCCATTAACGGCCCGTGGTGAAACTGGCTCGTAATGAACAGTGTATCACTTTATACCCATTAACGGCCCATTATTCCATTGGGTCGTCTCCAGCCCATGTTATCTTTCGGTCTTCTCAGGGCCCATTTATTCTTGGGCTCATTTCCAGCATTTGTTTACTTACGGCCCTTTACTCTCATTTTCTTCTTGTGGGCCAAATCAGCTCGTGGTTATAGTCGACCCGTTTGTGGCCCGTTAATACGTTGGGCCGTTTTTATAGCGTGATCAAATACAGCTGATTAATGATGGCCCGCTATGGTCGGCCCATGAACAGACGATTCCAACTCTAGCCGTTTACGGCCATAGTGTGGTCTGTTAATGGCCTGTGTTTAGCCAATTGATCATACAACACATAGAAGGCCCATTGATGATACGGCTCGTAGAAGGCCCATTGTGTCTAGAGCCTGTAGAAGGCCCATTGTTTCTACGACCCTTAGAAGGCCCATTGTTTCTATGGCCCGTAAGAGGCCCATGGTAACTACAGTAACTATGTAGCCCATGGTTATTGTGGCCTAGTTTTAAAAAATAGGTTATTGCGGCCACTAGCAAACCATGGAAAAAGAACTGCACTGACTACAAGAAAAAAAAATAAACAAGACAATAAGGAAATAAATAAGCAAGCAACTTACGCTAGGCTATCACAGCTATTACACATATTACATCCACTAGGCATCAAAGGTCGCCACCAGTGCATATTAAACGCCCCGACAAAGAATATACAAAACTGAGAGAACTTCAGAAGGCACTAGGTCTGGCCAGGACGGGCCCCGCAAGCAGCCGAACAAGTTGATGAGACCTCAGTTGTATCAACGATAGATGCTTCATCCCTAGCTGTATGGCGCCATAGTGCGCAAGGCAGTCCTCTGACATCTTCATTACATCTTTGACTTCAAGTCGGAGCTGAGCTGAAGCAAGCCTTTCCGCTTTAAGTTGAGATTGAAGAAGTCGAACCGATTGAGGCAGCAACTACACAAAGGTTGTCTGACACCTGCTGGTGAGTAGCTTCAACTCACTGTCTTCATCAAGACGGGACCTTGGGGTCATCTCGTTGTCCTCGATGGTTTGGCTCACTATCTTCCCTGAAGTTCTGCCTGGCATAAGAGATACGACTCTAAAAGAGAAACAAGGAGACACGTAACAGGTTTCACAATTATATAAGCAAATAAATGGATCTATTCTGCATAAGGAACATGTTTTTACAACTACAATTTAAAACTAGTAGTTGCTGCAAACATCCAATGAGATGTAAACAGCAAAGTAAACAATAGTGGAAGAAATGATGCCTATCCAAATCTATACTAGAACAAAGTTTGAAAGCTTGAGAAGGATGAACTTACATTACATGTTAACACGGGCGGGACAAAGCCCTTCTCCGTGTTGAAGGAAGGATAATTCAATAAATTCCCCAAAGAAAATTCGTTATAAGCGTTGCCATTATTCATTTTGCAAAGAGTAAATATAGATCAAATAATATTGGAAGAAACAAATGATAATGAAGCTCAGGTGCAGACTGATGATACATAATCAAATAGCAATTAATTAAGTACAACGTTACAAGGCAAAAGGTACTGACAAGAGGAATGCAGAGCCCGGTATTGTTGTGAGATCCTATGATCCTTTGAGCGAGGAGATTCATCTGAAATTAGTTTTCATACAAGAGAGAAGGTAAGGCACATGCAGAAATTTAGGAGTTCAAATTTTGAATTGATATCATAGACAGTACCTGACACTGGGCTCTCAGTAGTTCTAATAGGGGTTTGGCCAGTGGAGTAGGGGTAAAGTGTGGTACAGTTGGGCATGTGTTTTTGTGGCTGTTGATCTATCTGATTTAAAAGGTATCACTACCTTTTCCAAATACCTAGTTTGTACTCCTTGTGGATCTGCACTCACCCTCTTCCTTTTGGACATCTATTACGAAAGAACAACATTTGACTGGAATAACATAGTATGACGACACATGGAATAGGTACAGAAAATGGATAGGTATGGCATATACTCATATATGATGCTTGAACTAAGTAGATGGTGTAACAAAGTAGAAGTAATGCAAGAGGTCGGATGCAAAATATGTGCGACCAATACAACCTTGCCAAGTTAGAGCAAGCACCTTGGTGGGTGAATAAGATAGCCCATCCTCCACCATGCCAAGTTTGTTAGCCAGTGGATTGTTCCGCAATATTCCTCTCGTGCGCCCATTCTCATATTCATTTTGATAATGTTCAATACCTGACATGCATGAAAACATAAAAACAAGTGAGATTATCTTTGTAGTGCAGAAGTGATTCTCATCCAATACTGCCTCCGTGTAAACCCCTTTGTGCTATCTCTGCAATTCTTCTAAGAGATGCCATGCATGCTGTAATTTGGTGTGTGCATTAATATAATGTGGCCTACTACTCAAAATATGATAGCTCCAGAAGTGATGACACTTCGCAGATGACAGCTTCAACATATAATAAAGAAGAACAAGTTGACTTGACCTAACAGATTCAAAATATACTAAGGGAGAACAACTCGACCTGGCCAGTCGACCACAAGAGAAGAGGATCATCTTAAAGAAGAGTAGAAGAGCAAGAAGATTGAATATATTACACGTATTTCTATACAATGTCGGTTGGCCACCCATGATGAACCAGAGCGCATAGAGAAATACTATTCCTTCCGGTCTCTCCATATGTGGTTCACATGCATTTCAAAACTAAAGTAGGAACATTTAGCTGACCAATTAAACATCTCTTAGTTTTACTAATATCAGCATAATATCATATTTGAATTTGTACAACTAAGCTTGTTTAGCTCGATGGGTGGAGCAGTGCTATTACGGCACGAACCACGTAGGCTGATCGTGGTCATCATAAAATGGTGAAACCATAAGCATGATGAGTATAGTGTTGACCATGGCAGTGGGATGGCAGATCTGAAGCTGCAAACCGCGCAAAGGGTAGTTAGCAACCGATGTTTGCTTTGAAATAACAACTAAGCTTCGGTATGCACAAGAAAGTACAGTCAACAAGTTACAAAGAAATGCAGTTCTGCTGTCTCTCAATATGTCGCGACATGCATTTGGAAACTCAAGTGGGACCTTTAGCTAACCAATTAAATGTGTCTGTGAACTAATATGAGTATCATATCACAATCATATTTGAATAACTAAGCTTTGGAATTTTGAGTGTTGTGTTGTTTAGCGTGAAGGGTGGAGTAATGCTAGTACGACAGAAAGCACCTACGTAGATCATAGTAGAGTATATAAAAGGGGAAAACCCTAAGCATCAAGAGTAAAATCAGGAAAGTGGGACTAGCTGGACCAGTGGGTGGCGCACATGCTTTTTGAAACGAATATAGGAACACCAGGTGACCAATTAAACATTCTCTGTTTTAGTGATATGAGCATCATATCAGATTTGTATTTCAACATGTAAGCTTTGGGTTGAGGTCTTGAGGAGCAGTCCTAGCACGAAACGAAGCACCTACGGTGATGGTAGTGAATATAAAGGGGGGAAATCATAAGCTTTACAACTATAGTGATCGTGCCATGACGGATCTGAAGGTGCAAACCGGACAAAGCTACTTCGCAACCAATGTTTGCTTTCAACTAGCCACTACAATTTGGTACAGACAAGAAAAGTACAGTAAATAATTTATGATCTATTTTTCCGGGTGAGATCAATAATTTAAGCACATATGGAAGAGTACCACCTCTCTTGCAATGCCGTGTACGCCTCTGTTGATATGTTGAGGGTGTTGTTGGGTGCGATGGTTGTCGGCAGCGGGGAAGAAGACTTTAGATGGCAGACGGCCAGGTCAGGGGGAAAATCATGTTGCCATGGACGAGGCGGTCGTAGGAGTGGCAACAGCAAGGTGGACGATAGCGTTGATGAAGCGAGAGGGCACAATGAAAGGATCCTGGTCCGGCACCGTGGATGAGAGACGTCCATCTCTTGCAGTGGACGACGGGGTAGGGGTAGCGGCTCCGGGAAGGTGGAGGATGGGGTGGCGGACGGAGGAGGCTGGCCGCAGTGGGGAGGTTGTCGTGGCGCCGATGGTGTATGAATGGGGAAATGGAGGGGGAGGGAGATCTCAAACTTTGGGACGCGCTTGTCTGAAATGTGGGAAAGTTACGAACTTATCCCCCGTTTGAAATTTCGGACATCACGTCGGTTGGGGATAGGAAGGTAATCTCGCATCTCCCAAATATTTGCCGGTAACGATTTCGGGTGAGGAGAGGGTGTTTTGCCGCCCACGGTTGGCGTCCACGGTGCATGAACGGGGCTGACATGTAGGGCGGTTGTGTCATGTCTGAGGGAAGTTACACATCTGCCCCTATTTAAAATATTAGCCTACATCGATTTCGGACAAGGAGAGTTTGTTATGCCGCCCACTGTGTATGAATGAGGAAATGGAGGGAGAGACGCATGTCTTTCGGACGAGCTTGAATCAAATGTGTTTTGCTCCCACGTTTGGCACCCACCATGTCTGAATGGGCTCAGAGGTCGTCGTGTCACGTCTAATTCAAGTTACTAGTCTACCCGTATCGACAGCAGTGTAAATCCGGTCGATAAGGATGTCAAGTGTCATGGGTAGACAGTAATTTCCATCTCGCAAACACTTGCTTCGGGCAGCCCACAAATTATAGTGGGTGTTTAGCCACTTCGTTCAAAACTTGGGAGAATTAGCATTCACGTTTGCCCTGGGCCCTGGCAACTAAATTCAAATCCAATTTGTATTCAATTACAAATATCCACAGAAAATTCTATGTTTTGTTATTTATTTCTTCAAAACCACAACAAAGATTTATTCACCTTTATATATGATTATGATTTAGAAATGTCGTGATCTTCGAATTCAGTAGGTTGGATACACTTTAAGTCAAACAGTTATTTCATCCAATACAATATTCTCACACGAAAAACAGTTCACCTTATGTCAATCATACAAGTACTGAGGATTACCTCGCCTAAAAAACGGATCATTACAACACATGGACAACATAGGGGGTCTTACAACATAATCCATTCAGAGACATGACACAACATGCAAGTACAATAATCTAATTACAATTTCAACTGGTATCTAAAGAAGAACCGGGATTACCCTAGGCTTCAGATAGCAGAAACAGTAAGACCTCCTCCGTCTTCAAATGCAACATTCTTACTTCCTCCAATTCTTGGGTTTCTTGCATAATGTGTGCCGCTAATATATAATTTCCAGCCTCAAGATCAAGGTTACCTCATTCATGGCAGCCACACCATCTCTTTCTGCCTCTAGTAGAGCCTCAAGAACTATAATATATGTGCTCAGACTGCTCTCCGGCGGTGTTGCCTCTGAACTGCTACCATTTGCTAACATGGAAGGCGCACTGCTTCCACAAATAGATTTTGGGGTTGTACATTGTGTCCTAGTGTGAACGGCATCCTGAAAGGTTTCCGCTGGACATAAGTAAGAGATAGTTATCGCATGATCCAGACAGTAAGCTTACATGGTAAACAACATACGAATTATTGATGAGCATGGAAAGCTATATTTAAATGGTTCGAAGCAGCATCAGCCGAAAAGAAATTAAAATGGTGAGATGAAGCTAGGGATGTATGTGGCAAATAAATGACATCTGCCAGTCCCATCTAGTTAGTTTTTGCTAGCTCCCTAGTTCATTTTCCTCAAAAAACAAAAACTCTTTTGAACTATCATACCACTAGTGGACTTTAATCGGGATTAAACAGGACCCAGTTGACATCCCTAGTTGAAAGGGAGTGTACCACTTCTATATTTAAGTTGCCAAGGCATCTAAGCAGTTGAAATAATCTGAGAAAGCACTTAACAGTGTGGCCTCATATAAACTATGAAGACAGTCTTGTGATGAAGTTCAGAGGAAAAGTTAAGGACTCAAATGAACTAGGCATGCATTTCTTTATGATAGTACAGCAGGCCCTGCTGACATATTGGCTGACTCAGGTATAGCATAACAAGTAACAAACAAGCATTTGAGTCAAGCAATGCAGCAAAGCAGACAACTGAACTATTTGTAGTTCTGTAGGATTACAGGTTGAGAGCACAAGCCAAGAAAGCAGCCCACTCGCATTACATTTCACATGTACTAAAACACACTAGCTTACCATATGTTGATGTGAAGCCTCGCTGCTGTTGCAATGTTCTTTGAAGATATCGTCAGCATCTCATGGTTGCAAATCTAGTTGTTGTAGTTTATTCTGCACCCTCTATTTAGGTAAAATTAATTTTAATCGCATGCACTGGTTCGAATTGATCATTAATCATTCATCTAAACTAATGAAGAAGGGTGTGTGCATACACGCAACATATCAGCTTCCCTCTATTTTTATGCTTGTTCGAGGTGCAAATCCCAAAGAACAAATATTTTGCTTGATGGGGTTGGCAGCTCCATAATTAATAGAAGCATCAAATTAGTCATGCAACTTGGGAAGATCAAGAACAGATAAAAAAGTAATGAACAGAGGCTCGGAGCAGTGATATAATAGCTAGCATCAGAAAATGTAGGGTAAAACGAACAAAAAGCAGCGGAACCACATGCTAGTTTGCTGATGTGTAATTAAGCATAGAGAACATGAAGCAGTCTGATGGAACCAACAGGTGGCATCAGAACAACACCATTATCATAAATATAGCATGCAAGAAGTAAAATAGTAGGCTGTGATATCAAGGAAGTACAGTAATACTTTGGACAAAACTAAAGCATATTAACTATATGTGCACTGGAATGTAATTTATGTAGTGACCACGATCCCAATGGACCGAAGTCTCTGTGCTTAAGTGTCATTCCTGGATCGGTAATGCTGACACACACAGTACTCGAGGAATTATAGCAGAGTTCAATCACACACTTATTACATCAAGGTCCTCGTAAAGAGTATTATTACACAAATAATATGGCTGAAGGCCATCTAAACTAAGTAACTGCGGAAGCTTCGAAGGTAAATGAGTCCATCAACTCCAACAGCATAGCTGAGTGCATGACAATGACCTATCGCACCTTATTCATTGTCTGAGTAGTCTACAACATAAGACATTGCAACCGTGTAGGTCAGCACATTGAATATGCGGGCAGAGTTACACTGTAAAGCAATGAATGCAAGAACTGTATCTACATGCAATATTTGGCTGGTGGATTCTCTAAGTTTAAGATTTTGCATAAAGCTAATTTTTTCCTACATCAAAGGAATAAATTTTATTTGCTACTCCCAAGTTGTACCAATATTTGAGAAGGTTCCTCCAACTCAAATCCAAATTAAACAAGTATCATCATTAAACCCAATTCAATTAATTTAAAGAGTGATGAGACCAACAATAATATCCAATTCCAGATACTCAAGATGTCCAAAGCCGAGGACACGGCTAACCTGATTAGTTTATACACTCTGCAGAGGTTGTGCACTTTTCCCCCACAAGACTCGACCGCATCCATGATCGGAAGATCAAGACATAGTCTTTTTGAAGCATTAACTCTCTACTCCGGGCAGACTGGTACACCTACTTTCCCCTACATCTGCTAGTCCACCTCTTTGAGAGCTCATACAACTTACTCAACTATGCCAAAGCCCATAATGGCTTATGGCTGCAAACGGAAGTTTCTAGGCATGAAATATCATATGATCCCTTTGAGCCTGGGTGGCGAACTAAGGAAAAATCACATGGGTACTCCAGGATTTCCCAAACGGATAAAAACTGATTCTCTAGGTGCCCCAACCAATCCACCCAGATGTATATTAAAGTTGCCACCTTAATGTTATCCATGATTAATAACTCTCATAACTTCCATGTGTATCATGATCCAATCCCCGTCTACGAGCATATCTAAGAAATAATAGAGCATAATGTATATTCCTGGGGTGATCAAAAGGTATTAGGTTCATACCTCAAGTACTAGAACCAAACCACATGTTCCCAATCCTACTCATGCAAATATTTGAGGGCATAACTAATGCATAGTAAAAACTGGGTATAGAAGAGTATGATCAAAGTGTAACTTGCCTTGCTGACGATCTGCAAACTCTAGGGATTCGTATGTAACGCCCCAGTTATACTTTCCATATTTGTATCCAACTCTTGCCGTCTCCGGCGCTAAGTTATATTTATTTCTCGGGTTTGGGTCTTTGTCTTCGTGTGTGTTGTTTTCGTTTTCATGCATCTCATATCAGGTCATCACGTGCATTGCATTTGCATACATGTTCACCTCATGCATTCGAGCATTTTCCCCGTTGTCCGTTTTGCATTCCGGCGTTTCGTTCTCCTCCGGTGGTCATTTCTACCTTTCTTTCTTGTGTGGGGTTTAAACATTTCCGGATTGGACCGAGTCTTGCCAAGCGGTCTTGGTTTACTACCGGTAGACCGCCTGTCAAGTTTCGGGTCATTTGGACTTCGTTTGATACCCCAACGGTTAACCGAGGGACCGAAAAGGCCTCGTGTGTGTTGCAGCCCAACACCCCCCAAATTTGGCCCAAAACCCACCAAACTCTGCTCCATGTCCTAGAGCGTTCGATCACGATCGTGTGGGCGAAAACCGCACCTCATTTGGACTCTCCTAGCTCCCTCTATGCCTATATATACACCCCTCCGTTTTCGGATCTCTCCCTCTCCCCGAAACCCTAAAAAAAAAAAGATTTCCTTCCTCCGCCGCCGACGGACGTGTCCGGATCGGACCGGACACCGTCCGCCCCGCCGCCGCCAGCCAACCGCGAGCCGCCAAGTGGCGCCTCGGGTCCCCAGTTCACCGCCGACGCCCGGGGCCCGCCAGGCCCACGAAGGGCCCTCCCCGGCCCGCAGTCTCCCCGCCGCCTCCTCCTACGTCCGCCGCCGCCACCTCCGGCGCCGGTGGCCGCCGCCGCCGCGGGCCGCCGCGCCCCCGACCGGAGTTCGTCGCCGCGTCGCCGCGGGCCGCCGCGCCCGACCCCGCTCCGCCCCGCTGCCATCTCCGGTGGTCGCGGCTCCGCCACCGCCCGGCGCCGCCGTCCCGGCCACCGGACGCCGCCCCGCCGGCCGTCGTCCCCGCCTTCGCCGGCGTCGCCTCGGGAGGCGCGCCCCGACCCGGCTGCTACAGTGCCCGAACCCTAGATCTGAGATCTAAACCGAGGGTTGACTTTTTCCCTCTCCCTCTAATTTTTATGCATTCTTTGACTGCTTGTATCTCCGCAACCGAAACTCCGTTTTGGGCATATAATATATCAAAATCTTCGTCTCGACATGTACATCATTTCATTCCATTGCATAATTTGCATTTGAGGTCATCTTGATACCCAAAATGCTGTGAGAAGGAGGCTTCGTGAGTTAAATTGCAGATCCGTTAGTTCATCATGCACTTTTGTCATTTTTGCTATATTTAATTCGTGCATGATATGCCTGTGCCCCTTTGGGATGTTTTGTGAAGCATTTTGTCTTCTTTCCAGAGGTGCCACCCATGCATTTTTAGGATGTGTGTGTTGTCTTGTGCAAGCTTGCGAAGAGAGGTACCTGAGATTGCAGATTTCAGGGACTTAGTGATTTTCACTAAGTCTGGGATATTTTAGTTCATGATGCCATATGTCCAGCTTGTTTCCTAGTGATCCGTGCCTCTTTTGAGGATGATCAGTAAGGGAGTTTTGATATTTATGTCATGCTCTATCCATCCATGTCTTTGTTGGCATTTGTGGAGTGCTCTAGGTTGACTCAATCGAGCTCAACTTTTGCTTCGTTGTTAATCTGGGCAGATCGTCAACTTGTTTGCGATTTCGCCGATGCTACCGTTAGTGTTCCATGCATGCTATGCCTTCGTTCTTGCCATGTGTAGCTAGCACTTTGTGCCTTCTTGCTGGTTATATGCTTCCCTTGCCATGACTTGCACCGTAGTGAGTGCATCGAGCTCGTTTACATGCCTTCGTGAGTTAAATTTCAGTATGTCTCAGTTTTCACTAAGTCTGAAAACTGATTGTGTTCGAGCGATGTTCGTGAGCTCGGTAGAGTATTTTGTGAACCCTTTTGGCCCCAGGTCACTTTGGGTGTTTTTTAAAGCTTGTTGAGTAGCTCCATGCCATGTTCTTACTTGTCATGTTCAGGTTTTCTATCATGTTGTTTTGCTGCTCCGAAGAGGGCTTCGTGATCTGAAATTTCAGACTAGTGTTAATTTCACTAAGTCTGAAATCTGTTTTGCATTTGCGTTTTAGCCATGCTTGTTTGAACCTCTTAATGGATGAATTTGCCTGTGGCTCAGTGCTAGTGTTTTGTCGACCATCTTGTGTACTTCACTGCCATGTATTTTGTTTTCATGTTTGGTGGCTGTAGCATGTTCATTCCGTTGCATTTAGATGCCTACTTGCTGTAAGTCGCATACCGGTGTCGTATCTTAAAACGCTTGCCATTTCCAAACCGTAACTCCGATTCCAATGATCTTTATATCGTTTTCAAGCGATTTCATCCCCTCTATCCAGTGGCACACTTGGTTTTCCAAGTTGATGCCAGGTTCATGCATTTCCTGTCATATCTTGCATCTTGCATCCCGCATCGCATCCCGCATAGCATATCGTCATTTCATCGTATTGCTTGTTCTTGCCCGTGGTTGATTGTATCCTTGTTGCTTGTTTGTCTTGTTGGGTAGAGCCGGGAGACGAGTTTGCTACCGAGGAGCCCGTTGAGTTTGCTTGTGAGGATCCAGTCAACTCTGACAACTGTGCAGGCAAGATGATCATACCCTCGAAATCACTACTATCTTTGCTATGCTAGTCTGCTCGCTCTTTTGCTTTGCCACTGCTACGATGCCTACCTTTTGCTTGTCAGCCTCCCAATTGCCATGTTAAACCTCTAACCCACCATTGTCCTAGCAAACCGTTGATTGGCTATGTTACCGCTTTGCTCAGCCCTTCTTATAGCGTTGTTAGTTGCAGGTGAAGATTGGAGCCGTTCCTTGTTGGAACATTTATATTCTTGTTGGGATATCATTATATTGCTATGTTATCTTAATGCATCTATATACTTGGTAAAGGGTGGAAGGCTGGGCCTCTCGCCTAGTGTTTTGTTCCACTCTTGCCGCCCTAGTTTCCGTCATATCGGTGTTATGTTCCCGGATTGTGCGTCCCTTACGCGGTTGGGCTATAATGGGAACCCCTTGATAGTTCGCCTTGATTAAAGCTTTTCCAGCAATGCCCAACATTGGTTTTACCATTTGCCACCTAGCCTCTTTTTCCCTTGGGTTTCCGGAGCCCGAGGGTCATCTTATTTTAGCCCCCCACGGGCCAGTGCTCCTCTGAGTGTTGGTCCGAACTAGAGCCCTGTGCAGTGCCACCTCGGGGAAACTCAAGGTTTGGTTTTAGCTGTACGGATTGCTCATCTGAGTGTGCCCTGAGAAAGAGATATGTGCAGCTCCTATCGGGATTTGTCGGCACATTCGGGCGGTGTTGCTGGACTTGTTTTAACCTGTCGAATTATCTTGTTGTACCGAGATACCGAGTCTGATCGGTGTGTCTTGGGTGGAGGTCTATTCCTTCGTTGACCGTGAGAGCTTGTTATGGGCTAAGTTGGGACCCCCCCTGCAGGGATTGATCTTTCGAAAGCCGTGCCCGCGGTTATGGGCGGATGGGAATTTGTTAATGTCCGGTTGTAGATGACTTGAACTAAACTTAATTAAAATGAATCAACCGTGTGTGTTGCCGTGATGGCCCCTTCTCGGCGGAGTCCGGGAAGTGGACACGGCGTTGGAGTTATGCTTGCGCAGGATGTTCCTTTAGCTTCTCGCGCGTGCTTCGCCTTCTCTTCTCGCTCTCTTTTGCGCATAAGTTAGCCACCACATATACTAGTCGCTTGCTGCAGCTCCACTTATATTTGCCTTACCCATTCCTATGAGCTTAAATAGTCTTGATCGCGTGGGTGTGAGATTGCTGAGTCCCTGTGGCTCACAGATACTACAACTCCAGATGCAGGTCCAGGTGATTCCGCTCCAGTTGACGATTACGAGCTCAGGTGGGAGTTCGACGAGGACTCTCAGCGATACTACGTGTCCTTTCCAGATGATCAGTAGTGGTGCCTAGTTGGGGTTATCGATTCAGGACCTTGTCGCATGTTGGGGGTCTTTTCTATTTTGGCGCCGTAGTCGGGCCATGAGTGTTTGTTTGATGGATGTTATTTATGTACTCTGATGTGACGTGGCGAGTGTAAGCCAACTATGTCTTCTTCCCCTTTTATTATATTTATTACATGGGATGTTGTAATGATTGCCTGACTTGCGACATTGCTTTCAATGCGGTTATGCCTCAAAGTCGTGCCTCGACACGTGGGAGCTATAGCCGCATCGAGGGCGTTACAAGTTGGTAATCAGAGCCATCCCCGACCTTAGGAGCCCCATTGCTTGATCGTTTTTAGCAGCCGAGTTGTGTCTAGAAAAATGTTTTGAGTCCTTAGGAATTATATTTCGGAGAGCTTAGGAATTCTTTTTACTTCCCAGTCTCCTCATCGCTCTGGTAAGGCATCCTGGCGTAGAGTTTTGACTCTTCTCTTCTCAAATTTCACAAAAAAATTTTTTAGGATCACGCGAGTATCTTGGTTTTGTTCCGATGGTTTTGTGACGAGAACATTGTTCTTGGTGCCTCCTGTCTTTAGGGGTTGTGGCAGTGTCCCGGGGAGTTGAGCTCCGAGGTGTTGTCGTCACAATTTCATCGTTGCAATTCTGGTATACTTGAGATATGTTCGCCGACATCGAAAATCTCTTTTATGCAGTTCGTTGGTGAGATAACCTCGACGCCACCCAGTACTGGGGCGGGAGTTCGGGAGTATCGCCATAACTTGTATAACGGATGCTTTTCGAAGGTTGAGGTAGATGGTTTCCGAAGTTTTCCTGGTTATGTGTTGAAGGATGGATACAGCTGGATGTAGGATTTGCTAGTTTGGGTGAGATATTGTGCTTCCCCTGTATCCCCAACACCTGATTGCATAACCGGAAAGGTTCGGGAGTATCATAGGTGGGAATTCTAGTAGCTCTAGTTCTTCTTCCACGGATATTGGTTTGAGATTGGGATTTCTTACCGATTATTCGTTCTTGATCCGTACCTTGTTGATTTATTTCTATACCTTAATTCTTCGTGGCTTCTCAATTTATGGATATGTGATCATTTGAAGAGGAATGCATTCGTTCATTTTGTTCAGATGTGAAGACTATATGTTGCAATTTTCATTCCGTTGGATTCAGCTTCTGTATTGTTGTCTATCTATGTGCTAATGGTGGTCAACCTGTTCAGGATGGCTCCTCCAACGCGCACGACTCCGAATCCTAATCCGCCTCCACCTCCGCCTCCTCCGGAGGCATGGCAAGCTGTGATGGCCGCTACTAATGCAAACACACAGTTGATCATGCAAATTCTCCAAGAGCGCAATCAAGGCAATCAAGGGAATCAAGGCCATAATCAGCACCACTTTGCTACTCTGAACCAGTTCCTTGCTAATGGTCCAAAGACGTTCAGCGGTTGTGTTGAGGCTACCGACGCTGACGATTGGCTAGTGGATCTGGGCAAGCATTTTGAATGCAGCAACGTCAGGCCTGAAGATTTCGTCAAGTTCGCTTCTTTCCAGCTCAAAGATCAGGCTGCAGAGTGGTTCCAGCAGTACAAGGATTCCAGAGGTGGACGTGTTATCACTTGGGACGATTTCCGTCAAGATTTCCGCGCTCATCACATCCCTCAAAGCGTGGTTGAGAGTAAGCGTCAGGAATTCCGCAATCTGAAGCAAGGCTCTTTGTCTGTCTATGACTACAACAAGTTGTTCCAGAAGCTCGCCCGTTTTGCCAAGCAGGATGTTCCTGATGAGAAGAGTATGATCTATCAGTTCAGGGGTGGTCTTCGTGAGGAAATTCAGCTCGCTCTTGTCCTCTTTGAGCCGTTGAGATACGATGAGTTCTACAACATGGCACTGAAGCAAGAGGCTGCTCAGATGAGATGTGATGCTTCCAGGAAGCGTGCCAGAGATGTTACTCCGTCTTCCTCTACTCAAGTGGTCAAGCAGCAGAAGTATTGGCTTCCTCCTCCTCCGTTCCGTCAGCCGTATCAGCAGAAGAGCAAAGGTGGCAGTGGTTTCTCCCACCCACCCAACCCAGGCTTTCAGAACAAGGCTTCGTCTCAAGCTCCAAGATCGAGTGCTCCGTATCACCGTCCGCTTTCAGAGGTCACGTGCAACAAGTGCCAACAGAAGGGTCACAATGCCAACAAGTGTACCAACCAGAGGCGTCTTCCTCCTCCTCCTCCTGTCAGATCGGCAAGTACAGCTGTGGTCAAGCACAATCCCAAGCACGCCAAGGTCAATATGGTGAATGCAGCTCAGGCAGAGGATTCTTCAGATGTGATCATGGGTAACCTTCCTGTTAATGATATTCCTGCAAAAGTTCTTTTTGACACTGGTGCATCGCATTGTTTCATCTCGAGACCTTTTGCTTCCAAGCATGATTTTGTTACTCAAATGTTGCCGAGACCGTTGTATATTGACTCTCCGGCCAGCCTCTTGACATCTCGAGTGTGTGTTCCGGATGTTACAATCACTTTGGGCGACTGCAAGTTTCTCTCTTCTCCGGTGGTTCTTGGTAATTCCGATATCGATCTTATTCTCGGGATGGACTGGCTCTCTAAGCATAAAGCTCAGCTTGATTGTGCAGCCAGGCAGATTCAACTGACTCATTCGTCTGAGGATGTCATTGTCTTTGCCGCTCGAGATAATTCAATCCGGTTGTTTTCTCTCAATGAGAAGGGTGAATTGGATGCTATTTCGCAAATTCCTGTCGTTTGCGAATATCAAGACGTCTTTCCAGAAGAACTTCCAGGGATGCCTCCAAACCGGCCGGTCGAATTTGTTATTGAACTTGAGCCCGGTACGGAACCTGTGTGCAAACGCCCTTACAAGCTCGGCCCAGAAGAGTTGAAGGAGCTGAAGAAACAACTCGATGAGCAAGAAAGATTGGGTCTCATTCGGCCTAGTACTTCTCCGTGGGGTTGTGGTGTTCTTTTTGTGAAGAAGAAGGATGGAACGAGTCGACTTTGTGTTGATTACCGTCCAGTAAACAAGAAGACCATCAAGAACAAATACCCACTTCCCAACATAAATGAGCTGTTTGAACAACTCAAGGGTGCTCAAGTATTCTCCAAGCTTGATCTCCGTATGGGTTATCATCAGATTCGTATTCGTGAGCAAGATATTCCCAAGACGGCGTTCAGAACAAGCTTTGGTTCATATGAATACACCGTCGTGTCTTTTGGCCTCGCCAACGCTCCTCCGACGTTCTCTCGCATGATGAATTTCATCTTCAACCCCTACACCAATGAATTCGTTTTGGTCTATCTCGACGACATTCTGGTTTTCTCGAAGAACAAGAAAGATCATGCCAAGCACTTGCGTTTGGTTCTTGACAAGCTCAGAGAACATCAGTTCTACGCCAAGTTCTCCAAGTGTGAATTTTGGCTCGATGAGGTTCTTTATCTTGGTCATATCATCTCCGCCAAGGGCATTTCCGTGAATCCTGAGAAGGTGTCCGCAATTGTGAATTGGGAACCTCCTCAGAACGTGAAGCAACTCCGCAGTTTTCTCGGTCTCGCAAGCTATTGCAGAAGATTCGTTGAAAACTTTTCTAAGATCGCCAAGCCTCTCTCAAATCTTCTTCAGAAGCACGTCAAGTACGTTTGGTCTCCGGAGTGTGATATTGCTTTCAACTCTTTGAAAGAGAAATTGGTCACTGCTCCAGTTCTGACTCCGCCTGATGAAACCAAGCCGTACGAGGTCTTTTGTGATGCCTCTCTCCAAGGTCTCGGTGCTGTACTGATGCAAGAGAAGAAAGTTGTTGCTTATACCTCTCGCCAGTTGAAACCTAATGAGAAGAACTACCCCACTCATGATCTCGAGTTGGCGGCAGTTGTACACGCTTTGTTGACTTGGAGACATCTTCTATTGGGAAGGAAAGTGGATATTTTCACTGATCACAAGAGTCTCAAGTACATCTTCACTCAGCCTAATCTCAACCTCAGGCAGACTCGATGGGTCGAAATGATTCAAGAGTACAATCCGAGTATCGAGTATACTCCAGGCAAGGCCAATGTGATTGCTGACGCTTTGAGCAGGAAAGCATATTGCAACAGTCTGATTCTCAAGCCTTACCAACCCGAGCTTTGTGAAGCTTTTCGCAAACTGAATCTGCAAGTTGTTCCTCAAGGTTTCCTCGCCAACCTTCAAGTCTCTCCTACCTTAGAAGACCAGATTCGCCAAGCCCAACTTCTTGATGCTATGGTGAAGAAGGTGAAGATTGGTATTGCAAAGAGTCAGTCCAAGTACAAGTGCTACCGACTTGATGACAAGGACACTCTCTTCTTCGAGGATCGAATTGTTGTGCCCAAAGGTGAACTCCGTAAGGTGATCATGAACGAGGCTCACAACTCTCTCCTCTCCATCCACCCTGGTAGTACGAAGATGTATCAGGACCTCAAGCAAGCTTATTGGTGGACTCGAATGAAGCGCGAGATCGCTCAATTCGTGAATGAATGTGATGTCTGCAGAAGAGTGAAGGCAGAACACCAAAGGCCAGCTGGTCTCCTCCAACCTCTTGCCATTCCAGAATGGAAGTTTGACCACATTGAAATGGACTTCGTGACTGGGTTTCCAAAGTCCAAGCGTGGCAATGATGCTATCTTCGTTGTCATCGACAAGCTCACCAAAGTGGCTCATTTTCTGCCTATCAAAGAGTCAATCACTGCAGCTCAATTGGCGGAACTCTATACCTCTCGCATTGTCTCTCTGCACGGTATTCCTCAAGTGATATCTTCAGACCGTGGCAGCATCTTTACCTCCAAGTTTTGGGATTCTTTTCAGAAGGCTATGGGCACCAACATCCGCTTCAGCACAGCTTTCCATCCTCAAACGAGCGGTCAAGTCGAGCGTGTCAACCAAATTCTTGAAGATATGCTCAGGGCTTGTGTGATCTCCTTCGGCATGAAGTGGGAGGATTGTCTTCCTTATGCCGAATTCTCATACAACAACAGCTTTCAAGCAAGTTCGGGCAAGGCCCCCTTCGAAATTCTGTATGGCAGGAAGTGCCGTACCCCTCTCAACTGGTCTGAAACCGGTGAACGTCAGCTGCTGGGTAATGACTTAATCACAGAAGCAGAAGAAATGTGCAAAGTCATTCGTGATAACCTCAAAGCAGCTCAATCCCGCCAGAAGAGCTACTATGATAGTAAGCATCGTGATCTGGTTTTCGAGATTGGGGATCATGTTTACCTCCGCGTCTCTCCCATGAAAGGTACTCGTCGCTTCGGTATCAAAGGGAAGCTTGCCCCTAGATACGTGGGACCTTTCAAGATTGTCAGCAAGAGAGGCGACCTCGCCTATCAACTCGAGCTTCCTTCAAACTTTGCAAATGTTCATGATGTGTTCCATGTCTCTCAGCTTCGAAAGTGCTTCAAGACTCCTGACCGCACCGTCAACTTCGAGGACATTGAGCTCCAAGAAGATCTCTCCTATCGTGAGCACCCAGTTGCTATTCTCGAAGAGACTGAACGCAAGACTCGCAACAAGTCAATCAAATTTCTCAAAGTCAAGTGGTCACACCATTCCGACCGTGAAGCTACCTGGGAACGCGAGGATCACCTTCGTTCTGAGTACCCGGAGTTCTTTCAGTCCTAGATCTCGGGACGAGATCTTTTCGTAGTGGTGGAGTGTTGTAACGCCCCAGTTATACTTTCCATATTTGTATCCAACTCTTGCCGTCTCCGGCGCTAAGTTATATTTATTTCTCGGGTTTGGGTCTTTGTCTTCGTGTGTGTTGTTTTCGTTTTCATGCATCTCATATCAGGTCATCACGTGCATTGCATTTGCATACATGTTCACCTCATGCATTCGAGCATTTTCCCCGTTGTCCGTTTTGCATTCCGGCGTTTCGTTCTCCTCCGGTGGTCATTTCTACCTTTCTTTCTTGTGTGGGGTTTAAACATTTCCGGATTGGACCGAGTCTTGCCAAGCGGTCTTGGTTTACTACCGGTAGACCGCCTGTCAAGTTTCGGGTCATTTGGACTTCGTTTGATACCCCAACGGTTAACCGAGGGACCGAAAAGGCCTCGTGTGTGTTGCAGCCCAACACCCCCCAAATTTGGCCCAAAACCCACCAAACTCTGCTCCATGTCCTAGAGCGTTCGATCACGATCGTGTGGGCGAAAACCGCACCTCATTTGGACTCTCCTAGCTCCCTCTATGCCTATATATACACCCCTCCGTTTTCGGATCTCTCCCTCTCCCCGAAACCCTAAAAAAAAAAAGATTTCCTTCCTCCGCCGCCGACGGACGTGTCCGGATCGGACCGGACACCGTCCGCCCCGCCGCCGCCAGCCAACCGCGAGCCGCCAAGTGGCGCCTCGGGTCCCCAGTTCACCGCCGACGCCCGGGGCCCGCCAGGCCCACGAAGGGCCCTCCCCGGCCCGCAGTCTCCCCGCCGCCTCCTCCTACGTCCGCCGCCGCCACCTCCGGCGCCGGTGGCCGCCGCCGCCGCGGGCCGCCGCGCCCCCGACCGGAGTTCGTCGCCGCGTCGCCGCGGGCCGCCGCGCCCGACCCCGCTCCGCCCCGCTGCCATCTCCGGTGGTCGCGGCTCCGCCACCGCCCGGCGCCGCCGTCCCGGCCACCGGACGCCGCCCCGCCGGCCGTCGTCCCCGCCTTCGCCGGCGTCGCCTCGGGAGGCGCGCCCCGACCCGGCTGCTACAGTGCCCGAACCCTAGATCTGAGATCTAAACCGAGGGTTGACTTTTTCCCTCTCCCTCTAATTTTTATGCATTCTTTGACTGCTTGTATCTCCGCAACCGAAACTCCGTTTTGGGCATATAATATATCAAAATCTTCGTCTCGACATGTACATCATTTCATTCCATTGCATAATTTGCATTTGAGGTCATCTTGATACCCAAAATGCTGTGAGAAGGAGGCTTCGTGAGTTAAATTGCAGATCCGTTAGTTCATCATGCACTTTTGTCATTTTTGCTATATTTAATTCGTGCATGATATGCCTGTGCCCCTTTGGGATGTTTTGTGAAGCATTTTGTCTTCTTTCCAGAGGTGCCACCCATGCATTTTTAGGATGTGTGTGTTGTCTTGTGCAAGCTTGCGAAGAGAGGTACCTGAGATTGCAGATTTCAGGGACTTAGTGATTTTCACTAAGTCTGGGATATTTTAGTTCATGATGCCATATGTCCAGCTTGTTTCCTAGTGATCCGTGCCTCTTTTGAGGATGATCAGTAAGGGAGTTTTGATATTTATGTCATGCTCTATCCATCCATGTCTTTGTTGGCATTTGTGGAGTGCTCTAGGTTGACTCAATCGAGCTCAACTTTTGCTTCGTTGTTAATCTGGGCAGATCGTCAACTTGTTTGCGATTTCGCCGATGCTACCGTTAGTGTTCCATGCATGCTATGCCTTCGTTCTTGCCATGTGTAGCTAGCACTTTGTGCCTTCTTGCTGGTTATATGCTTCCCTTGCCATGACTTGCACCGTAGTGAGTGCATCGAGCTCGTTTACATGCCTTCGTGAGTTAAATTTCAGTATGTCTCAGTTTTCACTAAGTCTGAAAACTGATTGTGTTCGAGCGATGTTCGTGAGCTCGGTAGAGTATTTTGTGAACCCTTTTGGCCCCAGGTCACTTTGGGTGTTTTTTAAAGCTTGTTGAGTAGCTCCATGCCATGTTCTTACTTGTCATGTTCAGGTTTTCTATCATGTTGTTTTGCTGCTCCGAAGAGGGCTTCGTGATCTGAAATTTCAGACTAGTGTTAATTTCACTAAGTCTGAAATCTGTTTTGCATTTGCGTTTTAGCCATGCTTGTTTGAACCTCTTAATGGATGAATTTGCCTGTGGCTCAGTGCTAGTGTTTTGTCGACCATCTTGTGTACTTCACTGCCATGTATTTTGTTTTCATGTTTGGTGGCTGTAGCATGTTCATTCCGTTGCATTTAGATGCCTACTTGCTGTAAGTCGCATACCGGTGTCGTATCTTAAAACGCTTGCCATTTCCAAACCGTAACTCCGATTCCAATGATCTTTATATCGTTTTCAAGCGATTTCATCCCCTCTATCCAGTGGCACACTTGGTTTTCCAAGTTGATGCCAGGTTCATGCATTTCCTGTCATATCTTGCATCTTGCATCCCGCATCGCATCCCGCATAGCATATCGTCATTTCATCGTATTGCTTGTTCTTGCCCGTGGTTGATTGTATCCTTGTTGCTTGTTTGTCTTGTTGGGTAGAGCCGGGAGACGAGTTTGCTACCGAGGAGCCCGTTGAGTTTGCTTGTGAGGATCCAGTCAACTCTGACAACTGTGCAGGCAAGATGATCATACCCTCGAAATCACTACTATCTTTGCTATGCTAGTCTGCTCGCTCTTTTGCTTTGCCACTGCTACGATGCCTACCTTTTGCTTGTCAGCCTCCCAATTGCCATGTTAAACCTCTAACCCACCATTGTCCTAGCAAACCGTTGATTGGCTATGTTACCGCTTTGCTCAGCCCTTCTTATAGCGTTGTTAGTTGCAGGTGAAGATTGGAGCCGTTCCTTGTTGGAACATTTATATTCTTGTTGGGATATCATTATATTGCTATGTTATCTTAATGCATCTATATACTTGGTAAAGGGTGGAAGGCTGGGCCTCTCGCCTAGTGTTTTGTTCCACTCTTGCCGCCCTAGTTTCCGTCATATCGGTGTTATGTTCCCGGATTGTGCGTCCCTTACGCGGTTGGGCTATAATGGGAACCCCTTGATAGTTCGCCTTGATTAAAGCTTTTCCAGCAATGCCCAACATTGGTTTTACCATTTGCCACCTAGCCTCTTTTTCCCTTGGGTTTCCGGAGCCCGAGGGTCATCTTATTTTAGCCCCCCACGGGCCAGTGCTCCTCTGAGTGTTGGTCCGAACTAGAGCCCTGTGCAGTGCCACCTCGGGGAAACTCAAGGTTTGGTTTTAGCTGTACGGATTGCTCATCTGAGTGTGCCCTGAGAAAGAGATATGTGCAGCTCCTATCGGGATTTGTCGGCACATTCGGGCGGTGTTGCTGGACTTGTTTTAACCTGTCGAATTATCTTGTTGTACCGAGATACCGAGTCTGATCGGTGTGTCTTGGGTGGAGGTCTATTCCTTCGTTGACCGTGAGAGCTTGTTATGGGCTAAGTTGGGACCCCCCCTGCAGGGATTGATCTTTCGAAAGCCGTGCCCGCGGTTATGGGCGGATGGGAATTTGTTAATGTCCGGTTGTAGATGACTTGAACTAAACTTAAATTAAAATGAATCAACCGTGTGTGTTGCCGTGATGGCCCCTTCTCGGCGGAGTCCGGGAAGTGGACACGGCGTTGGAGTTATGCTTGCGCAGGATGTTCCTTTAGCTTCTCGCGCGTGCTTCGCCTTCTCTTCTCGCTCTCTTTTGCGCATAAGTTAGCCACCACATATACTAGTCGCTTGCTGCAGCTCCACTTATATTTGCCTTACCCATTCCTATGAGCTTAAATAGTCTTGATCGCGTGGGTGTGAGATTGCTGAGTCCCTGTGGCTCACAGATACTACAACTCCAGATGCAGGTCCAGGTGATTCCGCTCCAGTTGACGATTACGAGCTCAGGTGGGAGTTCGACGAGGACTCTCAGCGATACTACGTGTCCTTTCCAGATGATCAGTAGTGGTGCCTAGTTGGGGTTATCGATTCAGGACCTTGTCGCATGTTGGGGGTCTTTTCTATTTTGGCGCCGTAGTCGGGCCATGAGTGTTTGTTTGATGGATGTTATTTATGTACTCTGATGTGACGTGGCGAGTGTAAGCCAACTATGTCTTCTTCCCCTTTTATTATATTTATTACATGGGATGTTGTAATGATTGCCTGACTTGCGACATTGCTTTCAATGCGGTTATGCCTCAAAGTCGTGCCTCGACACGTGGGAGCTATAGCCGCATCGAGGGCGTTACATCGTAGTAACAAGCTTCGCACTCCGGGTAATCTAGCGTAGACAAACAGTAGCATACATAAGCAACCACTCAAACAAAACAGAGAGAAATCGAGAAAAGATCCAAATCAAACTCGAAACAAGCAAATGACTAAACTAAACACAAAACAAAACCTAACAGCATTATTTTCATGTTAAATAGGTCTTAACATTAGGTACATGTGATTAGCTATGATTAGCAAAAAGAATCAACTCAAACGGAGTTACGAAACTCAAGATACAAACAAAACAAGATCGAATACTAATCTGAACTAAACTCAAATTTGAAATGTCAAAATCATGTTCAAGTTGGTTTAATAGAAAGAAGAGATCGTTACAAAGATTTAGGCGTTGGTTTCATCTAATTTGGATAAACGAGCAAAAAGTTACGCTAGTTTTAAGATTAGGGGCTAAATCGTGAGAAAACTATTCGCGGATAGGTCCCTGGCCGAAAATAAAACAAAAAAGAAAAATATCTACAGAACGAACATTCGCTAACAGTACCTAACGAACGAATTCGTTCGTTAAAATAAACTAACGAGTGAATATTCGCTAAACTAACAGATCTAAGAAAATAAAATCGATCTAACCTAAAACGATCTAAAAAAAATAAAACCGAGAAAAACCGAGCGGTTTTATATCGGTTAATCGGAATTGACCGGCGGCGGGGAAAAATCGGCGGTAGCAGCAACTCAAACTCCTCATAGATTTATAGACCTGTGTACACTCACAAACGCATTAGTCCCTTAACCTATAAGTCTTCAATACACCAAAATCACTAAGGGGCACTAGATGCACTTAAAATCTCCCCCTTTTTGGTGATTGATGACAACATAGGTTAAGTTTTCAACGGGGATAAATATATGAAGTGTATACACTGATATTGAGGAATTTGATTACAAGATATAGAAGAACCCCCCCTGAAGATGTGCATAGTGAGGAATTTGCTTTTGAGGCATTGCACATTTGAAGAGTTGAATCATGGAGATCTCCCCCTATATCTTGTAATTCATACACGCATTTGATATATAATATGAAGAATTTGAAATGCATGATGAAATATGGTGCCTGATGAGATTCAGCATGCGTGCAATGTTATTAACGAGGAAATAAGCATGCAGAGCATAATGCAACAAAAGTATCTGTGCACCATCGGGTTTAAGATTACAACTCGATCCAAATAAAAGTCTCAGAAGAACGAGAGTTGTAGCTTAAAAAATGCCCTTAATATAGACCCGCTTGAAGACTAACTCAGATTTCTCCCCTTTTGTCATCAAATGACAAAAAGGATTGAAACTGAGGACTAACGCCCCTGAAGAATTTCAAGTCGATGGAGGAGCGCCAGCGTTGTCGGGGTTGTTTGTTGTAGCAGGGCCTGCCGCAGTGTCGTCCAAATCTTCATACTCATCAGTGTCACGCGATGAAGAATAAGAGCTGGCCACCAAGGAAGGAACTTTGACCTTCTTGAATTTCTTCGGTGGAGGTGCAGACCAGTCAAATTCTTCCTTGAGACCCATATTCTTCAGATCTGCAGCGTTGTAGACATGAGAGAGAACAGCCCAGGTACGGTTGAATGTTTCATGGAGGTAGTATTGGTTCTTCTTCACTGCACTGTGTGTTGAGGTCATGTTGTGAAGAATTGAGCCAAACTGATGCTTGACCCATTTATGATTGCGATCAACATTCTGATGAAGACTGAGGAGTAACTCACGGTCAGTCATCACCCTGGGTGCTGTGGCTTGAGGATTTTGCTTGGCTGAGGTATTTGCGGCGGAGTGATGTGCGGCAGAATCGTCATTGGTAGAGTAAGATGCAGCCTTGCGAAATTGACCATCCAATGGACGAATGCCTTCATCGATCACAGCAGCGGCCTTGCCTTTGTCATCAGCTGATGAAACTGTCCGTTTGAGGACTTCAATGGGAGGCAAGTAGCTACCGTGGTTCAGAGTGTCAGCTTTGTAATTTAGTGAAGATCTTGCCCTAATGAATCTCATAATCCAAGGAGCATAGGGCTTCAGCTCGAATGGTGACATAGCAATATTGGCCAGAGTCCTCATGAAGAAATCATGGAAGTTGATGGGAACGCCATGAATGATGTTGAAAAGCATATTCTTCATGATACCAACGACTTCTTCATCATTTGAGTCGTTTCCTTTGATGGGACTCATTGTCAGAATTCGATAGACAGTCCGAGGCACATACAGTAATTCCTTGACGAGGAATTTGGTTCGTGGGGCCTGCCTTGGCTTCAAAGGCTTCATCAGCACTTGCATATAGTGATTTGAAAGTTTTGGTTCATTGTAGATACAACGAGCATCATCAAGTGGAGGACTGAGTGGTAGAGCATGAAGCAATTCAGTTGCAGGTGCCTTGTAGTGAGTATTTTCAGACATCCAGTCTAATACCCAGGAGTTCACGTCTTCAGCATCTCCGGTGATGTGCAGAGTTGCATAGAATTGAAGAATGAGTTCTTCATTCCAGTCACAGATATCAATGCAGAAATTTAGAAGTCCTGCGTCGTGAAGAACACTGAGGACTGGCTCAAAGCCGGGCAGAGACTCCATGTCCACATGAGGAATATGTGCATGATCGAAGACTTTGTCTTTGTTGAAGAGCACTGAGGAATAGAAATTGGCTTGGCTGGCAGTCCAGAAACGCCTCTTCCTTATGCGAGCAGAATCATATGGATTATAGTCAGTGAAGAATACATGCTCGGCAAAGAAATCTTCAGCCTTAAACTTCTGTTTGCTTGAGAATGGATTCTTTTGCTTTGGCAGAGGGGTGTCAGTGAGTTGCATCACCACCTCAGGAATCGCGAGCTCAGGTTCTTTAGGCTGAGGAATTTCTTGTTCCTCAATAGGTGCAGTCTGAGGATCAGCAGCAGCAGGTTCATCAGCACTAGTGGCTGGAATTTCTTCATGCACAGAGAGAGTGGGTTGAGTTTCTTCAGAGCCCATTTGAACTGTTGGTGCAGGGGACTGAGGAATCTGTTGGAGCGGGGTGAAGAGAGGAGTATTGGGATGCTGACTTTCCCAAAAGTCATCATTCATCACAGGTGTGGTGCACCCAATATCCACATCTTCATCTTCAATTTCCTCAACACCAGCCTCTTCAGCTGTGAACTGAGGCATAGGTGAGGAAATGACTAGCGTTGAAGGGATTGCGTCCACTTCAATTTCTTCATCAATCTGCTCTGACGAAGCAGCAGAATGATGTTCTTCATCAGATCCGATTGGGATCTCATAGTCTTCTCCAAAAGGAACAAGGTCCTTTGATGGCATGGAGGAAATCGGAACAACATCAATTGGATTTTCGAGTGAGCTGGTCATTGGCTTCATTTTCTTCGCAGCCGAAGAATTTGACACAGCTGATGCCTTCCTTTTCTTCACTGCAGCTTGCTCTGCAGCCTTGGTCTTCTTCACATCAAATGCACATGGAAGAATTGGAGTTGGTGTAGGTGCAGATGGAGCTGAGGAATCTGGTTGATTTTCTTCAGGCGCACCACTAGTGGATGCCCTGGCAATTTCTTCAGCGGCTGGAATGGGATCATCAGCCCTGGAACTAGTATTTTCATCAGCAGCCTGAACTTCATCAGCGGTGCTGGCATGTTCTTTAGTCGGCTGAGCTGAGACTTCAGCCTGAGGAATTTCATGTTGCGTTGGGGTAGCAACATTGGTGAATTTCTTCGTCAGGTTGACGAATCTGACATTGGCTCCTTGCCAATCAGCATAGTAGGCATCAAAGTCATTGCTGAGGGCTTGAATTTCAGACTGAGCCTGGAGAAGTTCCTCAGGTGTCATTCTGACAACGTTTTTCTTCAGGAGCTTCTCCTTTCTGTATTGAGCTTTCTTAATCTCTCTTGCCTTTTCAAACTTCCATTTCTCTTCAGTGATGAAATGGGTCAACATATGACTTTGTCCAGCGGTCAGATGAAAATCAGGCATTGGGGTGTTTGGATCCTTGTGCCAGAGATCAATATAATCGAGGATTTTCCTCGGATCCAACAGCAGCGGTACAGATGTGCCTTTGGCTCTAGCTGCCTTCACCTGTCTGTCTCTGATGATTTCTGCAAGTTCATCATCAGAAGCTTCATCATCAGAAGGCACATGAAATGCGACCTGTTTCTTCTTTGGACTTGGCCGAGGACCTCGTCCAGCTGTTGCTTTGGTCTTCAGCAGAGTCGGGCCAGATGATGACTTTGGTGCAGCAGAGGAACTTGCTGAAACACTAGAGGCAATGGAGAAACCAGCAGTCCTTTGACATGTAGTCAGATGCACAGGAGCTGAGGACTTTGGTGGAGCAGTAGCAGTGTGAGGAATTTGCCATGAGGGCGCTACTGAGGAACTTGGCCGTGAGGGCGCTGCTGAGGAACTTGGCCGTGAGGGCGCTGTTGGTGAAGCACTTGGCTTACGAGTAGGCTTCTTTGGCATGGATTTCCTCGGTTTGACTGAGGCCTCAGTAGCAGTAGCAGTGGCAGAATCCTCATTGAATTTCTTCACTGCCTCCTTGGCTTGTCTTGCCAATTTGGCTTGGCGCTTAGCCCATTCTTCAGGAAAGTCCTCACCACATTTGATGCTTGTGGGATCTGCTACTTGGCCAGGTGCCAATGGAGCTCTTGGGCATGGAGGATTGAGGGCGAATTTCTTCATGTAATTTGGAGTCACATATCTGTATTCCCTCCATTCCCTTGCCCACCTCCGTTCAATCTCCTGAATGCGCACCTTGCGCTGATTTTTGTTTTCTTTGCCAAATTTTGCTTCATCAGGTGTGCAATAGTCAGCATAAATTTCCTCAGGGATTTCAAACGCAGTCATAACCTCAGGTTTCTTTCCTCCTTTCTGTAGCTTCTTACCGTCTGCCATATTCTTCAGTTGAGGAATTTGAACAATTGAGTTCTCTGAAGAAGTATGCAGTTTTTCTTCGAGGAACGCTGCAAATGAGTTAAGTTGATGAGAACCTAGTGATTCAGCAGCAGACATGAGTACCTGTGAACAGAGTATAGGTGCGAGGAATTTGGAGAGGTCATATGCGTTCTGAGAAGGTTTTTTGAAAAGAACAAGTTTTGAGGAATTTGACCAGATGAACCTTGAGGAATTTCACTAAGCGTTTTTGTCTTAGGTTCTAGAGTTGTACAGATCGAAGATCCACACAATTAGGGAATCTTGAAGAAAATGATTGCTTAGAGAAACAGTTCAAGATCTTATGATGTGTGTGGTGTTCATATGTGTGAAGATTTGAAGAATAAACATCTTTGAAGATTTTCAGGAAAGCTTGAGAATCAAAGAGAGTAATAAAAGTAACTTTTAATTACCCAAAATGAAGAACACGACGAACTGAGAAGAACAGATGGGAAGTTCGTCAGGTTAGATCTTCCTTGCCCTAACTTGGCGGAGGAAGACAGCTACGGCGGCGGCGGAGTGAAGATTTCCACGGTCGGCGTGAGTACGGCGGCGACGAGGTCGAGGCAGCGAAGCTCTTCCTCACCGGCGACGATGGAGTAGCGGTGGCGCTAGGGTTTGAGGAGCTCAAGCAGGAGAGAGAGGTCGAGTGGAGTAAATGAAGTGAGGAAGGAGACAGGGGTATTTATAGACGCGGTGAAAAACTGTTCGCCCGAAGATTTAGGACGAACGTGCCCCTGACTGTTCTCCTTCTCACGATATGTGTCACCCACGTACTGTGTAGTGGAGATCGTGTACGATCATGGGTGAATAGAATAATGCATCGTGGGATGCGGAACAATTTGAGCGGCAAAACCGAAAATTTGGATAAGATTTGTTTTAAAGTTTCATTCGCAATTTCTTCAGCTGACAAGGACATAGTGAAGATTTTGAACGAGTTTCAAATAGAACGCACATGAAGAATTTGTGAATAGATTGGGTTGAGTATAGCATAGAGGGGGAAGAGTCCGATCACATTCACTTAGCAAAGAAAAAACAAAAAAACAACTTGAAGAAATAGCTATAAGTGAATGCTGTAGAGGACATAAACTCATATATATATATATATAGCCAATGAAGAAAAACGAAGGGAGCAGTGAAGATTTTGCAAAGTTGAAGAATTTGAAAAACTGAAGAATTTCAAAACTGACGAAAAACTCAAATTGAAGATTTTCAACTTTTTGTGGTGGCGTGACCCACCGTATAAGAATGATGATTTCAGACACCGCATACAATTGTCGTAGGGTTCTGAGAATCAAATTCTTCATTAATTTCTTCACACTTAGAGTGTTATTCTTCATTGATTGAAGAAAAACGTTTCTTCATGTGTTGCACATCTAAGTCATCAATTTTGCATAAGTGTTAGGATGTGTGTCCTTTTCAAAGAACATTTGAAGATTCTAAGATATTTAGTTCACACCGCAACTTGCTAAATCTCTTCTCATCCAAGGGCTTAGTGAAGATATCAGCTAACTGTTCTTCAGTCTTCACGTGCTCGATGGAGATGTCGCCCTTCAACACATGATCACGAAGAAAATGATGACGAATCTGAATGTGCTTTGTCTTTGAGTGCTGAACTGAGTTGTGAGCAATCTTGATGGCACTCTCATTGTCGCAGAGGAGAGGCACATTCTTCACGTTGACGCCATAGTCCTTGAGCGTTTGCTTCATCCAAAGCAGTTGAGCACAGCAAGAGCCAGCAGCAATGTATTCAGCTTCCGTAGTAGACAGTGATACGCAGTTCTGTTTCTTCGAGGACCAACAGACCAAAGATCGTTCGAGGAAATGACAAGTGCCAGAAGTTGACTTGCGGTCCACACGATCACCAGCATAGTCAGAGTCAGAATATCCAATGAGATCAAAAACAGAGCCCTTGGGGTACCATAATCCTAGTGTTGGTGTGTGAGCTAGATATCGAAGAATATGCTTCACAGCCTTATGGTGTGATTCCTTCGGTGCAGCTTGAAATCGGGCACACATGCAAACACTAAGCATTATATCTGGCCTAGATGCACATAAGTACAATAAAGAACCAATCATGGAGCGGTATACCTTGTGATCAAAGTCAATACCATTTTCATCAGTGCATAGATGGCCTTTTGTGGGCATAGGAATTTTGACGCCTTTGCAATCTTGCATGCCGAATTTCCTCAGTACATCTTTGAGGTATTTCTCCTGAGATATGAATATGCCATTGCGCTGTTGACGAATTTGAAGACCTAAGAAGAATTTCAACTCTCCCATCATAGACATTTGATATTCTTCGTTCATCATATAGGAAAATTCATCACTATAACGTTGGTCAGTACAGCCAAAGATAATATCATCAACATATATTTGGCACACAAACAGTTCACCATCATAAGATTTAGTAAAGAGAGTAGGGTCGAGTGAACCGGGTGTGAAGCCATTCTTCACGAAGAATTCCTTCAATGTATCATACCACGCCCGAGGGGCTTGCTTGAGGCCATAAAGGGCCTTATTAAGTTTGAAGACTTTGTTAGGATTCTTTGGATCTTCAAAACCTGGGGGTTCAGCAACATATACTTCTTCCTCAAGCTTACCATTGAGGAATGCACTTTTCACATCCATTTGATATAAGATGATATTATGATGATTAGCATAAGAAAGTAATATGCGAATAGCCTCAAGTCTAGCAACAGGTGCAAAAGTTTCATCGAAATCAATTCCTTCAACCTGTGTGTAGCCTTGAGCTACCAGTCGTGCCTTATTCCTTACCACAAGGTCATTTTCATCTTGCTTGTTGCGGTAGATCCACTTTGTGCCAATGATATTATGCTTGCGAGGATCTGGACGTTTGACCAGTTCCCAGACATTGTTGAGCTCAAACTGATGTAGTTCTTCTTGCATAGCCTGAATCCACTCCGGCTCCAAGAATGCTTCATCTACCTTAGTGGGCTCTGTGATAGAGACAAAAGCATAGTGCCCACAAAAGTTAGATAAATGTGAAGCTTTTGAGCGTGTGAGAGGACCTGGCGCTTCAATGTCATCGATGATCCTGTCAACTTGTACTTCTTTTGCAATGCGAGGATGAGCTGGTTGTCGTCGAGGTATTTGATCATTTTCCTCAGCACCATTGTCCTCAGCATTATCTTCAGGTGCGTCAGCTCGACGTTCTTCGCGTACTGGAATGAATTCTTCAGCAAATTCTTCAGTAGGAATGACATCCTCAGTTGCCTTGAACTTGATGGAATCCTCAGGTGCTGGTTCATCTAACACAGAAGGTAGGTGCTCTCTTTGCGAGCCATTAGTTTCATCGAACCGCACATCTACAGTTTCAACAATCTTGTGAAGAGCGATGTTGAAGACTCTGTAGGTGTGCGAGTCCTTTCCGTAACTAAGCATAAAACCTTCATGTGCTTTCGGTGCGAATTTAGAATTGTGGTGAGGATCTCTAATCCAACATTTAGCACTGAAGACTTTGAAATAACTCACATTAGGTTTCTTGTCAGTGAGGAGTTCATAGGCCGTCTTCTTGAAGAATTTGTGAAGATATACTCTGTTGATGATGTGGCATGCAGTATCAATTGCATCAATCCAAAAATGATCAGGCGTTTTGTATTCATCAAGCATAGTGCGAGCCATCTCAACAAGAGTTCTGTTCTTGCGCTCCACGACGCCATTTTGCCGAGGAGTATAGGGAGCAGATAACTCATGGGTAATACCAAGTTCATCAAGATAGTCATCAAGACCGGAATTCTTGAACTCAGTTCCATTGTCACTTCTGATGTGCTTTATCTTCACACCAAAGTTGGTTGAAGCCCTCGAGGAAAATCGTTTGAAGACTTCCTGCACTTCATGTTTGTAAGTAGCAATGTGTTCCCATGTATATCGAGAGTAATCATCAACAATGACAAAACCATATAGAGATGTAGCATTAGTGACTGCTGAGTAATGATTAGGTCCGAAGAGGTCCATGTGAAGCAATTCGAATGGACGAGTAGTGGTCATGATAGTCTTCGTTGGATGCTTGGCCTTGGTCATTTTTCCAGCTTCACAGGCTCTGCATAAGTGATCCTTGAGGAATTTGACATTATCAATGCCAATGACATGCTTCTTCTTTGCAAGCGTGTGCAAATTCCTCATGCCTGCGTGACCAAGTCGTCGATGCCATAGCCAGCCTTCTGAAGCTTTTGCAAGTAGACACACGGCTGGTTGTGGTCCTGTAGAGAAATCAACAATATACAAATCTCCTCTCCTAAAGCCTTCGAAGACTTTGGAATTGTCAGCTTCCATAATCACAACACAGCGATACTTGCCAAAGACAACAACCACATCAAGATCACAAAGCATTGAGACAGACATGAGGTTGTATCCTAAGGACTCAACAAGCATGACTTTGTCCATGTGTTTATCCTTAGAGATCGCAACCTTACCAAGACCCAATACCTGACTTTTGCCTTTGTCAGCAAAGATGATGTGCTTTAGATGTGACGGTGATAAGGGAGCATCCATCAAAAGATTCTTGTCACCAGTCATGTGATTTGTACATCCACTATCGAGGACCCATTCAGTGGCTTTGGGTTGATCATCCTGCAGATGAATTAGTGTAACTTACAATCTCATATGCTTCATTAATGAAGAATATGATATCAAGTTCATCAGATGAATTTCATCAAGCAGTAAACAGATATAGTAGTATGAGGACGTGTGAAATGAAAGTTCATTTCATCATGGTTAGCCTGCGTCCTTTCAGGCAATTTTGTCAGGTCCCCAGCAAATTCTTCAGACGTTAAGGCACGTCTGGAGACCTGACCCTGCATAAGAGATTAGTTCTTTTTCTTCACCACCCACATCTGAAGGGGTGGCAAAGAGTTCATCACTCTGCGAGCACCATACGAGAATGGTGGCATAGAAGCCAAACCATTTCGTTTCACATAAGAGGGGTTAGGGTAAGCATATGAATAAGCAGAGAAATTCTTCGAGGACTTATGAACATAATGATTTGAAGAATAATGTGCATATTTGTGGCCCTTAGCTCTACCCTGCGAAACAGAGTTATTAGCACGATGATAGTCATATGAGCACTTTGATCCATTTGAGGAATTTGATCCACGTGAGGAATTTGGTCCATATGAAGAATTAGGTCCATATGAAGAGTTTGTTCTGGGGTTCCTATTCTTCACAGGTGGTGTCATGAGGACATTCACCTGAAGACTTTCAACATAACTTTTGGGAACCCAGATTTTCTTCATAGGGGAACCGTTCCTGCAGTTAGTCCCAACATATCTAGAAAATACTTCACCATTCTGATTTTTGAATAGTTTATAGTTGGAGTCAAATGACTCATCAGAAGAATGAGGAGATTCACATGTAAAGCCAGATAACATGGATGGATCAACTGGAGGTCCCTTTGCAGCAACCCATGAGGTTTTGGGGTACTGCTCAGGCTTCCAATATGTTCCATCAGCATTAAGTTTCCTCTCAAAGGCAATACCCTCTTTCCTAGGGTTTCTATTGAGGATCTGCTTTTTGAGCACATCACAGAGAATCTGATGCCCTTTGAGGCTTTTGTACATGCCTGTCGTGTACAGTTCCTTCAGCCCTGCATCGTCAGTGATACTAGCAATGTCCTCAGATGAGGAATTAGTGATAGCAAAGGCAGGTGAAGAATTTGCAACAGTTGAAGCATTTGAACATTTAGGTGAAGAATTAGCAGATTCACGTTCAATGCATTTTAAGCATGGAGGAACAAATTCTTCCTGAGAAGTGCTGATTTGTTGAGCAAGTAATGAATCGCGCTCCTTCTGAAGATCTTCATAACTCACTCTTAGCTTCTCAAGATCTTGCTTTCTTTGAAGAAATTCATAAGAAAGTTTCTCATGATCAGATAAGAGAGTGTTATGATGACTTTGAAGGTTATCAAACCTAGACTGAAGTCTCTGAAGATTTTCAGTCAGGGCTTTAGTGCGATCCATTTCTTCACCCAACATATCATCACTTTTGTCTAGCATGTTTTGAACCTTTTCAAAAGCCCTTTGTTGTTTTACAGCAATCTTTGCAAGTTTAGAGTAGCTGGGCTTGAGATTCTCATCAGACTCATTTTCACTAGATTCAGAGGAGGTGTATTTGAGTACCTTTGCACCTTTTGCCATGAAGCAATAGGTGGGAGCGTAGTCATCATTATCTTCATCAGGCTTGTCGGTGGGGTCAGTTTCTTCAGTGTTGAAGATGGACTTGCTAACGAAAGCAGTAGCGAAGGCCAGACTCGCCACAGCAGATTCAGATTCTTCAGACACCTCCTCTTCCTCATTTTCCTCAGATTCAGCTTCAGAGTCCATTTCCTTGCCAATGAATGCCCGAGCCTTCTTGGAGCTGCTCTTCTTGTGAGATGAAGACTTCGAGGATTTTGATGACGAAGATTTTGACGATTTCTTCTTCTTCTTCGCATCATCAGAACTGTAATCCTTGTATTTCTTCTTCTTCAATTCCTTTTCCCACTGAGGACAATCTTGAATGTAATGACCAGGTTTCTTGCATTTGTGGCACAGCCTACTCTTATAGTCACTTGATGAGGAATCACTGCTTCTTGAGGATTTTCCAAAGCGACCACGTCTTGTGAACTTCTGGAATTTATTCACGAGCAGTGCTAGCTCCTGGCTCAGTTCTTCAGG
This sequence comes from Triticum aestivum, assembly GCF_018294505.1. Classification (NCBI taxonomy): domain Eukaryota; kingdom Viridiplantae; phylum Streptophyta; class Magnoliopsida; order Poales; family Poaceae; genus Triticum; species Triticum aestivum. Next base: position 229,693,988 of record NC_057795.1, read on the forward strand.
ATCACCAAGGCTACTACCAGAGTCCTCACATTCAGATTCAGACACAACCTTGGCCTTCAAGGCACGTGGTTTGCCATAGCTCGAACCATAGAGATCTCTCTTTTCAGCAAGCTGGAACTCGTGAGTATTTAGCCTTTCGAGGATATCGGCAGGATCAAGAGACTTGTAGTCAGCCCGTTCTTGTATCATTAGACCCAGAGTATCAAATGAGGAATCAAGCGATCTCAACAGTTTCTTCACCACCTCATGGTCAGTGATGTCAGTGCCACCGAGGGCTTGAAGCTCATTTGAGATGTCAGTGAGGTGATCAAAGGTTTGTTGGACATTTTCATTGTCGAGTCTTTTGAAGCGGTTGAAGAGATTCCGAAGAACATCAACTCGAGAGTCACGCTGAGTTGAGACTCCTTCATTCACTTTGGACAACCTATCCCAGATAAGCTTAGCAGTTTCCAAAGCACTCACTCTTCCATACTGTCCTTTACTCAGATGGCCACATATGATATTCTTCGCTTGAGAATCAAGTTGCTTGAATCTCTTCACATCGGTAGCGTTCAGTGAGGGTGAAACAGAGGGAACACCATTTTCCACAACATACCAGAGATCGTTGTCAATTGCCTCGAGATGCATTCGCATCTTGTTTTTCCAGTAGGGGTAGTCCGTCCCATCAAAGGTAGGACACCCAGCCGAGACCTTGATCATACCTGCGGTCGACATAACTAAAACTCCAGGCGGTTAAACCAAAATCACACAGAACAAGGGAGTACCTTGCTCTGATACCAATTGAAAGTGCGTTATGTCGACTAGAGGGGGGTGAATAGGTGATTTTTATGAATTCTTCACTGAGGAATTTGCCGGTGAGGAAATTCCTTAGCGAAGAACTATTAGCAGCGGAATAAGTACTCAGAAGTAAGCATAACAGAATACAAGCATGGTCATCATGATGAAATGAAGACTAGCACAGAGTACAGAAAGCGTAATCACAGGATAACACAAGATGAAGACAAACAGACTGAAGAAATTGAACTGAGGAAATTGAGAAAGTCTTCAGTCAAAGTCTTCAAACACAGATATGAACAAACACTCAACACAGTAATGAGGAAATGAAAGGGTTGAGGAAATAGAACCAGTTAGGTTGGTGAAGACAATGATTTGGTAGACCAGTTCCAACTGCTGTCTCAGTTGTACGTCTGGTTGGAGCGGCTGAGTATTTAAACTCGAGGACACACAGTCCCGGACACCCAGTCGCTGAGCACGCAGCTCAGGACACCCAGTCCTCACCGTATTCTCCTTGAACTAAGATCACACAGATCTCGTCCAATCACTCGTGGTAAGTCTTCAGGCGACTTCCAAACCTTCACAGACTTGGTCACTCGGCGATCCACAATTCCTCTTGGATGCTCTAGACCTTGACGCCTAACCGTCTGGAAGAAGCACAGTCTTCAAAGGTAACAAGCGTCGGATCCACGCAGGATCAATTTCTTCAGTGATGCTCAATCACTTTGGGTTTGTAGGTGTTTGGGTTTGGTATTTTCCTCACTTGATGATTTTCGCTCAAAGTCCTCGGAGGATGGGTTGCTCTCAAATGACAAGTGTCAAGTTCTCTTGGAGCAGCCAACCAGCTAGTGGTTGTAGGGGGCGGCTATTTATAGCCTAGGGAGCAGCCCGACATGATAAGACATAAATGCCCCTCAATGATATGACCGTTAGGTGGATAAGATATTTTGGGACAGCTGGCGCGCAGCACAACAACGGTCGGAAATTTGACTCTCAAATTCTTCAGGGCTATCATGTTCCTCACTGTGTAGGTAATTCGCACTGGCGAATTCCTAACTCCTCAGTCAGAACAAATTCATCAGCGATCAGAAGAACTTCGTCTCTGTCACTGAACAAAGTGACTGAACTGTATGAGATTTCCAAAGGCTTCACTCGAAGGGATTGGTAGGTGTAGGATTTTGAGTTGAGCATCACACGGAAATTTTTCCTTAGTATTTCCTCGACCCCCTTTAACAGTACGGTGTTTCCTATGACTCAAGAACGAGAAAATGAAACTATGAAAACAAAAGTCTTCACGCTTCATGTTCCACAAATGAATACCAAGTCTTCAAGGTCACACCAATTTCTTCACTTTCAAAGTCTTCAGAATATCAAAGTCTTCAGATGAAGAACTTCATTTTTAGGGGTCGACTTTCTCTGTAAATATCAAACTCCTCATAGACTTATAGACCTGTGCCCACTCACAAATGCATTAGTCCCTTAACCTATAAGTCTTCAATACACCAAAATCACTAAGGGGCACTAGATGCACTTACATGGAGATCGGATTGAAGTCGAGGGGCATCATGTACGCCTCCATATGATGGCAAGCCAATCTCGCAAGACCATATAGCAGCAAGCAGGGTGTCTTGAAAAGCTTAGGCCTCGCTTCGACGATGGCCGTGTGCATGTCCCTCGAGCATGCAGCCAGCCACAGGGCGCTCAACATATCCATACACGAACAACAGAGGTCGAGGATGTCACTGGGGAGATTGCTCCAATCGCGGCTCATATGGATGCTGCGCGGTTCGCGTTCAGCCATGGTGAAGTTTGGAAGGTGGGGGTTTTGGGGGGCTTGATTTACGAGGGAGAAGGCTGTTGGTGCTGGAGCGGCTAGCGAGGGAATAGTGGTACTGGGGGAGGCGAGTGAGGCGACGGTACACGGGGGCAAAGTGAGATGGAGACGGAGACGGAGAAGGAAATGGAGATGGAGTGGTGCTATGGAAGCGGAGAGGGAGACGAGGCGAGGCGCCAATGTGTTGTACAACGGCGGTGACAGACTGCACAATGCACAGGGTGAGGCTGACTTTGGTAACCCAAACACGCCGCCTCGCCTGGACTAGTGTCAGGCGCAGGGTGTTGTCACTTCACTGTGAGGACCGGATGAATAGTATTTTGACCATCAAGTGTACCACAGTTGTACTACTACAAGTAGTAGTAGGAACATGAGTGCTCTAGTACTGTATAGCGGAAATAAGTATCCCTCGCTAGCATGCCTGTTCACTTCATCGTTCACGTATCATCCATATTGCGAGTAGAACCAAATTCTCGTGCATGCCCAATCAACGCCCTGCCGTGATGCATGCAGTGGTCATTCTGGTGCATCAAGGACGGCATGCAGATCGTTCCACACTTGAGAAGAGGAAAAATGGAAAGGTAGAACGCGGCAGCAGAGGAAGAGAACGCTGGCTAACGAGGCTGGGAGGGGATCGAGCAGGAAGTTAATGCTCCACGCCTAAAGGTTTTGGGAAAACCTGATTTTCATAAGGTGACTGATACTCACCTAAACGGAGGGAGTATTCCTTAACCAGAGAATGGTGTGTCTCCCACTCACGCGCTCAAAAAAAAGGTACGACACATTTTTTTATCTGTTTGCATAGGTCCCACCTATCAGGAAGGATGGGCACGTACACGAACAGGTACGACTCATCAGTCTACCCGCATAGCCTTTTCGTTTAGTATACCTAGCCGTCTAATCAACTGCCTGCACGCCATTTCTCCCATTTACTTCTCCATCGGGAACCGATTTTCCTCGGCTTCTTCACCTCCCCTTCGTCTTCATTTGCATCCAAACCCCACTGTGTTCACATTGTTTTAACCTCTTTAAATAATCATCTACTACTTCAGTTAGACTAGCCATCTAATCCTAATTCTCCAAACCATAGCCCTCCATTCCAGTGGTTCCAAATGGCGAAAGAGATCAAGATGCAGGTTTTTAGCGTCCAACATGTCCTCGTCGAAGGCTCGATGAGCATAGTTGCCACCGTCACCGTCCACCCAAGGGTTGTTCGCCAGTGGATCAACAATGTATCCAACTCCATCGAAAAGGTAGAGACGAGGGTCATTGGTCTCGATGCAGAGTACACGGAGCGTGCCCCTAGGAAGATCCAACGCGCCGCCGTCCTTCAGCTGTGCCTCGAAGATGATGTTTTGGTGTACCACATCATACACTCGCCCTCCATAGCAGGTGAGCTTCACGATTTCTTGTCTCGGGAGGACGTATACTTCTGTGGGGCAGCCATCGAAGGGGACAAATAGAAGCTGGAGTCGTACAACCTTGATTTGAAAAGCATCGCTGACCTACAAGCCAGAATCAAAATTCCTGTAGAAGATTGTGATAAACAGACACCGTCCCTATTCGACGTAGCAAATTTCATGCACGGTACAAATCTTCAGAAGGGTGACGAGACGGTGGCATTAAGGTCGTCTGGATGGGAGAATTATCCCTTGGCGTATGAGCGGATAAAATATGCTGCCCTCGATGTCTGTGTGAGTTTCGAGATAGCTGCAAGGTCCAAAGAGCTTGTTGCGAAGCCGTCTCCCATAGAAAATGACAACAAGAAGAAGAATAAGAAGAAGAAGAAGAAAAGGCTGCACCAGCAGGAGGGCATTATGGATGGATGAACTATTTCCTCTCTTGTAAAAACAATTATTCCCTCTCGGTGTATATTGATATAGATGGACTATTTCGATGGTGTGCATGTCTTTGGAACAGAGTAGTAGCATGGGTCCGCTTGACTATAAGGAAATATTTATTCGCATATGTAGCTTTCTCTGCTACTCCTTAAAGTGATCGGTATGCAGTGCATGTGTCCGTAGACATGACAACTTGTCCATGGAAGTCCAACTACAGTGACCATCACGTTTCATCTCATGATTCCCATGATGCCTCTCCAACCCACGGCACCACGTCCCCCGACGTGCGCCTCACCCCTCTCGGCCGCACCGCCCCTCTGCCTTTGTGTGCATGACATGTGGGCCACATAAAATGCGGCAAGCATCAAGTTTCTACCATAGCCACACGCGATTCCCACGACGCCGCTCGAACCCATGACACCACACGTCCCCTGACCTGCTGCTCACCCCTCTTGACCCCACTGCCCCTCTGCCTTCGGGAGCATTACATGTGGACCAGTCATCTATCGGGTCCACATGTTATTGACTCAAAGGTAGGTGTAGTAAGGCGCTGAAGCTCAGTCCCGATGGCCCTGAGAGGGAAATGTAACTCCTGCGCCAGGGCTTGTGGTGCTGCCGCTGCACGAACTCGTGCCAAACTCGAGATTTGTTTCTTCACTATACATGCACGCAACGATTTAATGGACATTGTAATCTCAACATGTGATGGGGAGCTCTAAATTTGAATTTGAAACTTATAAACGAAAAGATTCAAAACTAATAAATTGGGAGAGAGGGAGTATATTGTATGATGTGTCCCATACAAAATAAGTCCCCTGGTTTGTCACCGCGAAGATGCGGTTAGAAAGGAGCACAGCGTCTTCGTACTCGTACGGAAACAAATCGGCCGCAGACAGCATGGTCCGCCTTTGACCGCCATGTGCAAGGTTCGTGCTATCTTATTTAACCTCATCGTGGTTCCATCGTACCAATTCATGCGGTGGCCCGTTGCATGGTTGATCCCAATGTTGGACAAAGGTTCTAATGGAACAGTGTCACTGTTGTAAATGTTGTGCAAATTGATGTTGGTACCCTCCCGTACATATGCAAGCCAATCTCCACTCGCACCGAGCCTAGCCTGTGAAACAGTGGGCAGGGGGAGAAATAGGAAATGGACACGGAAGTAGTCTTTAGAATGAATTTACTACGTGATCAAACTCATCTTACCTGCTCATCGGAGGAAATCCGAGTGCCCCTCAACATCGGCATCTCAAGGGGCGTCAACTTGCAACTATGGCCACGCCGCGCTGGAGAGACCCCCAAGGAAACATCCTCGTGCAATCCAGGGAACATCAAGATGCATTTGTATGAGTAGTTTATCTTGTGAGAGAAAAGGATGAATGAGGGAAGGCCTCTAGAGATAGAGATGGACACTACTACTACCAATGTGCTGGCCCCTGCGTTGCAATGGATCCAAAGTAGTAGAATAATACTTGTTCACATGCTTGAAATATAAACACTCTAGTTTTGATATACATCTGTCAACAGACATGATAGCTTGTCCATGGAAGTTGAACCACGACGACTATCACGTTTCTTGTTTCTACCACTTCCACACGCCCACACCCACACATGATTCCCACGCCGCCGCTCCAACCCATGGCACAATGTCCCTCGACGTGGACATGGATCCTCTGACGTGGCTATCACTGCCTTGCCCTGCCTTTCCTTTGCTGACAGGTGGGACCCTCGCTTATGGGTCCCACATGTCAGTGACGAAATGGTAGGATTGTTTGCATCAGGGGATCCTCATCCCCCCGACGTGCCCCTCATCCCTCTCGGCCCCACCGCTCCTCTGCCTTTGTGTGCATGACATGCGGGCCAGCTGAACTGCGGCGACCATCAATTTCTACCACAGACACACCCGATTGGACGCGGTTTGCCTGCTCCGCTGCTGTGCTCCGATCCGTACTCTCGCACCATCGAATTTTCATCCAGCGGCTGTGACACATTTTGTCCCGGGCATTAATCATCAACTGGAGTACTTATGTACTACAGGTAGTACCCACCGGTGTGGCCATCTACGCCACGTAATGCCTCGACGCCCAGCTGTGGTACCCTCGCCACAGCCATGCCACCACCGGCCGGTTCATCTCGAATGAGTGAGTCCCGAACCACGCCACTACCGTGAGAATGACATGTGGGCCAGCTGCATTTAAGGTCCGCATGTCATTGACTCATAGGCCGGGCACTAAGCCACTGAAGTTCGGTCTCGTGGGCCCCGAGAGGGAAATGTAACTCCTGCGGCAGGCCTTGTGGTGCTCCCGTAGTACGAGCTCGTGCCAAAACTGGAATTTGTTTCTTACTACTACCAACTAGTACTAGTAAGCTACACGTGCATTGCACGCATGAGATTCTGGTGGTTTGTGCATTATGCTTCTACATGTCGAGTTTTCTAGATTCTAACATGTGGCAAAATCTGGTGGAATGTAAGGTTAGGCAAGTTTGATTAACTTAGTTGAGTGTTTGGTTCAAGCCACACCTTAGGCAAGCCACACTTAGGCCCCACATGACATACACACAAAAAATGTGGCAGGATTACCTTAGGCTTGCCAACTTGTGGCTCTCATTTTGAAGAACTAATAACTTTGGCTAAGCTTAGTTGTGGCAAAGTTAGTCATGAATTAAGTTCAAACATGGAGTCTTCTAGATTATACATGTGGCAGAATCTGGTGGATGATATCCAACGGCCAGTAGTGCTTGGATTTTCCATCTTTTCACCGTCGGATTGGCTTCATCCAACGACCAACTTCCAAAGTTTTTCACACAATATATAGGGGGTATAGATATAGTTGTGGCGGTCCATTGCAATGGGTCCAAAGTATATCTATTTAGTGGAGTGCACTCTAAACACATTATCTATTTATTTTTCTATAACCTTTCGTAGCCATGCAACCAAGCCACATAAGCTTCATGGGTGCCCCCCACATCATATTATTCATACTACGTTGATTGAAAAAAAGATAAATCACCCAAAACAAGATCTTCCCGTTTTTTGTTCCTACGATGTTGTGTCGTGCACGTACCTACTAGATGTATAGTGGTAGTACTAGTAATATAGTATTAGGAGTACAAACTTGGTACTAGTAGGAGTAGTACTAGTACGGAATGCTCCTACTCTATCAACAAGCCCCATCTGACACCAAATTTCTTGGCTTCCGTGCTGCAGCTAGATCTTCCCCTCATTTCTGTTTTCCAACCCAGCGGCGGGCGGGGTGTCGGTGTGGTCAACAGCGGCCCCACATGAAAGTGAAAATGCTAGGCAACACGCCTTCCCTAAGCTATGTGTCATGTCAGATGGGTCGTCGAGTACTCCCGATTCCCGGGCGTGTGGGGGTGCGACGCGAACGCGGCAGGCCTTTTCCTTTTACTAGCAATGTGCCCGTGTGTTGCAACGGATCCAAAGTAGTAGAATAGTAGTATTTGTTCACAAACTTGAAAGAAATCACTATTGTTTTGATATACTCCTAATATATTACTCCCTCCGTACCTAAATATTTGTCTTTTTAGAGATTTCAAATGGACTATCACATATGGATTATATAGACATATTCTAGTGTTTCTAGCAAGATGCCCGCGCGTTGCACGAAGTTGATGGAAAAGGTAAGCACAACTTATAAATTGACGGATGGAGTACTAGTTACAGTGATGCATATAATTAAGCAAAGGGATCGCACATGTCGGTATTGACTGGAACGAGAATGCAACAGCATAGTAAGAATTAAGGCCACGATGATGCGATCGCAGTGGTGGTTACAGAAGGCAAGAAGAAAGATGGATCCATGAATGTACGACCTCCTCCTCCTCAAATTAGTGCGCTGGGCCACCGACCGGCGGCTAAGGAGCGGAGGCTTTTGTGGTGAGGTCGAGGTGCTTCTCAGCAAAGGCATCCAATGCTTCCAGCCGGTTGAGGAAGGCCAACGTCGTAGCGTCCTCACTAGCCTTGTAGATACCTATGTACATGATTTGCTCGTACACATGGATGTGTAGGTCGACGAATTCTTGCAGGGCGAGGCGCCTCGCGACGAGCGCGACCTCCAGGTGGACATTCTTCGTGGCGTCAGCGGGCAGTCGCAGGGCCACCAGTGCTTGAAAGAGGTTCTGGCCATGGAGGCCGATTAGGGTGGCAGGCAATGAGGAGCCCGGGCGCGCGGGCTGGAGGAGTACGGCGATGTCGTCCGTGAGTTTCTTGAGGATGGTGAACTTGTTGCTGGTGGCAACGATCATCTGGTCCAACTGAGAGTCATAGTTGGCATCGACAGCGGCCATCCACCAGCCGGTCTCCAACACCGCCTGGAGACGATCCTCGGCGCCATGCTGCAGGCCGACGTCATGGACCATCTGGCACAGCTGCTGGCCGCTCACGCGCATCGCCGCCATGGGTCTGGAGTGAGCTCTTTTGCGCTTAGTGTAGGTGCTTAGGAAAATGCTTAGGTGCGTACGATGTGGTAGATGCATTGGAATGGAGGGGCGCCTTTATATGAGGGCAATGAGGGCAAATTGTGTTGCATTCACATCGTGCAGCCTCTTTTCCCAGACCTCCTCCCATTACTTCCCTCATGCATTAATTGAAGGAGGATGCATTGGCCGTTCAACATATGGGGAACCGCTACTCCCTCCCTCATCTGCATTAAAGCCGTATCGGGAACTGCGCCGCCCGCTGTCAAATCGAATACTCCCTCCGTCTAGGTGAGTATTAAGTCATCTTACGAAAACCAAATACTTAGTAAACACATAGGCGTGGTGCATTAACTCTCACGTTGTTTCTTATTTTTTGACATAAATAGAGGAATCAACAAATAAGAGATGTGGGGCTTGTATGCTTTTAATGACTTGAGACTATCAAACATGACATGCAATGGTCAGTTCGTTGCACAAGAACAAATACAACCCACGTCAGCACACAAGCATCTTATAGCATCACATCCAATGGCTATAAAAGATGAATGAGACCAAATTGTATCTCATCTAGATGAGTTCTAGCAAAACTGTATTAATAATACTTAGTACTCCTGCGCCATGTATCATATATTAGTATCATGTAGTACTTTATTTATTGCCATGTCTGACACATAGTACTCAACTCTCTCTCTTTCTTCATTTAATTCTATGACACCTCATCAAAATTGCTAAGGCTAGTACCATTACAACCAGCCTTAGCAAATACTAAACATTAAGTTCTCTCGTTTTCCTCTCCACCTTGGTCACCTAGACGGAGGGAGTATACTGCGTGGGCTTTTCCTGTGCGGTAGGCGGGGCAGTTCTGCCTAGTCGGTTCGACAGAGATGTGAGAAGACGAGGGAGTAGGGTGCTGCAAACGTAGGGCTGTGTGATTTGACATCAAGTTACTGCTGGACAGGTGGGGCCCCGTGATTTGACTTGCCATTATCATTTTAATTGCGGCGCTACGACCGGCGTGAGTCTCCCGATTCCTGACCACCTCCATACAGGTGCCTCTCCCAATGCTCCACCATGTAGTAGAGGCTGGCTCTTGCATGAGAGCCCACTTCTCCACTTTTTCCTTGCCTCTCTTTCCTCCACATATGCAAAAATGCCATGTAAAGCGCACTATTGTACTTACTTGCTCCTACAGGTGCTTAAGCTTGCCACATAGGCATAAAGTCTGATGTGGCAAGTTAATCAAGAAGAGAGAGACTAGTTTGGTGACCCAAGGAAGAAACGGTGCTAAGCGCGTGTACCTAGGTGAAAAGACAATTTTGAGTCTATAGCTAATTAAATGAAGCAAACTTAGCAACACCATTTCATTGGAAGAGGTCACTCCTTGGCAAATGCAATAAATACTAGTACTCCCTGTGTCCCATAATATAAGAACGTTTTTGGCACTACACTAGTGTCAAAAACGTTCTTATATTATGGGACGGAGGGAGTACGAAGAAAGAGATAGAGAGGAGTAAAAAAATAAATACACTTATAGCCAACCTTATAGCTAACCTTGTTGTAGTATGAGTGACTAAGTGATGACTATGTATGACATGCCAACATCAGATAGCCTAACGCACCGTGTTAAATCTCCAAGGGCGCGACTGCGCGTGCGATGCGACGGTCGTGGTAGGCGCGACCATGATACGGGCTGCTGGTAGCCCTTGGATCTGAGATCAAACGGTCGCATGCTAAGTTGCTGAAAATTTGCAGAATAACCCTCCAGGATAGGATATTCACCCATAGGTCTAGAATCACGCCATGCAACCGTTCGATCTCAGATCCAAGGGATCACGGAAGCCCATATCATGGGAGAATGGAAAGCCACTACCCTGCCGTTCGCACGCTGGCAGTTCGCTCCTACTCGTCCCCGCACGTCCTTCAATACTATGGCGGTTCGCTCCTAGTCGTCCCATCCATTCACATTATGGCAGTTCCACTAATCCTAACCCTCCTCCCAAATCCATAGCATCCCAAATCTCCACGATCGGCAGTGAGTACAAGGTTAGAACCATCACCGGCGATGAGTTCGACATCATCTACACCCGTTCTTCCACAACGGTGAAAGGATGCCTTTCTCGCTTCAGACGCATGTTCGAAGACTCAGATGATGAGTGGGTCGCTAGGCTAGATGTTGAGTACACCACAGTCCTGGGACGAGAGAAGTATCTAAAGGACGAAGAGAGGAAGAAGCCCATCGTGATCCAGGTTTGCGTGCATGACTTATGCTTGGTCTACCACATATGCCATGCCGACGTTGAATGCCTGGATTTTAAGGACTTCCTCGAGAGCAACCTAGTCAAATTTGTTACTGTAGACTTTGGTAATGACTATGAAGTCCTGGGTCGGATAGGCCTCGTTGTAGGCAACCCCTTCGACCTCCAGAAGAATCGGCTGGTGTCCTCTCGTCAGCCTTCAATGCTGACCCTGGCAGGAGCCATGGTTCATCCTTCGTAGGGTAAACTGGAGAAACCTCCATACACGTTTAATCGTTATGCATGGCAGCAGAATGTACTAGATATAGACCACATCCACTATGCTACAATGGATGGCTAGCTTTGTTTCAATATCTACAAGGGTTGGATGAAGAGCAAGAGCCAAGTGTGCGGTTCAAGCAAAGAAGTATCGGCCAAGAGGAAGAGGGACAAGGACGAAGTCGAGGACATGGACGAGGACTCCGAGTAAGGTGGCAGTGTCGTTGCTCATGGTGGTTCTAATGCAGTGTCTATCGGAATAGCTGCAAAGTTTAATTTCAGGTGTGCTTAATTTAATTTGAGGGGTGTGTTGTGCTGAGCCCCCAGCAGAACTATGTTATGTTTCTTCTCGTTACTTTAACTCTTTAGTACGTACATACTAGTATTTCTTACATTTCATCTTTTAGTTGGTATAGTACTACCACTCGTTTCTTCACATTATATACGTACAATGTATATGGCCAACATCATATAGCCAGCAGTTTAGTTGTCAAAGAATTTCAGGGTCCTTAGTTTTGTTAAAGAATTCCAGGGTGCTTAGTTTTATTTGAGGGGTGGGTTGTGCACTTGTGCTGGACACCATTATTGTGTCAAGCCTTTTTAATAGTACTATATGCATAATTTGGCGACGAGCGCTCTCTATATGTACCACCTTTTTTTTAATTTCAAGTTTTGCTCCATGGAGCAATCCATCGATACTGTACTACTGTACAAAAGTGGAGTATATACACTTTTTAAAAGGCTAGAGGGCGGGGCAGTCTAGCTCGGTCGGTTTCACGAGAGGCGAGGGCCTTTGTGATTTGACGGCTCATTACTGTTGTCAAATCGAATGGTACTTCGCCGCCCGCTGCACGCCCGGCGCCTCCATTAAACCCCTCCGTTAAACCCGCATGCAAACCAAGAATCCTACTCCGGCCACACGTCCGTTCATGAGCGGGCTGGAATTAAACGCAACACCAGCCGAGCTCGTCCCATCCGCCCTCAGTTTAAACGAGGCCAGACGCCGGCCAAGCTCCTGCCGTCCGCCCCCTATTTACACGAGGCCAGGCAGACAGCGGGCAAGAATCGCACCCCTCCACCGCTCCCCCATCTCCTTCTTCACCATTTTCTCCACTCTTCCGATGGCTTCCGATGAGCCGTTCTCCGGCATATTACCCGGATGGGTGGCCCGCCGAACCCTCCTGATACGGGCGAGGCCGCTCGGTGCTTCACCAACCTTGCTTCGCCCGACGGAGCCAGTTGTCGCCCAAAGCAGGCGCGTGGTTCAGCAACTCGCCGCTCCAGTTCAGCTCGATGAGAACTGGCGAGTTGCTCCACGCCAGCACGGTGGTGAGCACGCCGGTATGGGCGTCGTCGCTGCCGCGTCGTACCGCGCCACCAGTGTCTGCGGTGGCCACGCCTCCCGTGTTTGTGGGCGCGCCTCCCGTGCCTACGGCAGCGCCATGCAGGCGGAGACAGAAGCCGGGTGCGCGGAGAGCGACGAGTCGGTGGCCAGCTTCTCCGTGTCCGCCGCCATCATCGAGTAGAAGTAGAACACGGGAGGCCGCCACCACTTGGGACCCATGAAGGCCACCGCCGAGGCGATGACTGCGGATTCAGGTGGTTTCTTTGTTGCTTCGTCTCTTCCGAGGACCTTCGTCGACCCCGCAAGTGTTTGACGGACATGAGGAAGACAAAGGGATCCGCAGGCGGCCATTTAGAACTAAAATAAGTCTAGATACATCCATTTCTAGGACAAGTATTTCTGGATGGAGGGAGTATTAATTATACAAGAGAGCTGGATTGGCACCTCTTAGTTCATGTAAATGTAATGAAATCCATCAAGTTTATATGAATATCCGCCTTTTTTATACGAAATCCTTCATGCTTATATGAAATCAGTCCGTGTTTGCACAAATTTCATTTGGTTGGTTAGAGTTGTAAAAATGTATGCCGCTCGCGTTTGATGTCGTCCTCCGCGGAAGGAAGCGGAAGGAAATTTGTCGGCTGCCATTGGAGATGCTCTTTATGCTGGAAATAATAGTGACATCCACTCCATTTGAGTTAATTGCCTGTATGATTGTCCCTCTATAAAAAGTTAATTGCATGTACAGTGTACATGTGACTTGCAGGGTGGCTATAGCTTCGTACAGAAAGTTAAAAAGAAACAAGTCCATCCTTAATCTTGTATTCTAAGTACTCTGTGGGTTCCACTATCAACGCAGTAGCGAAAGAAGTATATATTAAATAAGTAGAGTAATATATAATATAAAAATCTAAAGTTAAAAGACAGAATTCGAACTCATGTCATTGTGTTGCGAGCATCCTGCGCTAACCAACCCAACACATTTTTGTTGTAGACCATGCTGGAGATATATCTCCATGTCTACTCTTATACTCCATTCGTTCCTAAATATTTGTCTTTTTCAGATTTCAAATGGACTACCACATATGGATGTGTATGTAGACATATTTTAGAGTGTAGATTCACTCATTTTGCTCTGTATGCCTTTTCAGGAAGGGGTCAGATTTGTCCTTGATTTATTTATGAGGTATCCAGATAGCACTGCACCACCAAGAAAATAGGGTAACATCAAAATTATGGACTACTTTTTTGAGTATGTTGGTAAGGTTCGGTCATAGTCACTTGTTGAAATCTCTAAAAAGACAAATACTCCCTTCGTCCGGAAATACTTGTCATCAAAATGGATAAAAGGAAATGTATCTAGACGTATTTTAGTTTTAGATACATCTCTTTTTATCCATTTTGATGACAAGTATTTTCGAACGGAGGGAGTAGAAAACAGAGTTGGTGATGATGGTGTGCGTGCCATCCTGCAATATAGGCCGTCGGATTTATATCTAACGGATAGGAAAGAAACTATGGCAATTTTGCAAAAATATACCCACACGTCTCTCCACGTTCGCAAATAAGGCCTTCCCTCGTCCAGCCTTTTCTCTCACAAGATAAACTACTCATACAAATGCATCTTGATGTTCCGTGCAACGCACGGGTAGCTAGCTAATTTCTTTTAAAATAGTTTCTGCGCTAATTGGGTTGAAGTGATATATTTTATGTCTGCCCTAAATGATTTCAGATTCACTAGTAGTAACAAAGAAAAGGTTGCCTTGTTAATTAACAGAAAACAGGGTGAAAACTATCACATGAGTCCAGTAAAAACAAGGCACACTGGGTTCAGCGTCATCGTCACTACAGCTGTGCGCGCGCGAGAAATCTACATATCGAGGGGGCTACCGAGCGAGGCACCGAGACACAATGTTTGAGAGAGAAACCAATTGATGGATTATGACTAGATTGAGTTGTCACCCTTCTGTTATCATTGTTGGGGGGAGAGAAAGATGTATCGAGAGTGTGCGTGGTAGGCACAGAGGCACAACTAGCGAGTGTGTGTGTGTGTGTGCGTGTTTGAAAGAGGAGTAGATAGATTATTGTCAAGATCGATGTGCCACCCTACTCCTTCGGTGTCGGGTAGTGTGTGTGTGCGTATGTTTGAGAGAGAAGCCAGTCGATAGATTAGTATCAAGATTGAGGTGTCACCCTACTCCTTTGGTGTTGGGAAGTGTGGGTGTGTGGGTGTGGGGGGGGCAGTGACACTCAAATATCTCTACTCTTATAAAAAATAGAGTTGGTGATGATGGTGTTCCTGCCATCCTGCAATATAGGCCATCCGATTTATATCCTACGGATAGGAAGGAAACTATGGCAATTTTGCAAAAATATACCCACACCCCTCTCCGCATGTCAGGACCCCGACTCAATGCCACATCGATCTAGCATGTAACACCTCATATCACTTTGCGGCCTCACGCACGGTATTCCCACGGGTGTCGCCTTACCTTTGCCCGGGACCGTTTGCGCCTTTTGGCACACGTATATGACAGTGTCGCTAGCATCCATATGATAAGGAGCCCGGGCTGACATGGCTAGTCGTAAACCCAAAGTGGCACAAACTTACAGGGACAGGCATCCATGACCCAGCATCGAACGTGTCGGTCATCAGCGAGTGAACCCAGGCTGTAGCACTGGGCTAGCAGGACTCCGGTGAACCGGGCTGTAGCGGGCTAACAGGACTCCGGTATTCATCGCGTGACATTTCCCCGAAGGGACAGACACAGGAACGAAGAAGGACACATGCCGGCCAGCCTAAGTGTTCCGGAGCAGTAGCAAGCTACCATGGCTCAGTGGAAACACTAGGAGACATTTCCCGGTAAGAGAGGCTACTAAAGATAAACAACTAGATGGTCAGATCCCACACATACCAAGCATTTCAATAACATACACACAATATGCTCGATATGTGCAAATACAACATGGCATCACAACATGACTCTACGACTCAAGTAATTTATTCAATAGGCTCCGAGGAGCGAGATATTACAAACATGGGTCTCATGACCCAACAATCAGAGCATACAAGTCAAAGCACAAGCGGAAGCTATCATGTCTGAGTACAGACATCTATAAATGAAAAAGGCTGAGAAGCCTGACTATCTACCAGATCCTGCCGAGGGCACAAGATCGTAGCTGAGGTAACAAGCTAAACGTCGAAGTCCACGCGGAACTACTAGTGAGACTGAAGTCTCTCTGCAAAAACATAAAATAGGCAAACGTGAGTACAAATGTACCCAGCAAGACTTACATCAGAACTAACTACATATGCATCATTATCAACAAAGGGGATGGTGGGGTTTAACTGCAGCAAGCCAGCTTTGACTCGGTGGCTATCCTGAACTACGACTGCAAGTAACTCTTTTGAGGTGGCGCACACGAGTCCACATATTCACCATATCAATACACCACTATGGATCCGCTCCCGTCTCCCTACGAGAACGCCATCCATAGCACTCACGCTTATCTTGCGTATTTTAGAGTATCCACTTTCACTTGTCTATGAACTGATATAAGCAACCCAGAAGTCCTTTTCCGCGGACACGGCTATTCGAATAGATGATGTTAACCCTGCAGGGGTGTACTTCTTCACACACGCTCTCACCACTTACCGCCGTTTACACGACATGTACTCGGCAACCTTCAAGCGGAAGCCCAACGTGGGTGTCGGCCACGGCCTACCTAAACACTCAAGTCTCTAGTCCAGGTTTATCGCCTATTCGGGTTCCATCCATGAGGAGATCCGGCCGGAGTTTCGCTCACAGCCCCAAACGATGTGAACAGGGTTCCGAGACACCAAACGGGCGCCCGGTACACCGTGCCACGTGCCTACCGCATCACAGCCCACCCCTACGGTCAGCGCTGCGCACGGCCTCCAGCATACTACAAACACCAGAAACTACTTGCAACTCCTGGACAGAGGACAAGGGTGATCAAGAAGCCGAGAGGGTCCATTGGTTTCGGGCCCAATGCGTGGTAGTAGCTGAATCATGGATCACAAACACAGAACTCAGTTCCTGAGGACGGCTTCAATGAGACAACCCACCATGTACTCCTACATGGCCTCTCACCGCTACCTTTACCAAATCGTGTTCACACACTTAGCTCACACACAGTAGGACATGTTCACACACCTCTGATTCATCCCCGATGAATCAGACCTGACTCAACTCTAAGCAGTAGCAGGCATGACAAACAAGCATGAATGAGTAGGCACAACAGGGCTCAAACAACTCCTACTCATGCTAGTGGGTTTCATCTATTTACTGTGGCAATGACAGGTCATGCAAAGGATAAAGGGGTTCAGCTACCGCAGCAAGTAACAGATGAATCGTGTTGTCCTAATGCAGTAAAAGAGAGCAGGAGCGAGAGAGTGGGATTGTATCGGAATGAACAAGGGGGTTTTGCTTGCCTGGCACTTCTGAAGATAACATTGAGTCTTCATCAGTGTCAACGATCACATCATCGGTATCACGTCTATCGAGAGGGGACAAATACCGGCAACACAGAAAGGAACACAATCAATGCAATGCACAATATGATGCATGATCATGACATGGCAAATGAATGTGTTTTGAGCTAATGCAACTAGCAACAGATTAAATGAAGTTGGTTTGAATACAAGATTCAAATTCAAACTCCATATGTGATTATTCAAATGCCATTTAATTGATTTGTGCTAAACAGCAGCTATAAGTTGTTCTAACATGCATGAAAATGGTACAGATGGATTCCTTGAATTTTTCTGATAATTTTTCATATATAATTTATTTAATTTGGAGTTACGGTTGAATTTCTATGAATTTTAGAAGTTTTAAGCATTTTCTGGAATTTCCTGAATAATATTAAATCCAGAAATGATTATGGCGTCAGCACCACGTCACAGTGACGTCAGCAGGGTCAACTGGGCGCCCCAGGTCAAACCTGACGTGTGGGGGCCACACGTCAGTGACACAGGAGCTAATCCCGGTCAAACCCAGCGCTGGCTGGGGTTTGACCAGGGGTGGGGCCCACTGTCAGTGGCTGTGGGTTTAATTAGTGGGGCCATTAACAGTAATTAAGCGTGCCCCGTCGGCAGTCGCCGGAGTATCGCCGGCGGCGACCATTCCGCACGGCGGCGCGGCTCGGATTTGAGCTAGGGGCGATGGTTTGGCGCGCGGTTTGGCTCATTAGAACGTCCGCGACGCGGCGCGTCCAGCGGTGGCTGTGGCCGCGGCTGGGGTGACCGGTAGCGGCAACTACGGCGAGAGAGGCGGCGACCGGAGCTCGGGCATCGCCTAAGACGATGCTATGGTGCGGCTACGGACGAACCGATGGGAGTTTTCGGCTCCTGGGAACATCTCGAGCCCGAGGGCGTGCTCAGACGCGAGCTAAGACACCTGTGGCCACGGCGGTGCCATGGCCGGCGGCGAGGAGCGCTCGGCAAGGTGGTTAGGGCGGCTAGAGTACGGGAACGAGCGCGAGGAGGAGGGGGAATGGAAGAGTAGCTCACAGCGGATCTGGTGGAGGCAACGGCGAGGCCGGGGAGGGGCTGGAGCTCGCGAATCCTCGAAAGTTCGCCGGCGGCCGAAGGTTGGGGGCGAGCTTGAGGGCGACGCTGCAGGGCTTCCGGAGGGCCGTGGATCGGTGGGGAGGAAGAGGGGGTCGGGGCGGAGCTTCCTGGGGCGTCGGTGAGGCGTGGGGTGGCCGGTAGCCACGGTGGCTCTCGTCGGTGGCGGCGGCTCCGTTCGGGTGAGGAGAACAGAGGAGGGGGAGAGTGTTCCGGGGAGAGGATGAGGACGCGGGAGAGTGAGGAAGAGAGGCAGGGAGGTGCGTGGCGTCTCCGGGCGTCGAGGAGGAAGCAGGAGGTGGCCGAGGCCTCTCGGGCGCGCGCCACGCCTCGCCTCTGTCCTTCTGGCGAGGGAGGAAGACGACAGGGGAGGGGGTGGAGATGGGCTGGGCCGGCTGGGCCGGTTGGTGGCGCCAGGTAGGCTGCGGGTAAGTGGCCCAGGTAGGTTTCCTCTCTCTCCTGTTTTATTGTTCTGTTTGTTTTATTTTTATTTAATCTTTTGCCACTGTTTTGAATTTAAAATAATTCAAACAATGCCAAAAGCTCCTCTGAATATTTTTATTTTGCTATATGGACTTTTCCAAAAGCTCATAAAATATTTCAGGGGTATTTGAAATTATATTCTAGTTATATGAATATAATTCAAATTCAAATAGCTAATGATTTAAATTCAAAGTCCCAAAAATAAATCCTTAAAAATGTTCAATATTTTGGTTGGGACCAGAACCCTTACCAAAAATTATCAAACATTTAAGAAGAGCATTTTGGAGCAATGAATGAGATTTTTAGGGTTTTTGCCCTTCTTTTATTTAAGTTTTTGAGGCTTCCAAAATTCCTCAGTTCAGGTTTCAAAAATTTAAACATGATGCTCAGATGGAAGCAGGCATAGGACAGGCCAGAACTAGGGATGTGACAACTCACCCCCACTAAACAAGAATCTCGACCCGAGATTCAAGGGTAGGGTAAGACGAAGGGAAAACGCAAACTAGTATAATCTTCATGATCCAGGGTGCACTTCAAATGAACGTTGATTTGAACACCATCATTGTCTTGAAGTCCTGCTCTGAGAAATCCTGTCAACATGACATGGAGGGAAGAAGGAGACTCTAGAAGGGTCGATCTTCTCGAAGATCGAACAACTCACGGAATGAGACATAGGACCATCTCTCGGGTTGAGACACGAGATACACATCAAGAGGGGTGGAAAGAAACGGATGACGAAGGTTCACTAGGTAGACAACAATTTCACGCTTAAGAAGGTGGTAAACGATTGTCAACGTAGCGAGGAGTTGAGTTGCCATGATACCATAACGATACACCTTAGGGAAGGAGACTCGTAGAGATATCCCCTTAAGTGGCAAAAAGAATTACTTTTGATTCAGAGATCATTGAAACTCTTTAAACCAACCTAAGACAATTCTCGAGCGATCGTTTGGAGGGGGTCGGTAGAATGGCATACTCAAACTTGGATGATGTGGATTACCTTGTTGAAGACAACGCAATGGATGAATTTGCTTATCACCGGAAATGGAAGAGACCCATGGTAGAATGGCACATTGGTGGTGCAAGCTGGGAACAAAATGCAAATGCTAGGAATGATTCTGGTAACTGGGGAAGAACCCAACAATAGAGAGTTATCCCACTATTGGACTGGTTATAGCATAACCGAGGAAACTGAGAGCGCTATACAGTTAATGCCGACGATTAAACCTAGCACTTGCGCGTGCTCTCAAGAACTTGAGCAATTCCATAATCATCAAGGTTTTACCAACATCCGTGTCAAGGGTCCGGTAACACAACTTACTACCATGATGAATGGTGATGGAGGATGCAGATGCAAAGGAAGATAACACCTTCTCAGATTTCACCCTTGGCGGGGCCAAGGAAATAAAATCTGGATGATCGACCGAGAGACATTTAGCACTCCGCTTCTAATGTTCTCCTTGATGTGCTAGTGTAACCCATTCATAGATATGGTTTGATATCTAAAGCATCAAGTAAAAAGGTCGGACTTCGGGAACACAAAAATCCATAGGGGCAACTAGGGAGTAAATCCTACGAAGTCCCTATGGGGAGGTGGCCAACTTCTTCAATCAAGATACTATAATAACAGGTCTTCCGGCTGGGTGTGTTGGCCACGACATCCACTTTACCGGTTTCCAAGGGATCGATATTATAGTTCTTGGAAAATGTTCCAAACCATCATATCTGCCTGAGATTCAGATCTGGTTGGTGTCAGGATATTCCAGACTCATCGAGTCTAGGAAGAAAAAGGAAAGTTTGCAACACAAATCGACGAGATGACGTTGCGAGATTCTCGGGGAATGAACTACGATAGTAAGCTCCAAAACATGAGCTGGTTCTGCTACACACATGTGAACACGTGTTCCAGACAAGCATGACCACAAAGTAGTCTTATAATAAAACACTACCGAGTTCAGGAGGGGGAACCATCAACGAGGGTATCGAAGTCCTTACATAAGTCCGGATTAGCTCTTATGAAGAAACTCCTTCTCCTTGAACAAATCAATCAGTGGCTTGGTGTGCTAGGGATACATATAGATTGAAGGTTGCAAGTCTTCAAACCACAGCATTCTTCGCACGTGTGCATGACTGATTTGGAATGATTCCAAAGAAAGCAACATTGACTTTCTCGAATCCACGGCGGCAACTTGCATCAGATGCACATGAACTGGAGGAAGTCACTTCTTACATCCGAACATATGCTTCATGAACTAGCATGAACAAATGCTTTCAAAAGTTTCCAACACTAGCTTAATGTTCAACAAAATCATGGAGGAGATAAGGATGTTGTCAATGGGCTCAACAACAATTCATCTGGGTTTCCTTTTAAAAGGAATTCCATAGTTAAGTGAACACGGTGATAGCATTGGTCAGACCAAAGATGTAATGGTGTATGCTCGAGGGATCAACCACGAATAAGACAACATTACGAGCATCGTTGGTACTGATTTGATTTGACGATAGCCCACACTCAAATCAAAGGATTGATAAGACAATAGGTCCAGCAACTGATCACAGGGACCAATCGATGAAGATATCATCTTTCTTCAACACACACTACACAAGAATATCCCTTTGGAACAAACTAAGTTAGGCAAGCTTTTATCTTCCAATTCTCCAAGTTGTTGTCTAGCTTAACCAACTAGCTCAGGGATATCTAACACCGACTCTTGGAGAGAAGGTGGTTCACAAGAAACCAACTTGATCACGAGCTCAACATAACAGTCAGGGAACAACCTGGTAATACTTCCGAGAAGATATTCGGAAAATCACGAACCACCGGTATGTTACTAAGCTCGAGAACAATCTCGCTTTTGAGGGCAAGACGATATGATCAACTGAGTGAGGACTTGACAAGATCCTAACTCATCAATCGAAGGGTGCACCGAAATAAGAACTAGATAGCACGATCAGTCTTAGGGTGACGATTCAATAATCAATATGCTGAGAATGAGGTTATCGTCCATTTAACTACCAAGCAACGAGGTTGCTGGGAGTATTGATTTCACACATCACAATTCATTTGCCGGTATTCCGGCTGCATCAACACGAGGGCCGAGGAATGACTAGTGATGGTGAGAAGTATCACTACGTCAAAATTCATGAGAGTTGGTGCAGTTCTCATGACAATTCTGACATAAAGGGGGTAATACTCCAAGGTAGAACAGAACAAAAGCTGGATTAGCAATTTGATCTGCGGAGCACAACTTCTTTGACCCAATCCTGGATATGGAAGAGGTACTGGAGTTTGTTTCTCCTAGTCATTCTGGAATAGAATGGCTTGACGGACCACAAGAGTAATAGGCGTCGATGAATGAACGCACGCATACTCTTGACTATCAAATGATAGACGAGGGTCAGAAGACAACTAAGAGGGACAACTCAAAGAACATATAATTTTCTGAGTTGTGGATGCATAGATTAGTATGTCGAACCAAGTTCCACATGTTTCTTCCGGATAACCCATGCAGAGAGGTAGGACTGGCAGAACCACAATATATAATGGAGAACTCATCAAGAGCACTCTGGTTGTGATCGTTCAGTTCAACGAGGAACTTCGGCCATAAGTACTTCATGGTATTTGGAAGAAGGATGTACCACGAACCTCGAGGACTATCGCAAAGGTTACTAATATCCTAAAGGAACTAGCAAACCCTATCAACATGAAGTAAGTAGAGTGAATCTCGGGTTCAAAACCCAAGGAGTAGAATACCTACTACTAAGTAGCATCACGGGATGCTTTCGAGAATGATGGCCAGAATCATCACACTGGGAACAAAAATCATGGCTAAATTACTAGATGATCCCCTAGGACACCTAGGGTCATAATAATATCTCCAACATATTTGTCGAGGCAACAGAGTACCTCAACTCACTGATTAGTGTGGTTAATCTGGCCCAAAGGAACATCGGAACGGGAGGAAGGGATTTTGCAAATGCTTCAGACTATTTAGAAACCTGGGATGACTCGGACAGCATAACGGCTGTAAATGCTCAAAAAGATTTGAGACAATCACAAAAATGGTGGCATAACCACTCAGAAGCACAATATCAAGGTTTCGAGATCATCAGTTAACATACAGAAGTAGTAG